>NW_028186038.1:3081158-3087829 GCF_003343005.1 Rhea americana | reverse complement strand
GCCGGGTGCCCGGGCCGTGAGGGGGTACGGGCGCGTAAACACCTACAAAATGCACATATTTTGGTTCATATTAACKTGGAAAAAAATACTTTTTTCTTCAATGGAATTGTATCATTGCCTTTAAAGTTACCAAACTCCAACTGCGTCAACCGCAGGAGCGGGGSTACTGCACCGGAAAGATGCCAGTGAACACCAGGGTCTGCAAAGTACCAAAGCAAAGCCGTGGGGCACTGGCTGTGTGCGGCAAGGTGCCACTTAGGAGCATAATATCCGTGTAGCCCAGCGGTGCGCGGACGCAGGCTTCCTCGTCTTGGGCAGAGGCGGGCAAACCACGGCGCCCAGGTGAAAGAGGAGCCCTCGAGCTTGCGCCGGGATTGCGCGTGGAGAAGCGGAGAACCTCCCTCCCGCTCAGCACCAAGACGCCGGCAAAGCGGGAGCGCCTGTGGGGCGATGCATGTCCGCAGCGTGTTAGCGAGCCGCTCACACGCTGCCCTTGGGAGTGAGGRAGCCACTGAGAAGGCCACACGGAGGGAGATGCCGCTGGCATGGGGCTGCYGTTTCGGATGGATAAAGTGTTTTGTGTGATGTCCATTGGAAAGGGAAAAACCATCTTCTGCTTATCTTAAACTGAAAAGAAAGAATGGATACTTCTTTGTTGTAGTGGCCTGCAAAAATCCTGAGAAGCCACCTGTAGAAGACAAGGGAAATCCAGACGTCCACGTAACTTTAATGCTAAGTTTTTCTACTGAGATAAGGCYGTTGTCAGTATAAGCAGAATCTGTTTGGATGATTAGAGAGATTCAAATTATTTACATAGCCCATTGAATTTCCATGCCATAGAAACGACTTTGGTCACCACTACACAGAAGTATGTTTGAGCTCGTGTCAGAAAYGGCATTCTTGGGTTCACCATGGATGTTTATGAGAGCGAAATTAAGCTTCTAACATAGGCAGCTAAAAGCATGGTAACGCAGAGGCAAGACTGTCAGCCTGCGTTTTAGCCACTCACTCGGGTGTTCTGGGTGACATTGAGACAGCACTAAGGAACCTCTTTCCTCCATCATGCTGAGCGGGATGAGTATCTGCCCTCCACAAACCTGCCCTCCTTCAGTTTAAATTGATCAATTGTGGTTCTTTAGTTGCTTTGAGTTCCGACCCAAAAAGCAGAAGAGCAAGTCTAGGGGATGGAGCAAGAGGAGAAGAAAAGGCMTAGGAGACCATTACAGAAGTTAGATGCACTCTTCTAAAACCTRTTCTTCACTACTCTGCAACGTAATGTATCTATCAAAACTTCACTGCTTTGCAGGATGGACCTATGCAGAACATTCATCTATTTCGGTGCATTTTGGCATAAGACAGTCCCATAGAAGTTGGCGTCTTCTCTGCACACTATAAATGTATGTTTGTTGACATATATCTGCAACCTGGAGTGCCTTCTTCCATATGTAATGTCAGTATTTTAATTTTAAAGGATATGGAAACACTTACATATGTAGCAGCTCATTGCATTGGGCTCTGTGTTTTTCTCCAAAAGCACCAAACCCATACGAACTGTGAGAAATTACATCCTCATGGCCTTCCTTCCAGTTCCATGAGAATCTCCCTGAAAAGAGCCGCTTTTCCAAAGTGCAGCTCTCCACTGCAGCCACGGGCAAGCTGAAACCTCRTGACACGGCAGGGACGGTGGTGGCCGCACCAGCAGGTGGCCGTGCTGGACTGGGATGCAGCCAGGCGCTCCCCTGCAAGGGTGTTTGGAGCAGCGTCAGGCTCCTTGGCTGCTCCACGTGGCTCCTGGGCGCTGGTTGCTCATTTTAGTCATCGTTTTGCTAGGGATTAGCAGGTAGAGAAACTAATTTCTGAGGCTAGTCTCATGCTTTGAACTTTTCCCCGAGCAGTTAGGTGTAGAGACCATGTCAGGAGAGTGGTTGACTGCTCTTGGTCATGGAGGAGTGAGCTGGTGGAGTTAAACTGAGATGCCTTCATGGAGCAGATTTGATCACCAAGTCACCTGTTTTTAAATTTTGAAGCAAGTTTTAAATATATGTATTTTTAACCGATTGGAAAAATCAGCAGCATAGGCCCAAACAGATGCCTGGAAAGAATCTTCATGGTGAGTTCAGACTCTGCAGGCAGGAAGGAGCAGGACTTTCCCATCGGCTTAGCGGTAGGCGATGCTCGCGCAGCGCGAGGACTCCGGTGGGTACCCCGCCTGCAAGGGGCCAGGCAGCAGCTGCTCTCCCGGAGCTCACGCGGCAGCTTGGGGTTTCTCCAAAGTACTGACGTGGCCTAGGAGCACCGAGCTCACTGCCTATGACTTCCTGAATTACTTAGGCACTTCTGAAGAAAACACCACCTGCTCCTTCAGAGTAAGTGGTGAAGGTTTACAGTACTCTCAGCTTCGGTGCAAGTCCCCTGTGCACAGTGGAAACTTGGACTTGGTCTTCATCACAGAGGGAAGGATTAGCCATCTTTCTTTGTTTTTTCTGAGTTTTCATATTATTTTCTAATGTTCTTCCTGTAGAGCTCCTTTGTAGTGGTCCTAACAGGTCCTCTACTTTATGACACTCTAATTTTAGAGGCATTTTTCCCATAGTTATTTCTATGCCAGTGGAGAGAACTAAGCCAAGTTATCTTTCTTCCCCTCAACTAGATCTGTTCTTTAAGTAAACATTGCAAAGAAGCTCTGTCTATGAAAGCAACCTTGAAACATGCTCCTGGACACAGGGATCAGTGAGCTTCAACAGCTCGAACAAGAGAGGGGTTAGCTGAACTGCTTTCCCCTCCAACACCGCCTTTCCTTACTGTACTTGTCGGCTAGATCCGYGTGCACCAGCACAGAGCAGTGCTGCTCAGTTTCTAAAAACACGCAGTGGAGCTAGGAGAGCGGAGGGGGAAGGTGCCTGCTTCAGCTCCCACGGTCCTTCAGCCCAGGCCCGGCAGGAGCAGGGCGCCGAGATGCCGACCCAAGGCAGCAGCAGCAATACTGAGATGTGCAGTTTGAGGCAAGGCGCTCAAAAAGGTAAGCAGCATTTGTAATTCAAAATGGTTAAAATTGTAAAAGAAATTGTAAAAGCAAACTGGTGTAAAAGGGCCTTTCACGAAGCAAATCAGTTATGTCTTTAAAAAGTTAAAGAATGTATTTTGTGTTCGAAACGGTTAACACAACTTGCCTTTATCGGTCCGCACCGTACCTTCTCACTCGCACACTTCTCTTCTGCCGTGTATTTCAGCGCACGATCTAGCATTACACAGGGTGTCGGCACGGGGACGCTACTTCAGCGGGCTTTGGTGTCGTACTGACATCAAACTTTCGCATTTGTCGTGGGCTGCCAGAACCTGGCAGGGTAGATAGACAAAATCTGAACTTTACCCTTCATCCAATGTCACTGAGAGTTTATCGGCTTTTCTTATCAGAGATTAAATTTTCAGATGCTTTTTTGGGGGGGTTGGGGGGGGGGGAGGAACAAAATTGTAGTAACTCTAGTAATTCAGTGTATTTGGTGTAGTTCCCCAGACTGCGGTGGGAGAGGAGGTTTCTCTCCGAGGCAGCGGCTCGGGCCGAGGCGCAGCAGCTCCAAGGGGGAGCGCGGCGGGGGGCGAGCCGGGGCCCCGCTGGCCGCCAGCCGAGGGGGAGCACAAACGGGGGCCGGGTCGAAAGCACCCGGGGCGCTTTGCGTATTGGAAACCCCTAGCGCCGTGTTTCTTCCGCAGCTGCRCGGGCCAGCGCCTGCTCCTAGGAAGTGCAAGGTATTTTCTGTACAAATAAAGAAAGTTTTCCTCCCGCTCCGCCCCAGCTATTGCCAGGCTGGTTTGTTTCGTTAAAATACGCGCAGCTCCTCCGCACCACGTGGCTGAGCTCCGGCGCCAACGAGAAGGGCTGACGCCGCAGCCCCGGAAAGCAGAGGGCTCGGGCTGGGACGCGCCGGGGGAGCRGCGGCCCTGCAGCCAGGCGGGCGGGCGCATTTCTCTTTGCTGCTTGCATTCAAGCTGTTGAAAAACGTGGTTGTTCATTTAAGTAGACACATTTATTAGCAAAACCTCCTACAATTTAATGAACGTTGGGTGCAGAAATTTTTTTTCAAGTATTTACCGTCTGTATTTTACAGCGGGGTGTAAAGCAGTGAAACGATTGCTGCTAAGCTCAGTGACAGATGCAAACACGTATTTCAGTAATAGAAATATTTCCATTAWATATGTTTCTGCAGTTTAAAGCCCACGTGGCAGAAAGCCTCATGCTGGCTACACATCTTTTGCCAAGGAAATTCACAGGTGAACASTGTGATCTTGGGGGAGCAGCAAAGTAGGGCTCAGCTTTGCTGCTAGAAGAGAATCTGGTTTGATTTTCCTGRTGGAGCTTTTAGGCAGCTTGTTGGAGCAGGAACCAAGCACCAGCTCCCTGCTAAGGGGGTAGTAGGCCAGGTTGTACAGATAAAAGTGTTGTTAATGCTAGAGAATAAAACAGGGAGGTTTTTGCTATGATGCAGTACTGTAAGAAGCAACCAATAGTCTTGAGATATGTAGATAAAGGTACTTAACTACCAGTTTATATAACAGAAAAAGCTCTGAAATTTCTTTGAATATAGTAGTTCTGGTTATCGTCCTTCTGGCCACTCACATCCCTTATCTGCGCATTGAACTCGTCGTTCACACTATGTGCGTGATACTGCATCAGGTTTAATCTTCAGGAGAATAGCTATCAAAAAACACACCCCAGGCGCAGCCACCGAGGAACCTGCYGGCGCTGGGCGAGGGCTCGGCCAATTCCCGGGGGCACTGCAGGGCCTGTTCTCTTTCCAGCCCCTTGGGAAGCCCTTTGGTAAACGCAGTAAACATTTCTCTGCCCCGGGCCGCCCTCCCTCTGCAACTTTTCCCGCAGGCTGCCTCCCGGTTTCCTACGTCGCAGCAGCTCCCCGGTGCTCAGGGCTTGTTCTTGGAGAGGTCGCCGAAGAACGGAAAACACCTACAGCTTCCCCCTCGGGGATCCCGGCGCCCTTGCCGGGGTTTCCGCGCGCGGCTGGCTGCTCCCTGCCGCGGCCCGACCYGAGAACGGAAACCCCGGGCTGGGCATTGCAGCGCCTCCCTGCTCCGGGCATCGCCTCTCCCCGAAGCCGCTTCCTCCTGCCGCTGCTCGCTCGCTCCCGGGCTCCTCTGCCGCCGGGCTGGGGGAGAAGGCAGATCCCGGAGGGACCCGACTCGCCCCGCCTCGGCCGGCGGCCGCCTCCTCCGAGGCGCCGGCCGGGACCGGGGGAGCCTCCCGCGCCGGGCGGCAGCTTCCAAAAGCGCTTTCTGGAAGTGATTTTGGCCACGGCTACACGAGTAACGAGGCCACAGCGGAGCCTCATGCAAAATGCTTTTTAGAAACATTTGTAAACAARGTTTCATAACTTGGCAGTTGGACTTATTTTTTGTTATTTTCACCCAGAGCACGCTGCCTTCTGTCGCTGTCTACCACGGCGCTGTAGACCACGGGGAAAAACGTGGCAAATGAAGYCCTTTCTGCATTTCGCTTTGCAGCATTTTACCTGTCCTTGTAAGGATCAGAAGCACCATTTTCCCAAGTTTTGGGTTGGACAGGGTTATAGAGTGTAGCGGCTAGTGGTGGGAATGGTCCAGCACCCATGAGCCCATGTTCTTCGCACTAAGAACTAAAGAAAAAAACCAACATTTTTCTCACTTCCCCAAGTCTCAAGAAATTATGGCAACCCCGCCAGTCTGACACCAGAGCTGATGGCTGGCAGAGCCTTGAAAATGCTGGGACTGGACCTGCCAAAAGCCTTCCTGCTATCACTTCACCCTCGTTGGCTCTCGCAGCCAAATTGTCCTCCAGGAGAGCTAGCAGCAAAGTGGGATTGGAAGAGAAAAAAAAGCAGTCACAAAGATGTGACTCCGTGAAACRCTGAGATTGGCAACACGGCGTGACCTTGGTTAGAGAGGCACCATCAACCACCCCCCGGAGCCAAACAGGCAAAAAAAAAAGGGGGGGGCCGCCAAGAACAAGGCGTTACTCCATCACTGCTCTTCTCCAAAAGAACAGCGTCAGATAGAGCAAAAATAAACTTGAACTCAACTAAAATCATGATCCCTGTGAGCTTTTTCTGACCTAAAACTGAATGAGGGAGAAAGATGAGAACGAACCCACCTGTGGTCAGCGCATCCGCAGTCCCGAGCCCTCCCCAGTGCGCTGCACCAGGGTTCCCGTGAGGGATCGTTTCTTCTGAAGCGAAGAAAGCCAGGACTTCACCAAGTGGAAGAGAATTTCAAAGTATTTGTAACTCTCCTGTTTTTGTTTGCTGAGGGCCTGTTACAGAGCAGGACACGCGGCCCTGGACACACACAGACCTTTGGGGGTGCCCGTGCCCAGCACCACACTGGCTGCAATTACCCACCTGCCTGCATTTAAAGACTCAGGAAAGGCTGGATGGGGAAAAAAAAAAAAAAAAAAAGGCACTAAAAGTAACTGACTGCAGCACCCAGATCATTATTAGCCGTTAACACCATATCTAACGCAATTAGTTAATTAGGTAACGAAGAGCAAGGGGGGGGGTGCAGCTGTGGAGTCAAGGTCCCTTCATCCGAGACGCTGGGCTCCTCCTGGAGCAGCGGCGCAGGCAGAGCCCCGCGCGGGCCGAGCTCCTCGGGGAGCCCCGCGCTGAGCCGCCCCGCGCGCGGGC
>NW_028186038.1:3024542-3080932 GCF_003343005.1 Rhea americana | reverse complement strand
GGCTGAGCTCCCCGGGGAGCCCCGCTGGCCGGCCCCGCCGCCGCCTCCCCGCAGCACGCAGCTCGCTCCCTCAGCGCGGCTCCCGTTCCGGGGGCGCCGAACGAGATTTTGGGTGCCTGTAAACTGAGCCGTCAGCCAGCCATCACCTTTATTYGTACTGATTTTCACTCGAAGAAAAAAGCGCACTTTTTGTACAGCACTTTGGCCTTTACAAATAACAACAAAATACCCCACTGTTGGCCCCGTATTCCTGTCGCCGTACCCACACGGACGTATTCAGATGCAAAGACCTGCAGAAGAGGGCAAGGAGTTGGCTTCCGTCGTTACTCTGCCCAAGAGGGGTTTTTGGGTCATCAATATGAAACCTTAAGGTAACACGCGAGTAACCTGCATTTTCTGCTAAAATCCCGTTCCCAAATTCTCGCAGTTGGGCTGCAGCCGCGGCGCGGCACGGTCCGCGTAGGGGCTGCCTCGGGRACCGGGGCGGCCGGAAGAGCGGGCAGCCGGGGATATCTAAGGCAGCAGCCTGAACGCGTCCCCGCTCGGGACAGACCCGCTGCGAAATCGAGTCCGCAGTGTTGTTGCAGGACCTACCCAGAACCTGCCTGCATGTGGGTGCTCATTATTGAAAAATATCTACAATACCTCAGGTAACTTCGCTCGCTCACGGTCCACCTGCCAGGTATTCTCAGTTGCTAACCTTACATACGATTTGCAGAGAGAAAAATCTGAAAAACATAAAGGCATCATGTTGTATTTGGGTGAATAAAGTAGTTAATTTGCTGTACGTACAAATCCGAACTTCAATCCAGCTTGTGTGGAAGGCTTTTCACACCTTGATTATACMTGAAAAATGTTGCTGGCATAGTTGCATCACGGAAAAGAGTGACATCGTCGTACCTCCAGGAAGCGCCACGTTGGTGAAATCTCTCATGTACATTACACCAAAGATTTTGCTGCTGATGGTCATCATGCCATGCAAATGCTGCTAGGAAAGAGGGCAACTGCCAACTTGTGACTTCGCCAGAACAAGAGGCTGGACAATACTTCCAGAATAAACAAGCTCTGATGTGGGAGAGCAACAACTTCTCAGCGCAGGGTGGGAAGGGACGCCACCCCGACAGAGCTCAACAGCAGGATCCCCAGCAAAGCTGCACTTACACTAGCCAAACTGCTGCTCTCCAGTTTACTTCTGAAGGGAGGGAGGAAGAAAGATTGCTGCAATTTGCACAAAACACAGCTGTGCTGCTATAAACTGCATCCACACGAAGGGCGCAGAGCTGTTAACACCACTCATGTAGACACAACACGAGATCAAAAATGCTCTGGGCAAGACTGTTTCTAACAATGTGTGTTGGGAACCAGAGCGGGCAGATGAACGCAGAGATAGACAGCAGACAGTAAGGGTGTGCCTCGACAGAAAAAGCCATCCTGAAAGCATCGGCAGCACGCATTTGTAACTCCTCGTGCCCTGTYGGTACAATCCATTATGTAGAAAAAGCTCCTGCGTAATGGAATAATTTATTTTCAGCTAAGAGGAGTCAAGATACAGGCATTGCAGATCATCTTACGTTTCAAATACAGTGCTGATGCATCACTGCAAGCACTCATGTTTGTTTTTTTTCTTTTTTTAATAACTGCCTTTGTTATTTCAGTCAACTATTTGCCTCACATTAACCATCTTGCATTTAGAAGTGGACATATGAAGTAGATGCATAAAATAAAAAAGTAGCAAGTATTACTCTGATCAAGTGTGATATTCCCCAATGCTGGCAGTGTATGAGTTTGGTTTTGTTTTCTTTCTCCATCTCTTGGGAGAACATCATGTAGTTCGCTAACTCAATCAGTTTATTTGGGCGTAAGAAAACTTTTATTCACAACATGTTAATTAAAAAAATACTTGACAAAAAAGGCATACAGTATTTTATACTAAAAGAATAAAGATTTTTATTAAGCACTGTAAGTTGCATTCAATAGCCTTCAAATACACCACACCACAATCCATCTACAACCAATCAAACCCAACAGTAGTTCATTCTTGCACAATCCATGAGTTGGGGCAGAACTCCCTTCAACTTACATTAAGATACCTACGTAGCTCTTGCGGGCAGGGAATGGGGAATTACACCTCATTTCTGATCACTAATGTGTGATGAAGAGCATCAGGAGAATTATATGAAAACGAATATAAAGAAATGATTCTGATTTTGAAGTACATTAAGTTTGGAAACACTAACAAAAACATCAAAATGATACAGGTATATTTGCTTATACTAAATTCTTGATGGGAAAGTTCTCAAGAACAAGCCATTTGTTTCCTGCTACAGAAGGGGGGTACTTTTTTTTTTGAAGATCAAAGCTTTTTTTTTTGTTTTTCACAGAATTTCATATTTGCTAATATGAAGGCATAAAACAGCAACAGAGAACAATAATGCATACAGCAATGAGTACACCAGGGTAACGTTGATATTCAAAACGGCTAGATAATTTTTTTTTTAAGTTTTAGAATAAATGCAACAGAGGTCAATAATCACAAAATTTTAAGGTTAGAGCAAGATCAGTCAATGACTAAACATAGTTAACATCTTTTATAGGACTATTACTGATTATTAGCTTTTTGTTTTGCAAATGGGCACAGTACTTGTAAGAATGGAAGAAAGAGGACAATAACATGCATAATATTAACTACACACTTTAAAAATTATGAACCATGCAGAAGTTTAGCTCAAATAGTAGTACTAATGGTCTACGTCTGATTCAAAACCACATAGTTCATTGATCACGGATGCATGGTATTAGTCACAAAAAGTTTCAGAACACATTGTGTTTGTTTTGAAAGGTCATTTGCATCTTCTATGATTTCAAGTTTATCTCCATTTAACTTGCTTGTAAAGTATGTATGATGTATATTTAAAATCAGCAGAACTGCAATATTACTCTATAATTTTTAGTTTCGATAGTTTGTACATTTTAACACAAAAGAACCACATCAACGGTGATGAAATTTAAGAAAGAAAAAACTGTGGTTGTGCCTTTTTCCCCCCATAATCATGAAATCAAAGCCTTAAAGAAAGCTTTATTGTGACACAGTAATGCAAAATCAAATATAATGGCATACATATGGTGCCAAGTACTAAAAATTATATTTTAAGCTATATATACTTAAAGACTGCCAAAATTTGTTTTCTTTATATTTCAAAAAACAAAACTACAAGCTTTTGTCATAACCAGTTTAAACTTTATGTATACTTCATTTTAAGTGCGGGAGTCAAATGCTCTTCATTCTCTTTCTTTTTTTGTTTTATTGTAGCATTTTGACTACAACTGGTTAAAACTAAAAATGTGTTGTTTAAATCTCTGACATCAAAGAGGGATCCGAATTTCCAAAGTCCTCATTTTTCTCTTACGGAAAGGAAAAAATGTACGTAACTGTAGGCTCTCTTTCTTTCCAGATATTCCTAATCCTGACCCTTCCCAACATCCTTCACCCTCTATAAAAAATAAGTTTACTCTTCTTTTTTTAAGACAGTGGCCTCAAGAGTATCATCTTTATGGCAAACACTGTCTGCATTTAGTGCATTTAAGTGAGGATTTGTATTGCACATTTTAGAGTCATTACTCAAGGCACTTTCAGACTGATTGGAAGCCCTGATGTCTCCTGTATTCCCATTCATCTGGGAAGCTGGTTTTTCCTCATTCACAACTCCATTTTCAGCCAGGGATCCATCTGAAGACACAATTGAGGATTTAGATTCCTCTGATTTTGACTTAAGTTCTTTGGCTACTTCTTCTGCTGAAGCAGCATAAGGAGGTTTGCCCTATTTTTTAAAAAAAGAAGAAAATTACTAAAGAACCACTGCTATATATTTGCAATCTGTTACAGTGACACTATTAATTAATAGGCAGCATGCAGCATGTGGAAATATCACAAGTGAATATTGAGTAGTATATACTGCTGAAATAAGAACTGGCATACAAAATTAACATCACAGGTTAGCACAGATGTGAAAGAATTTCAGTATTTCTAGTGCTTTCTAGCCATGCTTTCTTATATTCCTTTAGTTAACAGCACTTTACACTCTGATAGTTATTTGTGATCTAAGAGCCACATAAAAGCCTGGAAATACCAAAACTGAGAATCAATATACAGCTTAACTGCTTCTTTGTTGATATACAATATAATTTAATGACATGATTACATATTATTCAAATACAAACCAAAACTTATTTTCAGACAATTATTAAAGAAGTGCGAAAGCATCATGCAATCCTAGCTATACTGGTCTATATACTTTTAAGATTAGGAAGCTGACTTCATATGAAAAACATGTAATAGAATCTTACAAGAAAGAGTATAGAATAAAAAACAGATTTATGTAGCAACAGAACCCATATTTAGCTTTTAAGTATCTGCAGCAATGAATCCTAGCATTCCAAAAACATAATAAGCTTTAAACAACAAAATGAAACAAGTAGTTTGGGTTGCTAAGAAGCAACGTAGTTATCAACCACACCATTAACAAAGTCAAGTACTAAGAAATGACTAAGGGACATCTTATACACCTCAAGTAGTAGCACAGTTTCATAATATAATAATCGTATCTTTGACATATTAGAAACAGCATAGTTAATTCTTTTCTGAATTGCTGAAGGATTTTGCAGGTGAAATACTTAAAAAAAAACAAAAACAAAAACAAAAACCAAACCTGTTGTTCTCTAATATAAGCATCATATACCCTCCTTTCCAGGAAATCGCAAAACAATCTTTCTGTAGCAACATTGYGCAGATACGTGACTGGCATATGAGGCCAGTGTGTACTTATCACTGGTGTAAATGTATTTTTTTAGGCTTTTCTACTAAGTGTTATACTTTAGATTAAATGTATGCTTTTCCCTCCAGAATCAAGAGTGAAAGATTGTATTTTGTAAAGAAATACTCATTTCTTTCCTGTAGTACAACCTGCTATTTGCAATCACATTATCCAACCTTTACTCGTATCAGCTCACAATTGTAATCAATAAAGTCACTGGATTCTATGGGGAGGATCCTACTTGGCGTAAATATGCATATCAGAGTCTGGCCCCATGTAAGCATTCTTTCCTTAACTGCCTAGGTTTGTAAGACAGGTAAGTACACTGTTGCAGTTAATCTTAATTAGTTATTGAAATCTACCCTTTATGCATTAAGTTTCCCAAGTTCTCCCCTTGCCACGTGCATTTGAATCCACATTTTTTTCTTTTCCTGTAAAAGGAACATAAACTATAAAATGCATTAATTATTGACTGACGATGGTAAAAATTTGATTAGCTCAGGACTAATTTACAAAAAATATCACCATTTATCTTTCTTCTCCATAGCAAAGGCTCAATTTTAGACCAAGCAACTTGTGGTCATACGTTTTTACCATTCAGATTACATGAAATTAATAAAAATATGAATGTTCAAACTTGCTAGCTGACTGTTAAGACTATCTACCTAAAAGTACTATCTGAGCTAGGTTTACATATGCAAAACTGCTGCAAGTCCAACGTATTTGGAAGCTTTTTCTCCAGGCTTCCTTTATAC
This sequence comes from Rhea americana, assembly GCF_003343005.1. Classification (NCBI taxonomy): domain Eukaryota; kingdom Metazoa; phylum Chordata; class Aves; order Rheiformes; family Rheidae; genus Rhea; species Rhea americana. Next base: position 3,075,366 of record NW_028186038.1, on the reverse strand, counting down.
CATGTGTTGCAATATTTCGAAATGAGACACCAAATAATTAACTTAGCACAGTGCTTTCTCTTCTATTTTAAGTAAAAGATTTAAAGCTTTAAGTACATAGGTAAATTTGCAGACATCACACAAATTTGTATACATAGAAATTTAATAAGTAAGAGAAATGAAGTATTTAAATTTTTACACCTGAAACACAGCGAGTTTTACTTGAAGCAACTGGTTCCTTCATTATCTACCGGAGAACACTCCTCCTCTTACTGTCTGATACCTGCAAACACCCCCCTTCTCCTATATGCTAATAGCTATACATCGAATTGCAAAGCCATACAAYGTATTTATTGTGTAAGTTTCCCACCTATGTAACACCCACTCGTTCATTACCCTTGGGACTTGCATTAACATTCAAAACGGCAGAGCAGCAAGAACAATGCAAAAGGGAGGAAAACGTAACTCCGAAGGAACTGGCACTTAATATGAAACACCAGTTTGCTCCATCTAGATTTAAAGGATCCATGGGAAAGGCAATAACTATGATCCACAGACTCTTCATATACTGTTGCCAAAAATGAAATTGTGCRTTCACGGTGGCAAAGACTGATCTTTCATTTCCTAGAAGTTTAGAGTTAGTGCGTAGTTTGGAGCTATGAAAGAGCAAAGATGCTTATTTTTTCTTCATGAGGTTGGACTGTGATCCCAGAAAATGAATTTGGAAAGGGTGGGAGGGGGAATAAAAGCTGCCAATTTATTTCAGCTTCATATTTCTCTCATTCTTCTAAACTCTCTCCTATTCTCACAGCTACTTAGAACTGCGTGGGCACTGCCTTCATATCAAAATATATTTTTCAGCTTCTGTCTTTACAACTAAAGTTTGCTTATCACTGAGCTGGAACACTAGCATGTCATCACCAGTTGTGCAGCCTACAGCTTCAACAGGTAGGCRACATCACTGTAAGAAACACTTATCTTTTAAAGTTGTGCTTATTAATGTTAGCTGGTCTGAAAGTCCATACTATACTAGCCTGTAAACCAGTGTTTTGAAGTCAAGCACACGGCTTTATTACCTGAATTGCTCCCTGGCTTTTATAACCTCTCCCATAGTACCTTCCACCTCTTCCAAAAGTTCTTATCACTGGAGTGGAAATAACTCCTCTAGGACGCCTGTAAGCATTGAGGAAAAGGAAGAAAGAAAAATACATATGAACTTTGTTTAGAAGTACTTTTAAATTTTATTTCGCTTAAGTATTTTTTTAGCTTTCTTGTCTAGTGACTAAAATCCACCTTTCTTCAAAGAAGCAATGTAATTAATCAATTCAGAATTACAGGGTTTTACTACTCTCAAGTGTATAAATTATAACCAATCTTTTGTTTTTCCAGCAATGAAATGACTATTTCTATAATTTACTTTTAAAAAAACAATGATTAAGTATTTTCAAGTTTTGCAAAAACATCTTTACAGTGTCAAATTATCTTTACAGAACTTCAAAAGCAGAGATCAACATAGTTTCACCTTAAAAAGAACACACAAGTAATCAGAACCATTTATAAGGCAATTCCTTCCATTTAATAACACTTCCCGTCAACCTCCATGCCAGACACAGAAAAAATCAGATAAAAGTAAGGAAGGAGAAATACAAAATTGCTTTGGTTTTGATGGGAGAATACAAAGTAATCTAAGAACATGAGGAAAAATGGAGGCTTCAGGCACATCTGACATGTGTAGCAATTTATCAAGTTTGGAACACTTTCAAATGGAGACTTCCAACCAGGACACATCAGGTGGCAGCATTTCTATTTGATTCAATAAAGATTAGATCAGACCAAAATAAACTTTCACTCCACTCAAACTATTTTAATGCAAACAATTCCAGAAACTTAACTTCCTTTAGGATTATGTCAATTACTTCTCGCCTAAAAAAATTGTTTTCATTCTCTCTCCTGGAAATAGGACCAGTAACTGATTGCTCTACTTTTCCTCCAAATCCGCTGCCTGATACCATGAGGTCATAGTGTCACGACTGACCCCTCTAAAGCTCACACAGAACAGCCAGATGGTGTTCAGGTCCAGCTCTACAACCAGCAGTTTCCAAGCTGCGTGGGCTGCAATTGCACAGTATGCCATTCTGGCAACAAATGACAGCTGCAATTCTCCAACTATATCTCATTTTCCATATAGCTAATGTTTCATCACTTGACAATTCCCATATGCCAGCAAGGTCCCTGTGAGCTGATTTTGCAAAAAACAGCCTCAGTAGGGGCTATGATTTTGCTTAGTGCTCCTACTTCCTGCTGTTGTTGTGCTGTAACAATTAAGTTGAACTGATTCAGTGAAGAAATACTGCTCTGTGCCATGCAAGTCTTTTCACACATACTGCAAATTCCCACATTCAGCAACAAGCAATTAAGTAATACATTTTAAAAGAAAAAAACCCTAAAGACTAAAGAGGAAAGAAGTGCATTTTACCTTCAATTACTTGTTTCATTCTTTCCAAAGATTGCAACAAGGCTATTCTTTTTTTGACCTAATTATTTAAATGGTGAAAGTATACCCATCAGGGTATACATTTTTCCAACTCAAATTCATATCACACTAGATATATTGATGGATCAAAGCCAATAAAAGTCATATGATATGATTTATATATAATGGTAAGAACACAAGTTTAATGTTGCAAAGAGACATGAGAGAACAGTGTTGACAAACCTGACATGATCCTCTTTGCTGAAACTGATAAAAAATGAAATAGAAGTGTGCAGAACTAGATGATAAAGAGTAGAAAAATAAAACGTCCACTTTTCTCCTAAAGTGTTTTTCAGTAGCAAATAGCATCCACAGGTAATGAACTCAATCTTTATAACACCTATTTTTAGAGGGTACACTAACATTTATATGTTTTCCTATTTTTAGTATTGATTGATACTATCACTGCTTGTGGGAGTCTTCTTTTCCCTCTCTGAGTAACTTTAGTAACCCTAAATGTAAAGAGTTTAACTCAGTAGGATGCAACTGAAACAGAAAGGTCTGGCATTCAAAAAAATTTTTTTTTGYCTTTTTGAGGCGACAACTTGCATCGAAACCTAACTGCCCAAAGGTAGTGCCTCCGACAGAAGATAAAGTCTCTCATATTTTCATTCTAACACAAAAGCTATTATTGGAGAACAGARTTTCTCTGTCATAAAGGTACTTACAGGAGCAGTAACACCCCTTCTAGTGATTTCACTGCTTCTAGGTAAGGAAGGCTCTTAACTTAGGACTTGCCAGTTTTAGTTCCTGATTACTGATATTTTGCACAAACTCAGGTGTTTGCTTTTTCAGAAAATGGAGGAACTGCTATTCAAATGAGTAGTCATGTATAAATGTAAGACAGATTGAAGCCAGAAGGTGTCTCCAGATAATCAGTCACGAGATGCTTCAGTCAGACAGCACCTTGATCAGGTCACTATAAATTACCTCAACCTTTTTCACAAACAGTACTGCACACAGTGTATTTAACTTAAGAAAAGAAAGCTCTACAGTAGGCCAGATTCTGTTCTTAAGTTGGATCCATGAACAGGAGGATTAATAATCACATACTAACCTCACTTAAATGGTGAACAATGTTATTTTGTGCACTGAAACTGAAGAGTAAGATTAAAAAACACAAAAGAGCCCAGTGCCTCATCACATATCTCAGGTTAATTCACTGACCTTTGCTATTCCAGATGAGCAGAGGTGCCCTTTAAGTCCCGCATCATCTCTGCTAACCTGTACAGTTTCCTTTGAATAGCTGTCTCAAGTGTCTAAAACAGCACTAGACGCCAATATTTTGGGAACTAAATCTCATTTTAGAGTATAAGATGTTCCTGACTAAATTTATTCCCCTTAAAATGTCAGTTTTGTTCTTTCTTATTATACCAAGTCTACTTCCTGCTGCTGAACTTCGTTTCTGCTGTTGTTACTTCTCCTTCTCCTGGTCCCATTCTCGCAGGACTTTAGGTCCCATCATTTCCTCATTCAGCCCGACAAGACAGGCATTCAAACAGTTAAAACTCATTTTAGTATCAAGCTTTATAGCGCAAGCTTGATGAAATTAATGGATAGAGAGGAATTCACACAGCTCAGACTTACTCTTTTAGACTGTTTCCTGGCTTAAGATGACATGAATATACCTACTGTACTCCTTTCCTCTATTACATGAATCACATGGCAACTCTGGGAGTTACCTACTATAACAAATGCAACCTAATTAAGGATGATAGACAGTTCTGTAATGCACAGAACAACAAAATTCTGGAAAAAATATAACCCTAAAAAAAAATAAAGCACTAGATATTTTTGTGACAATTCTTTTTTTAATAAAAGATATGCACTTGTAATTCCAGCTGTAGTGAAACTAAGTGAAAGGACTGAAGAAATAATTATTGTTTTAAGCATATCTCCTATCATGACAGTAGCCGAGAACTGTTAAACCTGTAAGTGTCCTCCACCTGTTTTTCAGTTTTACAGAAGATTTACAAAAAKAATTTATTCAAAAATTTATCACACTTTGTGAAAATTATTCTACCAAACCAAGAAAAATAATAAAGTGTGGTGATAGTTTTCATCAGGTAAAACGTATTTATCGATTTCTTGTAAGGGAAAGGCCCTCAGGCCTTTTCCTCATGCAAAATGATTCACATACGTGTCAGATTCATAATATGTTTTTTTTTCACATAAAAACGTTTACAGTCATCTGAATATATGTTTCATTTAATATATTTAAAAATGAACATAAATGGCTTCTTGAAAATACTCAGCAGGCATAATATACCTAATGCATCCCAAAATGCACTGCATGCAATTTCTAATGCCCCCACTTTTTCCAGTTCTACTTCTATTCCAACCATTCAATTCTTCAAGCTGCACTTACCCTCTTGCTGGTCCTCCGACAGAAACAACCTGCAGAGGAAATGGCCCTCTACCCCCTCGTCCACGTCTGCTTCCAGCCCAATGGCCGACTACAGTGCCGGCAATTTCAAGTTTCCCTCCCTGAGAAGGAATAGGTTGGACTCCTGCACATAAAAGCAAAACCAGAACTTGATACTCACAATCATACCACGAAAGTTACTAATGAACGGAAAACATGTTACCCCAGATTTTTAACATGTATAGTTTCCCTTCTCATTTTGTGGTTGCTCAGAAGAATTATAACTCCAGGAGCCTTTTTTCTTTCTTTTCTTTTTCTTTTTTTTTTAATATATAGGAATTCTGAATTGGAAAATGATTATGTGACAACTTCAGTTTCAGTTTCAGTAATTAAAAATATATATTAGATCAGCACTAAGAAACTGAAGTGAAATTTTACAAATTATCTGAAGATTATTTTTTACTACATTCTTAATGAAGAAAAAATTTTTAGTGGTTTAAAAGCTCTTTTTTTATTGAGCATCAAATGTCAGCCTAAGACACAAAGATTATCATTTCTGTGAAYAACTTATTAGGCAGAACTACCTACATTAATGCTAAGCTGTAATAAAAAACATAGCATTTAAACTGATCTCGGTGTAAAAGATAGGTATACTATTTCCCTCCCAAGAACAGTAAAAATAATAATTGTCCAAAATACAAATGTCACTGCTATTTAAATTGTTTCTTTTTTGTATCTATTTTTTGCCCGTAAAAGCAACATGAGGGCATAATAGATATTTCAAGAAATTTAGGTAGGCACAATTGAGCCAGATGTTACTGGTAAGACACTAAAAGGCACTAAAAGGGTTACAAAACATAGCATTTATGCAGCCATGATTAGTCTTCAAACATTAATACACTAGGAACTAAATTACTGATTAAATTCAGAAAGGTTCATACTGCTCTCTACTAGCCTTTCAGCCTCAAATGCGTATTGTTTACAGTGGCAACATTATTCACACAATGAAGCATTAGAGATATGTTCACTCTTAGATATAAGAATAAAAGCTCAGAGGTCAGAAAGAATGGCTAAATGTATGGAAAAATTCTACCCTAAATGAATAATGAGAATTAACAGTTTTCTACCATCCCACCTCATGTAAGAGAAAAGCAATGAACACAAACAAACAAATAAATCTCATGCCTATGTCCACACTGACGTGACACCAGTGAAAAATGGGTTAGCAGTAACACAAAAGTCAAGAATTTCCATACTGTGCCATTTTTCCAAACAGCTCAATTGTCCTCAAGTTTTAGAAAATAATTGTTAATACATTCAAGCAAAGTTCACTTGACTACAGAGCCCATCCTAACATTTTAAAGCACAGAAGACAGAATGTCCCATGAAATTTTAAAACTATTCTGTATTTGAACAACGATTTTCTAGGCATGTAAGAGACAGGTTGACACTGAGACCAGTTTGCCAAAGGGACCTAGGGAAAAGAGTCTAGAAGAGCAGAGCAGACAGTAAGTGATTTTATAGCAACCTGAGAAGGCTCGAGAGGAGTGAGAGCTGGAGACAGTTAGGGAGAAGGGGAAACTGGCAGTCAGTAGAAAGCCTCAAACCAAACCGTAAAGTGAAGGAAGCTGTTGCCAGAAGCTCTAAGAAAAGGGTTTGGGGTATAATTACCGCCCTGAAACTTGCTAGTCCTGTTGCTGTCATTGCCAGAGAAGGCTCCGGAGTGTCCTGCTGCTGCTGCCACCCGGAAGGCCCGGTACGCGCCTGTTGCTACTGTTTCCCCATAAGGGCCTCCGAAGCCATAGACTCCTGTTAGACCCAGGGTAAAGAAAGACAGGGGAAAAGCTGTGAGGGGGCCAGGCACGTGGGAGTTCCCCTAACAGAGAAGCTGCTGCCACCGTCCTCCCAGGGCCAGCAGTGACTGCTGCCCTTCTGCGCGTTACGCAGGTGAAGCCAGCAGACTTAGCAGCGAGGGGAACGCAGCAACACGGAAACCCCCCTGGCCCAGGCAGAGGTTACGCAGGAGCACGTCATCAACTCGGAGAAAGCCCTACCAAAGACTTTCTGCAGTCTCAGCGCGGGAGGAGGTGGGGGGCCCTTATCCACAACAGCAGGCCTTGGGTTTGAAATGGGTATAAATAGCACTGAAAAGCTTGCAGCATTTTTTTGGCTATAAGCTTCAATGACTACAGTTGTGGCACCCCAAGAAAGCCTTAGTCTGAATGTCCAATATATGTACAGTTCCCTGTATTGGGGGCTATGGTTATGAAGAAGGGAATAAATCTAGAAACAGCCTGGAGTGGTCTACTCAGTGATCTCCAGGACTTACACTCAAGGGTGCCAATAGTTAAATGACTGTAACAAAATAAAGAGGGATGGGGAGGAAGAAAGGTTGTCTTCAACTCTGGCAGTTAAACTGTGTCTGTTAATTAAGGCATTTTAAATATTTATAAATACAAACATTTTAAAGTAAAGTACATGGCAAATAAGAGCCTTGTTGTATCATTCAGTGTTGATCCGTTCCTCTTTTTTCTTTTTCATACAACACCTGTAAAACTATTTTGATCTGGCACAGCTACTAACAATCCTGATGGAAATACACAGCAATACAACACATTCTGTATTGCTAGGCTATCACTAATAAAAACAACAACAAAATGCAGTGATTGGCACATGACACCACAGGCTGATTTTTTTTAATCTATTTTTCCTATGAAATTGAACAAACAAATCAGTTTCCAGTTTTAGAATGTGAAAGGTAAGATAGCACTTCATACCAATGTGTATCACATTGCCGTCCCAATCACTTACCAGCAAAGCCTCTCCCCCTGCCCTGAGGTGGTGGGACTGGCCCAAAGTGTCGAGGATACATAGAAGCTGGATAGAAAGGCATGGCAGGTGGAGGTGGGAAAGGGAGAGGATGGTTCTGCCTGGAGAAATTTAATCCTTCTAGGATGCTCTGACGCATCTTTTCAACCTTGGCTGCCTGCTCAGCCTACGAATGAAGAGAAGGTCACAAACAGATGCTAWAATTCTGATTTCAATTGTATAAATCATATTTACACAACAGATTCAAAGAGGAAAGCACAAGAATGTAGATAAGCAGTGAGAACAACTTTCCTAAGACTAGCTAGTTATTCATAACGCTAGATGTTTAAATTACAATAATTTACCTCAGTTCCTCCAGAAAGGAACTGAGAAAGCTTATTCTATAGTCTCTTAAACATTTAATGCAGCCCTTTACYTCAAGCAAAAAAACCATCACAAGCCTGGACTGCAAAGCAAAACCTATGTAAACAGGCTACAGCAAGTCTGGAGGTTAACAAGCCTGAGTGTGACCACAGCCATCATCAATATTTAATCTGCAATCAGTTTCACTAGAATCTGAAATAAGAACAGCTAAGCTTTTCTGCTAAASGATTTCACATCTCCCGAAAAGTATAAGAAAGAAAAAAAGAAATTGATCATTTATTAAACTTCTGATTTTATCAGTTTCCTGATTTTATTACTAGATAGTAACATTTTGTTGTACCTAATTCATATAATTTATTTGTATTTTCAAGCTGGCTATAAGAAATGTGAAGAGATTTTGAASTTAAGGACCAAAATAATGACTTTATTGACTGTAAAATGTATTAGAAATAAAATTCTAGCTTAGTCCTCTGAGACCATAATGCAGTCTTGATGCAAAAAGATGGTATTATTTGTATGAAGAAGCGGAGAGAGTTTTCAAATCTAAGTAGCTCATTACACAATAACCACATTCAAATTTCAGTTTCCAGAGAGGATCAAAATGAAATCAAAGAAATATTTACATCAGTTTACTTTTTGAAAAATCTACCAAAATCTCATCTTGGCCATCAACAAGAAAGTAAGAGACTTGAATAGAGCTGACAAGTACCTACCAGCCATCTGCCTTGTATTTCAAGTAGAGAGATGATACATTAAGTAAATAATGACTGATAAACCATCTCTAACACTTATGAAATCTGGCACTCCTGATATTCTGGATATTCTGTTATTACATTCTAAAACTACACACCTGACCATCACAGAGGTCAATGAGAGGAACTTTCTCCCGGCTTGCTTTGATGAGCTTGGTCTGGAATAATTTTCCATCAAAATACATCCACGGACAGCAGTGCTCCCATGGAATTGGCTGTCCGCAAGCATCATTTGCAAAAAGTGCCATATCGACACCACTCATAAATAAAGCAGACAGCTGAATTCCTCGGGGATCAAGATTCTCAATCTGTTTAAAAAAAAAAAAAAAAGAGTAAATTTTGTAAGTTAATGAGATATAATACAAAACTAATTATTTTCAAAATTCATGAACACAAAGTAATTTTAAAAAGTTCTCCAAACTCTAAGTGCTACTGCCAGTTTGACTAGCACAGTGCCACATCATCGATCACCTATATAAGCAAAACTGCAATACTCAAAGAAGCTGGTCCCATCCGTTCATTCTAGAGGTGAGAGAGAAAACCAAAAACTCTGTTGTCTCAAAGACAAAGCACATGAAATGATTTCTAACAATTTCATGTTTGAACTCAATTCACCATCAAGGAGCCAGTAAAAGTTTAAAGGGAAATAATATACATCTTGAAATTGTGGTGTTCAGTGTGTAGAACATATACGACACATACATTAGCTGCATTAAGATCATTCATAAATATGCAATACACAGTTTTTCAATAAATGCTGGAATATACTATAGCAAACAGAAGCTTTTAAGATATGTACAGGAAATTAGCTGTAGAAAATTTCATTAAAAATAAGATAATTTCTTCCAAATAATCTTGTACTTATGAGGTATTTTTCAGAAAGCTTCAGGAATGAACTGAATGTGAGCATTCCAGCTTCCTTCCCACGTATCACATTTCCCTTCCAACTCCTTTGTAACAGAATTTCAATTAGCTTCTTCAAGATTTTGTCATGTTAGAATGCAGCTCCTATTAATGTAGTGATGTTTTTATGAATACAAGAGCTTTATTTAAAATGCGGGATAGATATGCAAAGGTAGGATTATATAGTGAATAAGAGCTGATGGGGGAAACAAAAAGGATTTGCCTGCAGCAAATACATTTTTAGCTTAGAAACAAGAGAATATAATCACATTTATACTTAAAAAAAAAAAAAAAAAAAAAGAAAAAAAAAAGAAAAAAAAGCTCTTTCCTGAGGACATTTTCAAGACTTTGGTATTAAATTTTAAAATTAAACTACATTACCTTCCTTATGCATAAGCAACCTGTAAGATCCAAAAGACTATCCAGATCGTTTTGCAGATATGCAGCTGGGTTCAAACTCAGCTGCTCTTTCTGTCTGACTTCAACAAAAAGAGAAGCAGCTGCTTCATATGAAGATAGTAACAACATTGCATGAAATATTGCATCTTTCAGTTAACCAACAAATACTATGGAAATGATCCATATTACTCTCCATGTATGATTTAAAAATAAAACTTGGAGAACAATTTCTATTAAACAAAAATATTTGTATCCTGTTTATCACTTGCCTTGTCTCTGCCTTTCATTTTTCTGTTGGAATGCAAGAAAAAAAATTATCTGGGGATTCCTTTCTTAGATCTCTAAATCCAGCAACTTTCACAGTGGGGTTTCCTCCTCTTTTCATCAAACCTGAAGACAGAGGCAAGACTATTTATTTGATAACTCTTGTAGATACCTTTGCCAAAATCTGTACCCATCSATGTTATTTGTTATTGCATTGGGTTTTGAAAATGGACATTGAAGACTGAGTTGCTGATACACTGCTGTTCTTTGACACATCCAGCTTTGCCTACAAAACTGTTGTTTGAGTTTCCACCGACACCCACAGGTACTATTGTTCAGCTTTAAGACCTTGCAGTAGATGTCTTTCACCATCCTCTGACTTAAGACTTTTTAAAGGTGCTCTTCTCCTACTCTTCTAACGTTTGTCACCTTGGATGAGTGTACACATATTTCTTCTGACCATGCAGGATAACCCACTGTCAGTTCAGTCCTTGGATAAAGGTTGGCACATGCTTCCCTTAAGATAAAGTACTGTTCCTCATACAATGCAGAAAATCATCTACAGCCACCATCTCTGGGATTCTGAAAGCCCAACAAGCACCAAGTGTTTCCAGCATGAATGTCTAGCAAACATCTTCAAGGACAGTTGAAACATCTTAACGATTCTCCTGATGGACTGCATTTAGYCTCCCTTTAAGAAATCAGCAGTAATGAGGGGTACTCAAAAATGTTGTTCTCAGGAGTCTAATATCTTGTAATCCACATTAGGAGCAATCTAGTCTTAAGTGTTGAAGCAAACAAGCAGTCTGGCAAGAACTCATCAGGTGTTTGTTGTAGCTTTGTCCTGTGTTTCTTCATATTTTTTTGAGTAATGAGAGAAAGGCCAGAAGAATTTCTTCTTGCTGGATTTTTTTTTTTAATTTTAACTTTTGGTAATTTATTCTTTGATGTATGGGGAGAGGAAGCAGATTTAGTTTTTCTGTTAAACTCTGCCATTAAGATTCATAAAATGTGAATTCTCTGCTTCCTGAGAAAAAATTCAAATAGGTTCTGAAGCAGATTCAGTTTTCTTTCTCTTACATTTATTAGTGCTTCTGTGCCTAAGAACTGGGATTCCACGCAGGTTGATTTCAAAAATTCAGACTGAGAAGTCCTTGCTAGGGTGCTACATGCAAGAATGCAAGAAAGAGGCTGCTCGTCACCCACAGACAAGAAATCAAGTCACTTACTCRCTTTGAGAATGCTCTTATTGACTAGGTTTTAGTGATAAAACACTCCCCAAAAAAGCCTCATAGCTGATATCTGCATGAGCTTAATTACCATTGCTTCTGCAAAAGCCGTGCTAAGATTGCTGCTTTTGTCTGTGCTTTCTCTACTGTTTACCTGTGAACATGAACAAACTTTGAAAAAAGGTACCTTTCTCTTCTTCCCAATTCAACTAAGGACAGCATGTGTCCATGCACTGCTGGGAGCAGAAGTGGTTACTAGACTTTCCTATCTTTAGCCCTCCACCTTATATGTAAGAACCTGAAAGACCATCTGAGATGACTTCTTCAACATGAGGTTACATAATGAAGAGGTGATCAGCATTTTACCTCCTTTGCTCTGTTGATCATCGGTGCAGATAGGAGGTAAGATGAATACCTTATGGTTGTTCATTCCCTATAAATCCTCCCACAGTTTCCAGTTAACAGAAACACCATCGGGCTTAAGTTAGGTTATGTAGAAAAATGAATTAAAATTATTTCCATTCAGAAAAGTATTTGTTTCAAATGAAGGACTACATTCTACCATTTTTTTGATCCAGAGTAGAGAATTTGGCGGCAGGTTTTGGAAAAAAAAATTCTAAGAGCAAACAATGTAAAAGTAAAACCAAATTTAATCTGTATTTTAGCCCAAAGATTAGAAGAGGAAATTCCACTGTGAGCATATGAAGGCTGGTTGGAGAAATAACACGGAGTAAGGGAACGTTGCACAGGTTGATATACATTCTGTTTATACAATAGGATACTGCACTAAAGAATTCTATCACTTAACTACCTGTATTTACTTCACATAATACTAATGTATTAGAAAAATCAAAAACTTAAAGATTTAAATTTTTAAAATCCTCAGAACAACTATTTCTACAATTCTGTCAGCATTAATAAACTGTCTCCTGCATTTTTGCATCCAAGCTTATGTAAGTCTCTCAATTTCTTTATCTGGAACACAAACCACAAATTTCTTTTGAATGTTGAATCATGGAAAAATACTAACGTCAGTATATAAGAACTTCTAATGGAAACACATTTGTTTTAAACTTTCAAGAGACAGTTACTTGGGAAATAGTAAGAAAAGTTGCGTAAGGTAAAAATTTTACCATCTTTAAAATTTTACTCATCGATCAAATCAATGAAATAGAACTGATTAACAATCTTTGTAATACTCAAAAATATCAAGATCAACATTTTTGAAAGCATATGCAAATATCCAAGGTTTTTAGTGAAACAGGCATATACACATCACTCACTATAGTTARCAGTGTGGATCAGCTGGGAATAAACTTTTTAGTTAGGAAGTCAGGGTTAAGAATTACCTTGAGTTCCTGAAGCTGGTCAGGCTCATAGAGCTTTGGAGACAATGCTTGGGCAAGAAAAGCATCAAGTTCTTGGCGACGAAGTATACGGACCCCTGGCCACTGTACCATATACCTACAGAGGAAGCCAATAATTATTTGTATCTGTCATTTAAGTGTTAAATTAAGTACCATTTTATATGCTCAGAAGTCACCAGAATGCAAGAAATTTTTTTTTAATTGTCTAGACTTAAGTAATTAAAAAGCCAGAACTCTGAAGAGATTTAAAGCTTAAATTTGCTTAAGATCATATCAAAGAGCTGATGGCTGTGAATCAGTTACGCAACACAAACTAGAACAGTCCACTTCCAGTGAAAAAATGGAGGACAGGCAACCAAAATAGAATGTTAACAAAAAGTAGATTCCGGTACACACAAGAATAAAATACCATAAAGGTTACTGGTCTTTATAAAAAGGACTAGTGGTAAAAAGATTTTGTGAACATGTTTTCCAGATCATACATTATTCAAAAATGATCTAGTCAGAGAATTTTATGCTTGTCATTCCAAACAAGTGCTGAGTAAAACTGTACATCTTAATAAACATTAATCTTTTTAAGTCATATGTCACAGGAAAGAAACTTGCTGTACAAATGAGTATGAAGTTCTCCTTTGTTTAAGATATCGTTTGGTCTATTTTTATATACTTACTATTCTATGAGGAAAAGAAAAAAAGAAAGCTTTAGTGCTCAAGAGGCAGGAGAAAGTGAAGTAGAACTGGAAACAAATTTATATTTATCAGTCTCAAAGATGGCTTAAAATTTTTCCTRTACAACATGCTGACCCTGGCTTCTGCCAGGTTTATGATTGTTTAATCATATCAAAATAATCATCCCTTTCCAAAAGGTAAGGATCTCTCATTCTTGGTCCAATTTTCAACCTGAAAATTAAACAGGTAAGTATTTTGGGCCTTGTGACTTCCTATTTAATACCATACTTCAACTGCAGGTTATCACCACATCAACTAGATGAGCAATTCTAGCACAAGGAATCTAATACATGATAGGTAGAATATCATTTACATGAATTTTCCATCCTGATAAGCTGCTAAGCAGCTGTCTYTGAAGTATTTTCTCTTTTGCTTTACAACTTTACCAACACAGCCGCTGAGATGTCAATGTTATTTTCTAGTAGGTTGGCGCCTGTAGTGCAACAAATGTAAACTAATTCAAATGCTACAGTGGCCTCTTTGCAACACAAAATTTATTTCTCCTCCTTTCAGCCTTCTACAGTCTGAAGAAAGAAACCTTGAAGCATATAGCACGCTTTTAAGACTCGCAAGTGATGTTCTACAAGAAAAATATCCCCTCCATGGACAAATATGAATTAGCACTTTCTAAACTCACAGTTTAATACARTTAAATATGTCAGAGAGATTATGCAGCCCAGTAAAACCTTTCCTTCACTCTGCTTTACCTTACAGTAAGACTGACCTTAGTACACAACAGAGCACCATAAGATGAGTGGGCACATTAGTTGGATTGAGCATTGCTGGTGTATCTGATCTCATACAGGCCAAAAATGCCCTCATTCTTCGGTTCTTGTCTTCTACTGCTTTTCCTAGCCACAGCTTCTTCAGATTAGGACAGGTCCATTCCCTGAATGCAAGTGCTTCCACCAGCTCAGGGGTTTGAGGAGATTTGCCTTTGTAAGCAGCCCATTCTTTAATTATCACTGGTGAAACTACAAAATGACAGAAGTTGAAGGAAAAAATTCAGAGTTAAGTAGTACTGTGTTTTTAAAAGATTTTATGAAAACATTGTGCCCCAAAAGTATTAGAGTACTCTGTACCAACCATCTTTGAATCATGATCACTTACAAATTACATATATGCAACCAAGTATATGGGAGGAATGTTGACATTAAGATTTTCAAATGAATATACAACATAAAGGAACTACACAGGATCTCTGAAAACAAACAGCATGATTTGAAAATGCAATTTTCCTCCAAAATATCTGTATCTTCATAAAAACCCTATAGTAACAAAAGTAGTACATAAATATTTTCTGTATGTTTTAAGAACAATTTAAAACTATAAATATACCACTGTCGTACTCACATCTTTACATCAGCACTTTAGAACTCATACACTTGTTCATGGTTGTTCAAATACTGCAGTGGAATGAGATCTCAAATACAAGTTTAAATTATTTTTTCTTTCAAAATTTTACAAAACATTAACTTGCATTAATTCACTGTACTGCATTTTATTAAAAATTAATATTTTTGTTTCTGCTATGGTCCCTTTCATCCCCCCCCCAAAAAAAAGAAAGAAAAAGACCTCAATTTCATATTGCTACTAAAGCATTTCTCTTTTTCTACACTTGAAGGCTACTAAAAAAAAAAAAAAAAAAAAAAAAAAAAAAAAAAAAAAAAAAAAAAAAGGCAAGACCAAGAAATGATATCTTTGGCCTTGGAACGACCCCAGGTTTGACACAGATCAAAATTTGTTTGCACCCTTCTTAACTCAGGGCCTACTGATGCAGTGCGGAAAGATTCAAGGAGCTTGTTAGCAAAGCGTCAAGTTACAGCCCAAAGAGATCCTTTGGTCTGTAAAACAGTGCTGGAGAACAGATACACTTCTGCTAGAAATCTCTTGGTTACGGGTTGAGAAGCCACGACAGCCCTGACTGCTACAAAGATTCCTTCAGTTATCAGACGTCAGATCTACAAATGATTTTACAGTTGGAGACAGGCAAAGCATGTCAGAGGCCAGGACCTGTACAACAGAAGAACCTCCAGAACATCCCAAAGCACTCTTGTATGATTTTCTGGAATAAAACCACTCTAGCTCCAAGGAAAAGTTTTATAAAGATAACATGCAGCAATGAAAATAAATATTTTGATGTATTTAGTTGGTAGCCCCACTACAAAATCACATATTTTGGTTGCTCCCAGTTTTTTATATGCCACTAAGCTATTCCAAATAGTTTTTAACAGTCAGCAAAGCTACTCCATTATTTGTTCAGGGCTTATCACTGGTGTTCACGTCTCGCTGAGCCCTCGGACCCCAGCACAGTAAATAWGAATAAATAAAAGGCTGTGTTTTATGTGTTTTTTCAAATAATAGATATTTTAATTGCTATAGGTCTTAGAAAAAAGAGACTTTTGGACCAAAGCTTCTTAGTGCTCTTAGCAAACAGCCAGGAAACACAATGAGGGTACCGTGAGGAACAGCTTAAACTATTTAGCAGTAAAAAAGTCAAATTACTGATGATTGACATAAAATAGTTATTTGTATTTTGGGTTTCTTTTCTCTCCTTCAACTTCCTTTTGATAATGGAGGCATTATTCCTAGCTATACTCAGTTTTTCAGTTTGGATTCTCCTACAGAGGCAAACAGATCACACTCTATATGCCTATCACACTTAAGTACTCTCAGAAAACAGCTTCTATGATTCCTACAACAGCAGACAATAGCAAGAAAACAGATCCTTACAAAACACAAAAGTTTCATTATTTTTTCTTTTATATCTATCTTGTGCTGTAACAACCTCAAATTTAGAAGARAATATTTTATGTCTATGTTTTCTATCTGCAATTCTATCTTTCAACATCCAAAATTGGTTCAAACCTTTCAATCTTGGGATGACAACTTCCATAACTCTATGAGATTACGACCACAGGAAGAGCACCTGAACTGGCTCTCAAAAAATATCTTCTTCAGAAATATGCTGCCTGTATAGGCTACATCAGAGATCTATCCTGATGTCAAAATTCTGAAAAATAATCATTACTACTGGAAAAGTAACCATTCTTCTTCCTCTAGTGGACTAGCAAACAGTGCCCTTTCTGAATGATGGGAAAGAGAAATTACAGCTGTATCTGTTCACAAGTAACCATAATACAGTTCACCCAAATTTAGTATTTAACGTAACAGACCAATCTAGGACATGTCCCTATCTACTTATTTCTCCAGGGCATTTCTTACACATTTGACAACTCTGTACTGGGACTGGTGCCAAAAGCCACTGCCTTCCTCAACCAATGAAAATGTCTGTCCTCAGAGGAATGCTTTATGCTTTCCTTCCAGGACTTCCACTTGGACATATGAAATGTCTACAACAAACACACACAGAATCAGACTATGCTGAGCCACAAAATCACAGAGCTAATTTATACCGCTTATTAATACTAAACTCACTCCTGCTGATGATAGGTAGATTTGAATACTCAAGCAGCATAAGCACCTGTGCAATATATTGACATGTGCTTTGAACATTATCCTCAAGACACTTTAAGGTTAGTCCAAGTTAAAAATGTCAGTATCAATCTGTATTAATGTGATCTGCTTGATAAACAGACACAAAAGTTGTAACAAGCTCTGAGGTCATCAGCAACAGCATCCTGCATTCTGAAGTTGTCTATTAAAGTCCTTGCTGCTACTGACAGCTCAGGTGTTTTCTGGTATTCTCTCTGCCTTCTTTTCACAAACTGAACGTGAGACATGATGTACCTGATGTTATCAAAAGACGAGCTAGCTAATGCAGATTAATCAAGCCTCATTTTTAACTTTATGATCTTTACTGACAGTACAGCTTGAACCAAGCACACCTGATTTTGCAGACAGGGCGACCGCCCAGATATGGCTTCCCTTTAGCAGAAACTAAGAAACTTTAGCAGTGTCAACTGAATACATCTTTGATGGAGAACAGCACATCACAGGGTGGCTAGGCTTAAAATAACAAACATTTGGATCCAACCAGGAGTTACAAAAGCTTGTACAAGTACATATTTTTCCACAGAGTAGAAAATGCTGATGGTTTTATATATGCCTATGTGTATATTAGAACCTGGGAAATAACAAATTTTATAGCTTGAAAAGAATAGCAAGTCAGACATTTTAATTCCATCTTCTCACTAGCAAGGGAAGCACAGTCTGTGCTTCTCAGCTGGCAGTAAAGCACATTAAAGAACTATTCAGCTTTTTATATCCTCAGGTAGCACACATGAGGACACACAGGACAGGCATAACTTAGCAGACAATTAGAGACAACTTACTGATTGTTGCTTCCAACAGATCTTTTTTTTTGTCTTTTCAACTACATAAAATAACAACCATTTAAATGGTAGGAAGAAATTATTTTTTAGGAAAAAATTATCTGTACTGTTCTGATATTTAGTAATAATACTGACATGCAAAGTTTAATATGCACATTTCATAGCCTCTCATAACCCTGACATAAAATGTACTTGGAAATTTTTCACCATAAAATCACTATGTTGCTGGTGTCTGTACAGCAAAGATGATAAATTTGCTCAGATTCTTTAAGACACTACTCTTCCTTACTGCCTTCTACAGTCTCTGGCTAAAGCTCATTGCCTTATAGGAGAGGTGATCAGAAGAAATGCACTCATGCACCATAGCCCTTTCACACTATAGGCTAGCGTCTTAGCTCAGTCTATCTTTACTGGCTGTTTTAGCTTTGCAGTGAAGCAACTAACATTTGGGCAGGTGTTCCATTTTTTAAGAGCATGGTCGGTCCTAAAAAAAAGTAGGTCAGGTAGCTGAATGTGTCCTGCAGCAAGATCTGCCAGAGCTCCTGTAACAATAAACCAAGTCAGCAGCAGTGTTCTTAGCCTCCACAGAGAATAAAAGCACTGAAAAGCAGTATAAATGATGAGAAAACAAGAGATTATATGGGTATCTCCAGCAGTCTACAGAGAATGGTCTAAGTTTACAAGATGAAAACACTCCGAAAACTGAAGCAGACCTTCAGCATGTAGCTATTTCACCACTGCAATCCTTGTAGTATACTTTTAAGGATAAGAATCTAATGAGCATAAACAAATACTGCAAGTAACTTTACTATTTTAATCCTGAATCTCCTATCCTGAAATATTATTATATGTGTGTGAATTAAAAGGGTCAAGTTTGTGCACTAGAGACATTTTTCAAACAGGGTAAATTTTAATTCCCACAAAAAATACTAAGATAATCAGTTTTTCAAACATTGTTGAACAGTTATCCTCTTCCGTATGAGCAWACAAAACAACCTTCACAATTAAAAATGAAAAGGGAGAGAAAAGGGAATGAAAATAAAGTTTACAACTGATGATTCTTATTTTCACACTTACATGAGGATTGTGATGATGCTTTCACACATTTTAAACATCTGCTTCTTGAATACAGTCTACTGACAGCAGACTTGCATATAAATACTTTTTCTGCTGCTACCATCCWCTTAATGCTTTAGGCTTTCCTTTAACCTTTTTAAGATGCTAGTATAAAGTTCAATCATTTCCTTTTATGCATTTCATATTAAAAAAAAAATCACACTTCACAACATTAGGAGGTTGAATTTTCTGGAATGATAGTAATTCCTGGAAGCAGAAAACTTAAAAACTTCCAGATTAGATGAAGATTAACAGTCATGTTAATTCCTCTGAATTAGCAAAAGGACCTTGTGACAAGTCTGTTCACAAAAGTTTTGTCTGCCTTTACCTGAGGCACTAAACTCGAATTCTACAGATTGTAAAGGTGAATTTTTATATGCAAATATTTGAAAGATACTGAAGAGACTTGTATGCTTCACTAAAGTACATTTAACTACACATCAGGAATAATAGAAGGAAAGGCAAGGAATGCACAGGCATCTAACATTTTTGAAAAAATCGTATGCACATTTGTATRTATGTACATGGAACAGATGTCTTCTATAATCAAGCTCTGCCACAGATTTTGAAAATTAGTACAAAAATCAATGCTACTTTGTACAAGCCTGACAGTAGCTYGAATGGACATTTTAAAAAACAAACTTCAGAACTTGCTTATAAATGATATCATTTACAGTTGTGAAACTACTATAGGAAATAAAATTTTGAACTAACAACATCTTTTTTCTATAATCCATGGAATCTAAGAACTCATAAATTACTCCAGCTTTAGCTACATTCATGAAACCTTAACAACTATTCTCACTCAAATCATTGTACAAATGGATATAAAAACATAGCAAAGGGAAGTGAAATAAGAATGGATTCTACAGTACATACATTCTGGTGGAAGTCTGTTCTTTCTAAAAGCAAGTCTTTCAGTTTTCTTTCTGCTTTCTGCCAAACTAAACAGGACTCCGTAAACATACTGACGAACTGGCCTATAAAGCAGAGCAGCAGGAGGCAGGTCTTTGTTGGCTTCATCTTCTATAGAAACTGCAATTTTGATTTCACCCTTTGCATGAAAGAAAGCAGAAACATACCACACATTATAGTCAACACAAAATGTTTACATATGCACACTAAAATTAACCTCATCCAGTTAAGAAAAATGTGATTGAGCAGTAACGTGGATCTTATGCGTGTGGAAGTAACATTAGAGGAGGATTACACTACAATCTACTTGCTTTCCTCCCACAAGTCTCCAGTCTCCGATTATCCTGTCACACTCCAATTTCTACTCTCCATCAGATGCCTCTTTTTGGCTGGATTATCTGCAGGTGAGGATTCTCTTCAAATCCTGATACTTTTAGAAGTGAAAAAGTACACACAAAAATACAGTGATGTGTTCATAGAATTAACAGACATTCAAAGTACACTTAAATAACAAATGCTAAAAGCTGATACAGATTTCAGACAGCTATTTAAAAAATATTTGCACTGTCTAAAAACAGCAGTCTAGCTTTTGGTGCAATGATTTGAAATCCTAAAAGTAAATTTAACTTAAATCATCAAACACAGGGAGAACACTAGCAAACAGATATGTAACTGCACTTGAAATAGCCATAATGGTGACACTTCCAATTAGACTGTCCAGTAAAGAGATGAGGTTCAGGGAAACACCATATATGTATCCAACATGCTTGGATGCCTTTGCAATCAGCACAAACCAGAATACAAGGTAGAAACTGGTAGAAGTTGTATAAAGCTATAGGGGTATGGCTCCATAAAGATTACTAGTTTACTTTATGTTGTCTCAGCTTACATAAAAATCTTTATTATATACACAGTATTAAATACAATATGAATAAAGTATAATAAAAATTAGTATTTTTCTTGTAAACACACATTTTTACCACAGTTAACTTCTTGTCTTTTTTATTTTGGAAATATACTCTTTAACATATACTCCATAAAGTCACAGCCAGTCAAGGCACAGAGCACGATGCCCAGTTTTACGAAATACTGCCAACTCAGTCTCCTTTCCTCTAAGTTCAGACTCTGAAGTTTCAGGATGGAATATTATTTCTAAACTTCCAAACTAACTGGACTGTCGAAATGTATTCTAGAGACTTCTGAAATCAGGTAAAAGACTGCCAATTTGCCACTAGAGATGAATCCACTGCTGCAGAGGCAGGCAAAACTTTCAGTCTTAGAAAAGGAATGAACTACCTCTCTTTTTCACTCCTTCTCTCTATTTAGAGAGGTATTTATCAATTACCAATAATAAAAAGAAAAAAAAATGGGAGCAATTAACCTCTTCGCTGCATTGTTCCCATACATCAACCTTTATTTTCAACACTAAGAAGTAAGCCCACTCTTTTGCTAGTTGCTGTGCTAATTTCACTTAAAAATCATATAAACTGTCCCTGTAATGAATACAGCAGGTACCGTCCTGGATATTGTTGGGTTTAACTCAGACAACACTACTTTATGTATAACATATTTTTGTAAGGCTTCTCTCTATACAAAACTGCAACTCTGCAACGCCTTTTTCTATCAGTTTTGAAAGGAACCCTCAAGCATACAACAAGATACCTGTCAGTGCAACCCTGGSATACTACAGGTTCCCCTATACTTGTCCAAAAGCATTTCAGGAAGTGGGGAAAGAAAAACAGTCTCAACTAACATTGCTTTACTTTATGCAGCAGGCTCTACTTTGATTTTTTCCCCCTCTGTTTGGGTGACTTTCTCAAATCTGGGCATTTAATTGGTCTCTTTCCGTTGTGAGATATGGTATCAGATATCCAGTAGTATTTAAATGTGTTGTGAATGTTTGGCTATGTGAAGTATGAAATGAAATTGGCATCTGTAGTCTTCCTACATCTTTCGACTCTTCCCCACTTTTTCTCCATAAACATGGCAAGTGTAAGAAAGGTGTAACAATACAAGCTATGGTGCAAAATAAACGCATGGAAAGTAGGAAAATCAAAGCAAAACTTTGATGCAGAAACATTTGTTAGTATGCATTTCAAAGCTCCATCATGGACTTTGCCTACTCTCTTTTTTTGCAGCAAAAAGGATTTTTAGATGAATATGAATAACAGGAAGTGTGAACAATGCCCTTTTGCTAGGTACTGTACAAATACATACACTGAGGGGATCGATGTATGTGAACCAGTACTAAATGTTTTTAACACTACAGTGGAACAGGATTAAAACTATCAAGTTCTGTTTTCACTTAGAAGGAACAATAAACTAAACTTTTGTCTTTTGATAGGATGGGAGGTATCAAATTGTGAGGGAAATTAAGTATTCTTGAACACTGAAAATAAAGACGACTTGGCAGACACCATAACACATACACAGAAGTTTTTAAATTGAAACAGGTTCTCTCTCTCTCTCTCTCTGCATTCACACACACACACGTAGGTATATAAAAGTATTAAATAATGTATTCAGGAAAAATGAGTAATTCTGTAAGTAAATACCTCTAAAAACACTCATTTCATATTCACTGGAATAATGCATCAGACTAGATCAGTGGTTAAACAACATGGAAGAAAAAAAAGTTGGTTAGAAGCACTAAAGAAGGACCAAAACTCAAAGCAACAAAAGGGATGTAAATTCATGATACTGTTTGGCSAGAGATGTAAGTGCAATTATCTTTACAGAATCACTGTTTTGTAGTACAAAATTTTACATGTCATACCTTGGTTAGGACATGAAAGATGTAGGGATACATTAACCCCTTCTTGTGCCTGTGTTCTGCCACTCTTAATACTTCAGGTGCTACAGGAGGTAATGGAGGGGTAGTAATATCCATGTGATTTCTCGTGGGCATTGACAACAGGCATGGGATTTGTGGATTACTGGCTTGATTCCCTTTGACATCAGCTGCCTGACTTCCTGAAGAAGCACTAGAGGAACCTTCTGCCTGTAACAGAATACACAAAATAAAGTGCTTTTGAATGTTCATGGTAACATACTAGAAGATCAACCAACAGAAACAGCAGATTCCCTTCTTCACTTGGAACTGAAAATAATAATCGCTTCATGTTGTAACAGTATGAATACGTAAAATACAATATGCAAAGTCTGCTACCAGAATTTCAAAGACCAAAAACTTTCTGARGACTTTCACCCTGTGTTTGCTAGCAAAAAGCAATTAGTGGGGGGGGGGGAACTTTGGTAAAGCTTTTATTAAGAGCAAGAATAACTATTTTTTTTTAATTTGTATTGCACAGTGCAGAAGGGGGAATGATGACCTCTTAACAAAATACTGATGACCTTGTAACTACACAGGTCCAAGATACACTAACTAGATGGGTTAACTGACCGCAAAAACTGTCATAAAGTCTTAAATTCATCTAGACTGCCATTAAGATACTCCTTCTCTGCTTATATTCCTAAATGAAACAGGAAAGACTATATAGTGCAATTTAAGCATTAAAAAGATACAGTAGCAGAACTTAAAAGCCTATAGGTCTCATGTTTTTAAACTTAACCAAATTATTTTACTTTGTGAGTAAGAGAAAAGGGGAGAATGGCCCTATTTTCTGACTGCCAGATACTAAAGTGGTGTTTAGTTCCATTTCTAGAAATCTAATTCATAGATTTACATAAAAATGTACCGTAAGCTTAACAGTGAATAAGGCTTTTATGAGCATTGGTGTTATACCTTTCATACATACTACAAGTAGAAGGAAAAAAGTAGAGTTCATTCCTAAAAAATCTTGCTTTCAGAACTGAAAGTTGTCTTTAGTTTAAGAAAAAAGTTCACAGTAATTTCATGCCGCTATACTATTATAGTAATACTAAAAATTACACTTGAGAAGGACATTTATTTTGTGCAACTGTTGGCACATTATGCATGAGTATTTTTAGTTTTTGCACAAAATTTTGTATGTTCCATGAGACTTAAACAGCAAAGATGAAACTGCAATGGTCAAAGCCATAAAATCCCACAGAAAGCACAAGGGAGACAAAAAAGGTCCAAGCAAGCTAAGCTTGTTCATATCACATTCTTATAAAAAAGACAAATTTACACATAACCCCCCCCATAATAAAAAAACCTCACCCCCAAAAACCTTTGACAAGCATGTGCATATTATTAAAAAAAATTCTAATAAAATATCAAAGGGGCAACACTACAATTACATTTTAAACATAAGATCAAAGAGGCTAACATCACTGAAAGATCATATTTTATAGCGGGCAATCCAGATTTTTATTGCTGTGT
Source organism: Rhea americana (assembly GCF_003343005.1). Taxonomy (NCBI): domain Eukaryota; kingdom Metazoa; phylum Chordata; class Aves; order Rheiformes; family Rheidae; genus Rhea; species Rhea americana. The sequence continues at coordinate 3,051,022 of NW_028186038.1, read as the reverse complement.
TATCACAAATATTTCCTCAACAATTTAAAGATTTTTGTCCTTGCCTTTACTATCCCTCCAACTGAACAACAGCGGTACTTGACCAGGAACAGAAATGTACACAACTGCCTTGTACTGGACGGTATGAAATATCCAACTGCAGCTATGTATTATCCCTGTTTGCACTACCCAGGCTCTTTTTGAACCTGTTACAGTGGTATTCAAACATCTAAGCTAAGGAATTGCCATAGTTACAAGTAATTTTTTTAGTATTATTCATCTGCCCAAATGAGGTGAGCACCCCTTTGTCACACAGTGAGACAACTACATTCAAAGTTTTTTGATGTCTAAATCAAAGACAAACGAATATCAACATTGGTGCTACCACCTGTCTGTGTTAAGGTAGATACCGAACACTTTAAACTACCTCAGAAATTCAAGTATCTCATTCTAAAATGGAAATCTTCTGGAAATTTTGAGCAAATGACATAAAGAAGTTAAGGAAAACCTAAGCATAAACATTTCTTTTTTTTTATATACCTCCACAGCAAGTAAGTTAGTCTACAAAACTGTACTCACAATTCCCCGTCATGCTTAACAGATACAGCTATCTTCTCCTGCCACTGAAAGCTGAAAAAGTAGTTTGCTATTTAAAAAAATCTGCAAGTAATACTGAAAGCACTTGTATGTTAAATTGGATGCATTTCAGTTGGACTGCACACATAAACCTAGTTCAAAGTTTGAACACTGCTTATATAGCTCTACTTGTGTCTACACAGACAGCTAGGTATGCCCCATGGTATGTGCCACAGTCTTAACCCATCAATCATCCAGCTTGAGGGAAGGAACACCACTGGGTGCACCCCCACTGGCTCCTGGCTCGTCCGCTCATCCCGACTTCCTTCTTCTAAAGGCCAGGGGCTGTACAGCATACATACAAGGCTGCCTGTAGGTGGGATGCACCAGGATTCATAAATGTCCCTTAACACAGACAAAAAGCAACGTTAACAGGTCACATTAGCATTTTGCATATCGTGACTAATCCACAGGCAGATACAGTTATCACATGGGGCGTTGCCTGCAAAAATAACAGCACTGATGGATGAAATCATCAGCTTGATATTTTAAGCACAAAGCCAAAGTTTACTGGAATCTCTATGCCAAAGGTACAGGGGAAACATTCTTCTGTTTTCCTGCAGCATAAGTAACTCACAACTGAATGGCTCTTTTTTCTGACAGATTTAATAGTTTGTGGAGAGCTCCATCACAAAGATACAAAGATATAAAGTGTAACTGCTTTGAACATTCTTGCTGAAACATGGTAGAATCTTGGAATACGGACCATCAGGCTCTTAATTTGACAATGATTTTAAAACTTGGTTTTTTACCAGAAGAATTTAATAGGATAATGTTAAGTAAGAGCTCAGTTATCCCTTCCTTAGTAGTTAAGTACCAATACATGCTAACTGGTACCACRGAGCTACTTTAAGATGCATTGTGTGTAATTCATATCATGTAGTTGTAATATGCTTGTACTCCTTTGCTGAGTTTTAAAACACACAGTTGAAAACACTTGTAACAGTCTCTGTGGCCAATTTCAAAATGTATGTTAGAGGTGCTCTCACTACGCTGCAGGCTACAGGTCCTGGACCCTGTAGTTGTTCAATTTAGTCTGCTGTACTTACTTAACTTACTAAAATCAAAATAATAGGCTACTGTAAAAATGGCTAGCAACATTCAAGGATGAGATTGCTGCAAAAAGTAAACAAGTTTATAGGTTTCTGTTATATTTTGTATCTAGTATTTTCTAACACAGCCTATTTAATTTTCTTTTTCACATATATGCAATATTACTTATTATTATTGTATTTCAAAGCCATTGCATTGTAATTCACAAAATAACTTGCAAAAACTTACTCTAAAGCCTACAGATTAATTTTGAAAATCCTACTCAGAGGTTTGCTATAGAATTTTAATACAAAGTAATAAATTGTAATGTTGGGAACTTAAGGAATTACCTTTGTTTGGTCTCCCAGATCTCCACGTGTTTGACTTTCTGACTGGGTTCCTGTTTTTTCCCAGCCTATTTTGTTCCCACTGACATGACTGAATGACAACATGAAGAAAGAAACAGCATTAATGGGCTGGTTAAGATACAACGTGATAGTTCCCTTAACAGTGATCAAGGATTTATCAGCCAGAGATGACTTTAATTTTCAGAGATCTTATGATTTAGAAATGCCAATTTGTAGAAGTCCTGAAGACACTTCAACAACTACATCCTTTCATTTACACTATTTCAATATTTGAACTGTATTTAAAAGCTATACAGAAACTTTTACAACTAATAAACAACGCTCAAACAGGGAAAATTCTTGACTGAACTTCAAATATTTTTCACTATGCCAAACAATTTCCCTCAGTGAGAAGACTAATTCTATGAACAGTGATATAAATGATACTGTCTGGACTTCAGTTGCTAAATTTATTCAAAATTTACTGCATAAAACACAACAAACAATACTATGAAAAAATCTGAAAAATATTTTATATGGCTTTTTCTAAAACAGGTAAGTTTCCAGTTCTAGACTGTATGGAAACTATACAAACTTATTTGATTTATAAGCAAAAACATTAATACATTTAACATCAAAAAAATGTATCAGAAAAGTGAAGTCCAAGTCATCTTTCATAATTGTAGATACACTCAGAATTTAAAAACATGTAGAAACACACTTAATATTTTAAGACACAAAAGCCCAAACTTTTAGGGGTATTCATAGACCTGGTGAAGCCACAAGCTTTGATTCTCACATAGTAAGCCACTAACACTAACAAGACAAAAGTAAATACAAACGGCCTCTGTTCAAATTTTCTCTTTGTACGTCAGTAAGCAGTAATCAAATGAAAGTCTGCACAATTTTATTGCCAAAGATGGACATCTGATCCAGTGATAGCCAGAAATACTTCAGCACTAAACAAGGCACATCAGTAGGAGAGAACATTTTCACTGCTCTTTTGTTCTACACATAATCTGTCAATGAGAACTCTTACATCACCGCTTTAAATTTTGAATTTCTGATATTCACATGAAGTTTCACTGCAAAATGACATTATGCCAAAATTCCAGCAGCGTAAAAACTACAAATTCAGTCTTTTTTGGCCACTGAAATTTTAATGAATTTTACTGTGGAGTAAGAGTATTTTTATACAAAGAAAAGAACTGTAAAGTTTTATAACATTTACCAAAGCTTTCAATAAACTGTGAGAGCAGAAGTGGAAAAAATCCACCCTTATTTGATTTTGGCTTCCTCCTTTTTAAAGAATAAAATAACTAGGCTGTACAGATATGTTTGTAGTCGCAGTGACCTGAAGGTCTGTCATGTCACTAACATGCAGATTTCTTTATTTCCATGAAACTGACAAAGGATTCTGAAAATAACTTTATTTTAATAGAAGCTGAGTAAGACAGTATTCTCAAGAAAAACTTACTTCACTGCACCTCCATTGCCTTCATCATTGTCGGAGGAGGAAGATGTAGAAGAGGCAGGAAAATAGGTTGAATCCACATGATTAGGGCTCCCACTCTGAGCTGGGTTTATTGGAGAAGACCGTTCATACAATGGTGTATGTTTTCCTTCATGAGGAATGTTACTGTAGTTGTTCTGCTCAGAAAGACTTTTTCCACCTGTTTCCAAGGTGATGGCTGGCTCAGAGAGACTATATGGGTATGGACCCTGACCTTGGGCACCACCCTGATTGGACATCTGCTGGGCCTAAAATAAAGTAATTTTTCTTAAGCAAAGGTAACAWAAGGGCTTTTGTTTTAAAACAACATATGTTGTTTAACGAAGTGGCATTTTCCAAAGGTATGCAATTAAACCTCAGCCTTCTTGAAAGCTCACAAAAATTCTTCACCTAGGGTCCGCAGAATCACTGTAGTTCCAAAGTTAAAATTTATAGTAAATAGTTGTGTTAAAAGGTGAGCTATACATTCCCACCTTGATTTCAATTCAGCTGGCACGTTTCTTAATACGTTTCTTACACTTAGCCCAAGAGAGGCAGAAGGCTATACTTACCACAGGTTTTGCTTGTAGTGAGGTCTGTGGAATGTTAAGCATCTGAGAAGGAACATATGGTGGCACTATACCAGGCATTCCAAACTGATTTGGTCTGGCTGTTTTATTGCAAGCAGGAGGAAGGGAAATAACACGCAGGGAGAAAAAATACACTCATGAAAATGTTCGTTATTTATTTGACAAAACTTTTACCCTTTTTATCTTTTTCGTTTCTGTAGTTTATTTACTCTTGCTCTGCTAGCATTACTATTTTCTATTATGCCTAAAACAAGTCAATTTTATTTCCTTTTACTTCTTAATATTTTTCTCTGTAGCATGTGAATTCTGTCTTACTTGTCTCATCTTCACTCAACTGTTTTTATCTTTCATTAAGGCCTACTTCTATTCTACCTGGGAATCAAAGAAGCTTAATGGGGAAAAAGCCGAAGAGCTTTTGCCAGCAAGAAGCTGGCAAAAACAATGGCAGATGTATAATGCTGGCAGTTTCTATTATGCAAATATTTGACCTAGTATAGCCCTAATGCTCTTTCATGTAGCTCTTTGAATGTAAAGATGCAAATAAAGAAGGAAAACATCTACATTAGTATACCAATATGGTAACCAAAACACTCAGGACATTTTCAGATAAAATTATGTTTTAGTGTTAAAAATGGAACATGTAGTAGATCCAGTGATCAGGTGGTTATTTGGTAGTTAACTTTGAGAATAATTTATAATGCCAGTACAATCTGTGGTTGAAATTTAAGCAGGTATACTATGACATCAAAGAATCAAACACTATAAAGTGATTTTTAAGATATATCAGAAAAGTCCAGTGAGAAACAGGAAGTATGTTTGAAATAGAAACTGTCTTCATGATTGGAACCAGTGATCAGCTTTTGCTTGTTTACTGCATTACACACTCAACTGCCCTAATACTGGAACAGAATCAGCAATAGCTAAGAATAAAATCAGGTCAGATTGTTATTTTCATTTTGGGGAATAAACACAACCTCTGCCTATAACCTAAGAAAATGTTGTCTTTCAAAACATTAYATTAAAAAGTTAATGAAAATTGCCAATGAATATAAGCATCTTTAAAAGAGTCTGCTAATAACAGCTTTTAGTTAAAATCAACTTTTTTTTATATATACTTACCTAGGTAATGTGGTGGATGAAATGGCATAGGCTTATTAGTTGCTGAGTAATAAGCAACTGCTCTCTTAAATCGAGTAACTTTGTCATCTGTTCTAGACTAAAATAAAAAAAGATCTGTCATGCAAATCCAGGCATGTCCTCTACAAGTCAAAACAGTAAACTTGCACTGTATCACATACAATACTAAAGCCTATGGATCCAAAAGTACTATGGCTTTGCTCCATCACAAATATCACAATACTTTGGCAATCCCTGTAAGGACAAAGCTTGAAAATGCTATATCCATATATCATAGATTCACAATGACAGTACACAAACTACAAAATTCTTTTGGTTATCATGAATTTAACTTTAAAGTACTGAGAGTAAATGCAGTATTTTTACCTTCCAAAAAAACAGCTAATACATTGCTTTTTATTTTACCTGTGAATGTTGGAAAACATCTTTTGCTATGGCATCCAAATCAGTGGTGTCCTGAATATTACGGACATAGTCAGCTACGGCTTTGATCACTACATCACAAGGTGGTAAAACTAACTGGTGAGCACGTACCTATGCAAAGAAACCAAATACGTTAATATGAAACAACATGGCAGTCCAAGATACTTACTAAAGTATGCAGTAGACAAGTAACCCATCTATTTGTTGAAAACATACTCAACAAATTCCATGACCATCAGGTTTACTATATATTTGGGGGTTTTCCACTTCAAGACTCAACCTTGAAGCAGTATCTGATGTATTCTTCATTTACAGTTTACTTGAAACCTCTATTTCCATTTCTGTGGAAATATTTGTTGATTAAGTATCAGCTCCAACAACAAACAAAGTCCACAATGCTAATTATTTTACCGCTTTCCAACCGGATGTTGCCTCTATAATACAAATCTGGATCTAAATGTGGATACATCCATTTGATACATATACCAAAATAGTCCAAAGTTTTGATTTTGGTACAACTTATATTCTGAGTGTAATGGGGCATCAGAATTGCTGAAAGCAAGCCACTGGGAACAGGAAGATCTCTATGTGTACAGGAAACAGAACAGACAAGAACTGGAAAAACAAACGGAAAAAAAGGACTATATCAGGGGTATTTGTTTTCAAAACTCTACAGAAATCTATCAAAAAATGTTATTTGAAGATCTTACAGAGTTTAATAATTGCTTTCAAATTTTGTACATTTTATTATAATCCGCAGTAAAATACATACATACACCTTCACATAATATATTTCAGGCAAGAAGAGATTTTTTATTTGCACAGGCAAACAAATGTATGAATCTTCTCTTGTTGCTACTATTCTACCTGTGATGCAAGTGTACTTTCTTCCCCTTTCACGTGTTTCAGTGTCAACACTGGCATATAAATACTTGGTCACTCTTTTTGAAGACATACATCAAGTACTTCAGAACACAAGTTTATGGATAACAGAGACTCAAAACTTTGGCATTAAAACAGTTGATGTTCTAACAGTCACTTTGAGACAAGTTCGACCTCACATATTATATTAACTATTTTGAATGGATGAGAAACACATGCTTCAATGTTACATTTCCCTCAAGTGTATGACCTGAGTCCAAACAGACCACAGATTTTTCTCTATGACTCAAGAGTCCACAATATAGTCTACTAGAATCTTTCTTGGGAAGAAAATGAATTCCCATTGATTCAATGGTCACCGACTCAAGTCACAGGTTTGAGAAGATAACATCACTTTGGACTCCGAAGTAAAAGACCTTTCTTTGTAGTAAGAAGAACGAACTGGAAGAACTTTCTGGGATGAGTTCCCAAGGCCCTCTAGATGAAGTTCCTGCAGTTCAATGACACCAACAACTGTAGACGGCTCTCCCATACCACGGAAGTTACAGATTGGCCACGTGAAGAAAAGGAAGGGAACTGGATTGTCCTGGGAGCTCTAGCCTTCCATCTAGAAGCTGTCAATAGGCTCCTATTGACAGATCTACTGAAAATACACTGAGCACACATAACTTAGCATAAAATTATGGGAATTGCTACTCTCATATGCGCTATGTGCTCCTATATGTACAATAGGAACTTTAAATCAAGGACCATTGTAAAATTAACTGGTATCAGCCAATACTGCTAGATGAAAAGAACTGGTGAACTGCACTCAGTTTTCTATCATTTTCCCTCTTCATTGCACAAAGTGCTTACTCAAAGAAATGGAGAAGAGGCCTCCGACTACAGTTTGAGAATTGGGTAATAATCTTGACACAGACAAGCACGAAGTATTTTCAGCAAGGCTACCTTGCTCTATTCTGGACTATACCAACCCTCTTCTTCATTCTTTATGCAACCATTGTCTCTTCCCCATGCCAKACTTCATTCTCTACTTTGTAAGGAGCCTCAACAGCTAAGACTTCGAATCCTTAATTACACTGGCTCCATCTCTCTTTCATGGGCTTCTGAATAATTCTTTTGACTAAGATACTGCAGGAAAGGCTAACAGTAGGACACAATTACAGAGAGGATTTAACCATCCAAACTCAATAAAAAATCAAAAACATTGTGAATGATGTCTTTCAGCTGAATAAGGGTGAGGAATCTGATAAACCATGCAGAGCTTTCCGCTCAGACTTTATTCCAAAATTGAAAATCACAATATAAAAATAGAAAAGCTGAAAGCAGAAAAACTTAAGTTTTTTATGGATTCTAGTAACCACTCCTAAATTCAGCAACACTTATATTTTGTTACCTAGCTGAATTCAATAACCAAATCATCTTCTCTCTGAGAAATAGGAGAAATAAAGTGTGATTCTCTGATCTAAAAGATTTCTGCTGAATCAAAACATCTTTACATCATTATATAATGCATGTATACAGATTCCTTGTATTATGCAATTCATCATCATTCAATGTGGCCATCTCCCTTGGAAAGTGGGATGAAAGGAAATTCACATAGTCCTATCTTTGTTACTGTATGGTTTCTCTTCATTTTGCATGCTATCAAATTATCTCAAGTGTATCAAGTCCTCATTACTGTTGAGCCTCCCCTTCCTATCTGTTTCAGAATTACTGTTGATGTTTACTGCAAAAGTACTATTTTTTTCTTCTCTTGGAAAACAAATTGTTGTAATTTTTATACACTGTGGAAATAGATTAATGTTTGGTCCAATTTGCTTTTTGCTAAGTATTAAGTAAAGCTATGAAGTAAAAAGAATTAAAGTGTTTCCTTATATGTTTCATTCAATTAAGGCCTTAATCCTCCTCTTAAACGAATTCTGTAGAGTACTGCTACTCTTTTTCAGTCTTCCAAGAGGAGAGATCTGAATGAGAAATATTCAGTGAAAAAGTTTAAACTGAAGAGCTTAAATCTGACTYATTAGTGATGTACAACCTAAATCTGCCCTTTTTTCTGGACTAACCAAAAACGAAACTTGCTTGGAAGCCAACTTTGACTGCTAACTTTTTTGTAACAATCACTTAAAAAACAAGCAAGTCTACAGCTTAACAGCACATCTGCTTAGCCATACTACGCTTCCTGGGTTTGCAGTAGCTTTGCTAAGCTCAAATGAAAAAAAAATAAATAAAATCTTTCTATATAGTTTAAGAAAGGTATTTCCTGTCCACAAGGCAAGTAAAAAGGCTTAACAGTTACAGCAACAATTACCTAGAAGATCTGTGTTCTAGTTTTCAGTAACCYCCTCTTGTTCCAAATTATTGATCTAATAGAATTACCAAGTTTTCTTGTTTTAAGACATGCACATGTCCTAAATTTCAGAGAATGCCTGAGGACTTTCTAAAAATGCTACATGGGACCTCTGTACAATTCTGGAGCCTTCTATCACTAGCTCGAAGGGCAGCTAGGTTTTCACTATTAACCTGCCTAAATCTGCACATTTGCAAGGTTCAGCAGTTCAAGATTTGAAAGGTCATAATTATTGCCCAACATTTCTATATTTTATGTAAGAAAAAAAATGAGAAAAAAATGAAAAATATTCATTATTATGTATATTGAGTATACAGAATAGCACTGAACATAGCTCATACACACATACAGGTTTACAGTCACGAACATTCACAAGGTTTGCTCCAATCTTCAAAAAGGAGAAATAGCTTTTCTTCTGATTAGTAATCTGAGTTGTTTTATGAACACCTACCATTTTATTTGTGCATTTAATAACTAAGTTACTGAATCATAGCATTGCCTTGTCATTTTAGCTATGTTCTTTTGAGAAACGTGGCAGTATTACCTACGGTGTTTCTGCAGTATCTGCTTGAAAATTCAGTGGATGAAAGAGTAAGCAGTCCATCTTTAGCTTTAGGCAATTCACAGGATAGCAGTATTTAGTTAGCATTAAGCAGTTAGCATTAAGAGAAGAAGTCAGTCACAACACTTAATTACTAATATTCAGCTCAAACCCTGGAAGTACGAAACTCAAGTTAGATATATTAAGGRCTTACTATGCAAATGTCACACCCAGTTTAGCTGCTTTAAACATATAGCCCAAAGACGTCACTGGAGCATATTTTTAACTCTCAAAATGAGAYTTTTTGAAAATATGTACTGTAGATACAGAGATAGTTCACATATTTAGTTTTTATTTTCTTTTATTCTGTTGTAAAAGATATTCAGTCCACTTGTGAGAACATCCACAAAACTAAAAATTTCATTACCTACACAAAGCCAAAACAGAAAAGCAGAGAAATAAGATCTACTTTCCTGATATAAAAGATTTATATTCATTTTAGAACTTTCCAGAAACCCCAAACTTCAAGTTTTGTACTGAACCATAATTACTGTTTCTAACACTGCATGCATTAAACATATAACCGGTCTTCAGTAAATGTTAGGTATGGAAACAAAATGAAGACTTTTTAATAGTAAAAATTAGAGAATCTGCTAATGGTTCAAACTTACTTTTAGTTGCACTCAGTGTTTAAAAAAAAATATCAGCCCCATATTTTTATCAAGTTCTCATTAAAAGAGATTTCTTCATAGAAGCCGTTTTTTCCCTCTTCTCCTCCACAGAGGCATTTCAAGCAAGCAAGCAAGAGGGAAAATGTATTTTGAAAGGGCAAATATGGAGGTGAACACACCCTTTGAGGCCATCAGGTTAGAAAGTACATGACATCTGAAAATTGGATAGTTTCTTTCCTAGCTGTAAAAGGAAAACTTTGATTTCATGAAGGACCACTGAGTGAAAAATCGAAAGTGACCTAACAGTGCACTTTGTAAAGATTAAGTGGGGAAAGAAAATTAATTCTATATAGGTATTTGCCAAAAAGAGAGGCAGAAAGCAGCATTACAACCCCTGAAGGTTCAAGATAAAAATGCATTTTGTTTTTGGCAAAATAAACTTGCAAAAATGCTTTATCTGAAAAGGATAGGATGACACACACCTAACTTTGTGGAATTATAAGGATACCCAAACAGCACTTGCAAAAGCTCCTAAGGGACAGGACAACTCTGGTTGCTTCCCCCTCTCTAGGAAGTGAAGCCTTTAAAGGCCAACCAACTGAAGTGCCATCATTTACTGTTGTGCCTGCTGAAAACAGATACTCAATTCAGCCTTATTTTCAAATCACTAAAAAGGATACCCCAAATGTTCAGTAATTATGAGGTAACACATAGAGAATGCTGTTTTTCGTTGGTGAGAGAAAAGGCTGAAGATATGAAGAACAGAACAGCAAATTGCCTTGCCTTTTGTTTTTTTTGTCCAGTAATTTCTACTAAAGATCTCATCCAAATTGTTTAGATCTTGTCTCAGCCTTTGACGGTTAAAAATATTTAATTTTACAGGCTTATCGGGCATCTGACCTAATGACAAGCTTTCTGAAGAGGCAAGTTAACTGAATGACTTAAAATCCTATCAAGCTAGCAAAGCTCAGCTTTTCCCTTAAAATCAGGTTAAAGAGAAATTCTCTCTCCCCTCCTCCTCCAACCATCCTGATCAGAAAAAATGACCTCTTTCTACTTCCACATGTCACAGTGGTAACAAATAAAAATACACAGAACTACACCATTTTCTGACAATTTAATCATATGACTATGAGAAAAACAAATCTGAAGGAAGGAACAAAATGATAGCAGAAAGAATAGAGGAGAGCTCCAAAGCAACTTACAGAAATACGATACTGATAGATTTCACGTTAGTCAATTTGCATCACAACCGTGCACACTACTCATGGCAGTAGTGGGCTGGGCTATCATCCAGGAAGACCTAGATGAGCTGGAGGAATGGGCCAACTGGAACCTTATGAAATTCAAAAAGTACAAATGCACCTWTGAAGGAAATATAGGCTGGAGCTGTGCTGAGGAGGACCTGGGGATCTTGGCAGATAGCAAGCTGAATATGAGCCAGTAATGTGTTCCGGCAGCAAAGGCGACCAACTACACCTGGGGCTGTAAAACAGGAGCACAGCCAGTATATTAAGGGATGTGAAATCTCCTGCTATTCAGCACGTTAGATCACCTCTAGATTATTTTGTTCAGTTTGGGGGTTCTCCAATACAAGAAAGATATCAATAAATTAGAGCAAGTTCAGCAGAAAGCCATCAAGATGGTCAGGGAGCTGGAGTACTTGCTCTTTGAGAATAGGTTAAGGGAATGGGGCTTACTCAGCCTGGAGAAGACAAGATAGAGCCAGGCTCTTCACAGTGGTGCACAGTGAAAGACAAGAGAAAACAGGTATAAATTGAAACAAGATGGGTTCAGACTGTATATAAGAAGGATTGTCAAGCAGTGAACCAGGGTGCCCAGACAGGTTGTGCAAACTCTAACATTGAAGGTTTTCAAGATCCATCTGAGTGAAGTCCTGAGCATCCTGGCCTGCACTCAAGCTGTGACCCTGATGTGAGAGGAGGTTGGACTAAATGTCTTTGAGGTCTTTTCCAACCTAAATTATCTTATGACAACTCTTTCATCTAATGAAAGAAAAATATTTACTTTAAGCATGTCATTAGTATCATCTCTGTTATCTGAGCAGCAGCACATTATCCAAGCAGCTACTCAGCTGGCTAAGTTCTTTCTAGTCTCCCTCCTGCAGATACTGTTTGAAGTCAATACAGAAGGATAGGAATTTCCTAGAGCAATTCAGAGAAGGTGCCTAACATGCATATTTTGGGATTGCTTTCTGGCAGCACTTGTCTCTACTAACATGAAACAATGACAGAGATTAGATAACTGATTTTGCCAGGTAAAAATAGGTGTGGTATATTGGCAGATGGGCACATCAAGAGTTTGCCAAAGACAGTCCAATAAATTCATCCTTTCAAAACCAACTTTATGTGAAGATGGCATATTGCTAATGGAGACAGCAATCCTCATGTAGTTTCCTTGCATATTCTTCTCTTAAAAAAAGAGATTGCATTAGGATTGTTTCTAGATTACCCTTCCTGGCATATAAAGAGTTCGAACTTCTTTGGTACTATGTGCTCCTAACTTAACACTAACTCATTCTTGAGATGAGAAACTCCCTGCCTAACAGTTTTCTGATATAAGAATGTATTGCTCTTGAAGCTCCATCCTGTAGCAAGACGACTGTTCTTGTGTTTTCCCATAATGGCAACGAAATTGTCTTCATAGATCTCTCAAAAATAAACCCCAACACACAAATAAAAAGTAGTATGATTCCAGGCTTATAAATGAGGTCTTGGGGTCAAATTGTTTCTCAGAAGAGCTAATAATCCCTGTCCTGTTTCAAATTCTGCTCTAGATCGTTATTTTAGTGTTCTCTGCTCTTTATCAAATAACCAGACACAACCACACACAGTTTACACATTTATTAGATGCATTACCTGTTTACAGGGACATTTAAAACAGACAAGACCCTGAGTCAGAACAGCTTGTAATGTCAGCAATTTTGATTCTTTTTCTCTGTTGAAGCAATAGCAAATCAGCTCTCTTCATCTAAATTTGTCCACAGAACTTCACAGTTTTGCTGACATGGTGGTATCCTTGATATCTTCTTCTGAAAGGCAAGGCTTTTTATCCAGCATGTAAAAAATGCTGTCATGACAGCTAGGTTCATTTGATTCTAGATGCGAAAGACTGAATCTTTCCTCATATTTCCATTTCCCTTACCTTCACATGTTTGCTCAGATACTGCTAGATTAACAATCTATCCTCATGTCCTTCCTTTAAACAGTTTTGCTTTTCTCTGTCTTACTCTGTTGATACCTGAGCACAGCAGATACACCACCAGTCTTCCATGTCTGAAGACTGGTAATTTCTTCTCTAAGCCACACTTTTGAGTTAGTGAACTAGCAAAGTTTTTCTCCTAGGAAAAGTAACTATTTTGCTACATCATAATAAAAAGGTGAAAAAGAATGCCAAAAATAAATCATATATTATTACCTCTCTTAGCAGACCTCAAAAATGCTGAGAAGCAACAACTCAGGCCATTGGGAACTGAAGTTCACTACCAGCTTTGAAGTGCAAGATCACACTGCCTTAGATATAAAAGATTTAAATCTTTCAATCTTTATGCAATGAGAAGGTCTTAAAATCCCAAGTGAGTTGGATGAGGTGGGAATGTGGAACCTTTGGTTCCTGGCTATGGAAAACTGCCAATAGTAACAACTAAATAAACTCTAAATAAACTCTAAATAGATGCAGCCAAACAAAATTGTTAAGCAAAGCCCAGGGATCACATCCTGGTTTGTAACCACAACCAACCCCCAATTCCAGCTGTTGTGACAGTTTGTGCTTTTTAAAAGCATCACTGTTCTGAAACTACTTCTTGCTATCAAGTTTATGGCTAATATAAACACATCTCTCAGTTTTTTTAAGCATTCATAAAATTTACAAGTATCACTTTCTGCATATCTGCAATTAACAAAAAAGGTCTCTACGGTCAGTTGTACTGACATCATCGATATACTAGCAAGTCAAATGAAACTAAATTAAGCTAATGAGCTATTGAAACACATTATATTTTCAAACCATGAGAACGGTTGAAACAGAAGCTAAAAAAATAAGTTGTTCCATGAACAGCAACTAATGAAGCTTGGTTTCCTGTAGACCTGCGTTCTTTTTGCTTTAGCCTTGCTTCTTTCTTTCCCTTTGACATCGGTATCAGCCAGAAGACAGAAGCGTGGCAGTTAATTTGGGGCTATGCACTTAACAATTGGCCAGCCAGCTGCTGTGAAATGAAACAAATTATGTGTTCTGCTTGCTTTTATCCTCAGTAAGAGCACTAATTTGGGTCTTTTTCATCGATAACAGTATAATAGCTTTCACAGAGCCTCTAACAGCCACAGGGGAAGCGCTATCCCAAACCGTTTTCGAATCTGATTAATACTGGTCAACAGATTTAAAAAATATATTGAAGAGAGGACTGACCAAGCCCAACTACATCCTCAGAAAACATGCATCATTTCCTCAGAATGCTAGGTGCAAAGCTCAATTGGTGCTTTTAATGAAAATGTAAACATAGAACCAAAGTGACAAATACATTGTTTTAATTCTAGTCAAAATAACACAGAGTATGTTTAGAAGGCTCTTCACAAGGTACAGTCGTCTGAAATCCTATTCCAAGTTGGCTATAAAACATACTATTCAACTTGACAGCCTAAACACAGAAAAGTTTCATGAACATCTGACAGTTTATCAACCGGTTTTAGAGAAATCCTACTTTTTCACTTTATTAGTCAAAAATGAAAATACACCTGTGCTTTTTCGGTCTTTTTTTCCCTCCCATCTCAAGTTTCACAAGGAACTGACAAGCATGCAGGCATGTATTTTACTTTGCCACTACACTGTATGTACATTTATCTTCCCAAAGATAGGAGAGGTAGCAAATTAGGGGAGGAGGGTAATTGTCATGGCTGCTGGCTGAGCATTGCATGTAAAATTCTTGAACACTATGCTGAAAATCTCAAATCTGCCTTTAAATTCTACTTTAGGTGAAGTTACAATTTTTCACTGCTTAAGAAACATTTGGAACAGGAAAAAAAAAAGACTAATTTTGTTGTAGATTCTACAAGAAAACAACCTTTCAGCATTTAACAAAAGTCAATACAGTTTTATTGCACAAGTGAAGCTCTCAAAGAACAATGAAACACCTTAAATTTTAGGTCAGAAGTTTGATAGTATGTGGCATCTTAGGGAAAAAAAAAAAAAAAAGACATCTATTGCAGCAGAGAGAAAGAAAGATAACACTATCATTCCATTCTCTGATGCCTCCTGTTTCCCTTTTATAACTATGTGGCAGATGCACAAAGCAAGCATGATTAAGTAGCAGAAGAGATATTCTGTAAACTATGAGCATTCAACACAAATTACTTGCCTCAAAAAAAAAACCTGCTGAAGGCCACATTAGCTTTCTTGTGTGACCTATTCTCTGGTATATTTACATTTCAATTTAAGAGGTAGGGATCACTGAGAATTACACCCAAATTCAGATCAGTAGAAAATAGAAGAATATAGCAGCAAGGAATCCAGCTAATTATTTTTGACTAAGAACATGACTAAATGAAAACAAAAGTCTTCTCTTAAAAAAGAAAAGTAAGGAGCTATATTCTCAATGTAAAACCACTCAGTGAAGCTGTTTGGTGTATTGCTCATGCAGCTAAAGAGCACTTAGGAGGATCACAACAGCTAAGTTTAGCCTAGTAAGGCTAATCACCCCAGGTATCCTCCGCAATCAACAGAGAGAGACAGGGACACCACAGGGTGACTGAGACCAAGAGCCTAGCTTAGCTGCTATGAATCACAATCTGCATGAGCTACACAGGCTAACCTAAGCCTTTCTGAATAATCTCCCTCTTGCTTTATATCATACTAGCAAAATACCTGAAGTATTAGTATATTACACTGCTCTGTTACAATTGTTATAATTGGTTTTAGCTTAATTGCTAGTAGTTGTATTATGTTTGTACCTTAAGTGAAGCTAGTGGATGTTCTGGACCAAGTAAACTCCAATGAAAGGAAGCCAAATCTTCATCAGGTAGAATATGATTACCTAGAATACAATGCAGAACTTTATTTTAAAAGTACACTTTAACACATATATTGATTCTACATGAAATAAAACAAATTTGCTGTTAGTTCTCAATTTATAATAAATATGTTCACTGCAGAGAAATTAAATTTGTCAATATCTTTCTGAAAGTCCACAAAAACCTAACTGGAATGCTGCAGTTAGGGAAGAATAAGCTTCCTTCTGTTTGAGGAGCACTGTTCGATGAAACCCAGCTGCCTTAAAGAAGTAACAGAGCCACAGTAACAACCAACTGTGCTGACCTCAATCTGGCATTTCTATTAGGGCATCCTCAATAGGATTTAATAATTCAGGTGCAACAATGTAAGAACACACTCTATTACTCCCAGGCTGAAGCTGCAAAGTCCTTCTCGCATCACAGCATACACCGTTACTGATTCACATCCCAGCTACCTCTGGCACTTCTGCACTGTGCTCCACTACACACTGCGGGTCAGATGGCAAGCCACAAGGCAGATTTACGGAACACCGGCAGCTCTGGATGACAGGTTCCTACTTCCTGACGTTTCTTTTGCTGACCTACCAGGTCAGCCAACAGTGTGTGTTAGAGGCTGTGTTAGGGTTAGCATCATCACAGCAATCAGAAAAATCATTTAGTTATTTCAGACTATAGATGGTAGCTGCATCTACCAAGCTACTTATGTCAAATGGAAGACCATTTAAATTACTTTGAATTTTTTTCAAAGCACATCACAATCAGAAAAAAAAAGAAAAATTATTAGTTAGGAAATATTTTAAACATCTGAATTAATCAAGTAGACAGCTAACTCATCATCAACTGATACAGCTCAGTATCTAGGAATCCAGACTTTAGGAAGAGCTAAACAGAATGTATTACTACACTTCTAATAGAAAACTTAAGGATCTTTTTCAGTAGTTAGTTTTAAATAGCGGCAATTTAGCAGTGAATGCACAGTTCTCACTGTTGTCGATATATTTAGAGCTTTTTTTGGGGGGGCATTCCATAGTTTGGACAGTATCTTGATCTCTCATCTACTCACAAAGAATATTAAAGTGCTGGAACAACCACAACAGTTGTTGATATTTTGCTTTCAAAGTATTTTAAGTTGTTTTTAATGCTCTTTAATGTGTGAAAATGGAGGAGGCCATCCACTGTCTGGTGACTACTGGATGCTCTCTAGAGAGAGAAATCTTCGTGTTCAAACAGTATTTCTCTTACTGCTGAGATCTCCAACAGGCAGATAGTATAATCTTTATTCATGAAGAGCTAAACCCTAAACTCGCATCAGAAAGACATTCAGCATGCTTGTATGTAACAGTCATATTATTACTAATCTTAGTCAATTAAATCTAACTAAGGCAGGATTATACAGCCTTTATAAGCCAGGTCTGGAAAAATCAATTAAAGCCAGACCAGTAGAAAGCTTTGTGAGCAACCAACAATAACTCCTGCAGATTCCAAGATTATCTTTTAAAATAGTCAGAGCTTTTCTCCCTTCCACCAGGGCCTCAATCTTGTTTGGCCTCCACCTGTCATTACAGTTAATGCTATGCTCCTGAATACATACATATGACAGTCTGATAATTTAATCAGTTCTCAGCTTATATTTAAATTTAAAGCTTAGCATGTTCAAGCACAGCACTGTTTTCTGCAGTCCAAATAAGAAGTGATGCTTACATTTACCCTATGGTTTCCTAAAATTTTACTAAGGAACAGAATGTGACTACATAACTAAACATGTTACAAAGTACTGTCCCAGTGGAGAAGAGATCAGCATTACATAAGCAACCTCTATTTCTTGATCTGGCTGAACAGCCTCAACATATATTGATTTCTTCCATTTTAATGGCTTATTATAGTGTATGTTTTAGATTTTTTTAAAAAAGCAATTAGATTCTAATTGAAGCCACTGCCCTTCCTAAAGAGTTCACAAAATTACAGACCTATATACAATACACTGCTTGTTTTTCTAACAAAGCTTTTTTTAAGCATTCCCAAGTATTCAATTTAAAATTTTAAAAATAATTCAAATCAATCCCTGTTTATATCAACAACAATCAAGTCAGAACCTTAGTGCCCACTCTAACAGGACACAGTATCTTAGTCACATTTTAACTACTCATGACAAGAATACTCCCAGTATTATAAAGCTAAAACTGTAAAATCTCTTCTGCATGGCAAGTGGTAAGAAGGAGAGCACTGTATCAAACAAACAAACCACACACTGTACATAAGCTTCCCAAATAGTAATTCTTTTTTGATTTGCCTAGCTGGTACAGTCAGAAAAATATTTTCCTGGCACATTCAAACAGAAAGACTGTATCTCTGAAAGAACTCAATCCCAAACATTTTTGCCATTAAGAATGCTTTTTCTTTTTTTTTTTTTTTTTCTCCTCCCCTGACCAATTAGTTGCGATTCCTCAGGCTCTTCCTGCTGCTGAACGCTTGAAGGAAAAATACACTCAAAACGTATTCACTTCTCAGCTGCTAGACTTGGTTCTCCTTCAGCTTCTCTTTTCAGCCAAATTCAGCCTTGAAGTTAATGACAAAGTTTCTGAAAACAAAGTAGTTCAAGTTTTCCCTACAGGGGAAAACTGATCTGCAGACCCAAAGCAGAATAATTACATAGCTGTTATGGTAGTTTTGTCCTCCTCTAATTGTAAACATTAAGCCAGCAGTTTAACTGCAATTATTTCAGAATATACTCATTTATTCCAAAGCAAATGGCTAGCATGGGGAGTAACACTGATGCACCCAGAACAGAACAATGTAACAGATTCATACATCTTCCCTTGTAATCAAGTTCGTGGTCATACTTTCCTGTAGTGATTTTCTTCATTCTACTTATGAGATTCAGGAAACCCACAGAGACCACAGGAGCAAAGTCAGAATGACCTGTGAAGTCACGCAAGCCCTCAGATGTTCAAAAGATTTATTGAGACCTGATTAGCTACCCTGCTTTAAACATACGTCACAACGTTCACAATTRTGTGTCCATAAGCATTTAGTATTTTTATTAAAAAAAACTAAGTTGCTATGTTCATCAGGATGTAAGAGTCAGAAAATGTTGCCAGTACTTTATGCCAAACAATATCTGTTTATTGTAGATTTATATAATCACTGTTTATATCACCAAATACCTAGGTTTCATAATATTCACTAGTAAAAAAAAAAATAAAAAGATACCCAAAACAGTAAGAAGTCTGAAGAATCTTCTGCTCTACGTCTACCTTCCAAAAACTCTTCTCTGTTCTTACTCAATACACACACAAGGGAAGCTCTGAGCAAAACACACATACACATAAACCAACTAAACTTGTAGCTCAGTTGCTTAGGGATTGAACCAATTTGAAAAAAAAAATAAAAAAATAACCCTACACAACATCTCATCTCTTTACTAATCATTTGAGATAAGCCTTAATGACAACAGTTTCCTTCTCCTCAGAAGCAAGCAGAAAAATATTTTGTCAGATAAACTATCAAGCAAGAAACTATTCAGAGCTTTTTGCATAAAACTTTAAAACCTTCAAAAAGTTTACTGTTGTTCACATAGCATTTAATATAACCAAGCCAACAATGGCACAACAAGCCATGCAGCCGAAATTCTGTGATATGTTAAAATAATGTCTTTCACACACACTTTAATTCTGTAAAGCACATCTTGTAACTGTGAAACTGCTCTTCAAACAGTAATCCTTACTCACTGAACTGGCATTCAACAACTTATTTATAGAAGTCCAAAACAAAGCTTAGCAATAGTAGTCTGTCATCCAATTTACCCAGACTTTTTGTTTTAAATTGCTGCTTAGCCAATCACTTGCCATTCTTTCATGCAACCATACAAGTGGGCAGCTGTTCTTGACATGAAAAAATCATATATTAAGAAATAAAAAAAACTTCAGCCAATCAAATACTTGTTACTTTCTACTGTACATAGGTTCTTTCCTTCTTAGTATGTGAGGTATCTGCCTGGATGAGAAACTTATAAACATTAAAGACTAAATTGTATTATCTTCATGCTACATCATTGGCCCCCACACGCATTGTTTTTTCAATACAAACTAAATCTTTATACGATCAAAAACATGATTACTCTCYGATTATTCAACTGAAGTTAGGAGACTATAACAAATAAATCTTATTAATTGGAGGCTACTTCATTTGTCATTAATGTTCTCTTCCATCTGAGAGTATATGCTTTACCATCGGTCTGAAAATAAAGTATGTTAACATGTTCCCATTTCAGATGAGATGCAAAACTGAAGTCTTTCCTATCTGTCATCATTAAAGATACTACACCATTTACCATTAGGAGGAGAAGTACTAAGAAACTATCCATAAAAGTAATGGAACGGTAAAATCCTGGTTACCACACCTGCTGTGCAGTTTCATTCAATTATAGTAGAATATAGTTCCAGTGCAGTTGATGCACAGTCATACTAGTTTTCCTTCTAACAGGGAAACAAGCTCCCATAATCCAGAAATCTACACTCCATACTCTATGTTATTTTTTGGTAGAATAGAAAATAGGACCTCCTAATCTGAAAAGAGAGCTATTAGAAGTAGACCTTAAATGCTACGTTAAGACTAGAACTAGTATAACCACAGCAGTCTTTTTTTTTTTTTTTTTTGCCTCACAGAGTATTTTGGCTATGCAACAGCTTTGCAGAACTTTTACTTCCTACCTTCGTTTCTAGAGTGCCATAATTTGCATCTCTCACAGATCTCAACAAATTCAGCATCTGTGTGGCCTTACGAACAAGCACCTGGCCCACCTCAAAAACAGTAGGAGAGACTGAAACAAGTGCTTAGATGCTTTCACTTAAATTAGGCACATACATTTTAAAACACTGTTAAAAGAAACTGAAATTCTAAGTTTGACTAGTACTACCAAGTTCTTTTATTATTTCACTTACCTAAAAGAGCAGCAAAAATAGGAAAGCGATTTGGATTCAGGTCCAGTTGCTTGGCAACTTCATGCATTAGGTATTGGCTTGTTGTGAGACTTTTCCCATTACGGCTCAGTTTTAGGGCATGGGCACTGAAATAGTAAGGGATGTTGCACAATGCATAATCGGAATCATATGCAACCAAACCATGGAACCCTTTTTCTCTGCAGAAAGCAATTACTTCTTGATGATGATCTTCAATGCTCTGTGCAACCTATAGTGGAAAACAGAGTAATCAGCTACAATGTGAAACTGTATTATTGATTTATCATATTTATTATGATACACTGGATTTTTCTGAAACTATAAATATGTATTAGAAATGCAGAACATTTAAAGAAATTTAAAAAAACGGTGACACTGACAAAGCCTATAAGGATATACAGGCTATAAGCAGCACTCAGAAACAAAATACAAAGTTCTGGAAGCCTACACACTGAAGTGGTATTACGTATTACTAAACTAATCTGAAGTAACTTTATTAACAGAAACATGCAGACTTTAAACATGTTATTATACCAATGTCTAAGTCAACTCCTGGGAAAATTCCTAAAGCAGTGGATACTTCAACAATTTAGCAAGCCAAGATGCCCCCTTAAAAGCAAATGCTCYCTCACCCCCACCCATCACATAGCCACTTATAAAGATTTGCACCCCTGTTTTAAAAAGTAACAAATGTATCCCTAGATGAACACAGGTAACTTTTTCAGTCTTTAAAATACCTATTTGCAGTGTAAAGCCTAATTGTTTCCTCTTTCCACTTTCAAATCTGTATAACCCATGCATTTACGCACAGTTGTCTGATGGGGCAAATTATTTCAAGTTTAAAGCCCAAAATTCACCTCTCAACTCACGTTGCCTAGCAAAGCACATATTTTAGTCTATGGCAGTCAGACGACTAGAACAGACATGTCCTGCTGGGGGGACTTGGGCCAATTTCTAACACTGGAAATATAAAAGCAATCCTCCTACCATGCAGCATGTTGCAATAAAACAGAAAACCACCACACAAGCCCAAGATGACAGCTTAGTACTGACAGTCCTGCATTTCTACACACAAGAACTACCACTACAGTTTGCATGCAAGCCTCAGCAAACAAAAATTAAAGCAAGCTGAGTGCTTTTGATGCCTTTTATCCTCTATGTATGTAATGAACATTCACTGATTTTAAAAAACCCACAGAAGTCTCATTCTGGTACAAACTAGCCTCAGTATTTGATTTTAACACCAATCTACAGCAAGCTATCCCAAAAGAGAAAGACAAGCACAAAACTATTAGTTTCACTCTCTACACTACTTATGAATAGCTATAGTGTTAGTGCCGGTGAAGCTATTTCCTCTACAGCCAAAGTCTTGCAGAACTCAAGCAACCAGTCCTGCATCTCTATAGTCCAGTAAAACATTCCACCATTAACCTGCCTTTCAGCAAAAAGTTTCTTTTGTCCAATGCAAGTTTAAAGGGATTCTTCCCTTTTCTATGTCTTACAGACACTGTGTGAATCTTGCATTGAACTGCAATCTCCCAGTGAGTTATGTACGTTTTGGCTTCTCCCATGTAGTTTCACGAGATGCTCCCTTCAAAGCAAACTCATGAGCGACTGAATAGTTAGCATCCCATTCACAGAGCTATTTATATGATCAATAAAAATCTTACTAAACCCTCTCTTTATTCCTAATGCTACTACCTTACAAGTCTTTATACATTTTAAATTAAGACAGTCACCCACAGATTTTTTTAAATAAAAAGTAGATAGATTTAAATTATGCCCACATACCTTTGCATGCACCACCACAACAAATTAATTATCTGTAAAGACAGTAMGAACTCTTTTTGCAGTGGTACGTTACACAGGTTTGCAGACAATATAAGAGGAAACTAAGCCTGAGGCCCATTCTGATCTCCTATAAACTATTTCCTCCACCTCAACAGCCACCAGTTCCCTCCCTACCTCATTTTATAGAGCTATCTGACACAGCATGTTATGAGTGTGAAACGGCAGTGTGTTTATGTAATACTGGAATCCATGTTCAAATAACTGAACAGTCACATGGAGAAGAGCTACATGGGCTGCTTACCAAGGTACAACTAACCTGCAACAGAATCAAAACCGAAACCAGATGAGAGTCATTTAAATGACTAAAGTCTTACGAAAGAGTAGAATCTGAAGATGCAACTATATGCAGAGGAAGTGCACAGATCAGAATCTGAATTAACAGGAGAGGAGAGAGGGAGAAATAAAGCCATTAATTTGGAATAATGTTCAGGTTTAAATCACATGCAAACATTAACATCACTAGATGAAATGCAATTTGCTGCGTGTGAACATGTACATACACATTTAAACATGGAGGCTAAAACATGGTCTTACCAAAGTATTAAAGATGTTAAGATGTTCATTGCTTAGCAAACATGCCTTGCATAAAAAAGCCCATTTATTTCAAAAACTACTTCCYCTCTCGCCAAACAGAAGTATATCAGGTCACAATTAAGCTAAGAACTSGTAGGATATTTATTATAACTCAGAGGAACCTGTTATTTTTACATCCTGCTGAAACCATCTGCAAGTGATTTATAATTGTTCTGGATGGAATATAGTTTTTTTTCCTCCCCTCTAATTATCAAAATAGATTAAATTGGTAGCCAGTTCCTAACTCTGCACAGAAGCTTTCTACTCAAGACTCAGATGTTTCCTGAAAATATGAAAATTAGTTTCATACTTAAAACTAATCACTATTTTAAAACCCAACATCTCAAAACAAAGGGAGAGAAAATACCAGAATTCTGCAATTGCCCTATGCATATGCAAATTTTTTTAAAAATCACATACATGCAAATAAAAATCATACAAAYAAGTTGTGTTTGCTTTTTGCCCACGAGGAGGGTTGCTAGAAAGTGATCATGAGGGAGAATGTGAATAAAATTGGAGTTAGGTTTAGAGAAAAGAAGATAATAAAGCAGATTTATAAAGAGAATAAATTGTGTTAGAAAAAGCGAGGGAAAAAAATGAGTATGTTTTAAGTTCAACAGTATCTCTAAAGTGCATTGTATATGTTACCACCACAGCCACGAAATATTCTGCCTAACCTGAAAATGAATCGACTCACACAGAGCTATTCACACAGTTTCTCAGCAGCTTTATAAATTAGCCATCAATTGGGAATTAATGATATTCTTCCTATTTCCAAGACTGCTGACAAGAACCAATACAATATGGACTTTCTTTTCAGTGGTGGTTCAATCATATGAATGTTCTTAACAGCAATAAACATTCTTCCCCCCTAAAATAGTATTTGATAGTATTTGCTAACTAACACTTGCTAGGTCTAAGTGCTGACCTACAACAGACAAACACTCACCCTCTGTATCTGCCCCCATTCACTTAAAAAAGAACAGTTAGCCAAGAGACCCAGTATGAGGTGTCCTCTATTAAAGCTGTTTCTAGAGATTAAGGCCTATTACCAAGAAACTGCAAAGAAACTAATGCCACAGCTAAGCTTGAAAGTAAACAAAGGGCTACAGGTGACAAAGTTGTCAAATGCGGCAACTTTATCAAGATGAAATGTGCTCAAACAGAAACTAACCAGACTGAAACAGAATGCCACAGAACTACTACAAATATCAATTTCCTATCAACATCAAAACAACTGGTTTCATTTGGATAGTATGCATCTTAAAAACTGCATTAAGCAAACATCCATTTTAACAAGTAATAATTAAAAAAGTTTACTTAATCCCACACACAGCATATCCCCAAATCACTAATGATTTTTTAAGTCTCAGCAGCAAGGAAATATTTATAGCACATTCACAACTACCCCAAGATTAATACCTTTACTGCATGATCCTTAATACTTTTTGTTCAAAGACTAAACAAAAAAAATATTTCCTAGATACAACAAAGTTCAGATCAGATGATATACAAAGTTTTAGTTAYCATTCATGTTCTTTTTTAGTCGTCATTCACATTCTTACCAGTACTCATACCCCAAAAAAACTATGATTTTGCCTATATTCTGACCAGAGAAAAGATTAATGTGACAGACATAGYAATAATCTCTTAACTTCAAAAAACATTAAGCCTAAAACATGAACTTTTGTGAAACTTAGTGCTCTAAGAACAAGCTTTTTCTTCAAGTTCATAGCACACTACATGCAGTTACTCAAGGGGGCACAGTCTTGCTTCTTGCCTGGATCTGCGCTTGGGGCACCCAAAACCGCAGATCCGTAGTAGCCAACCAGGAGCAGCACCAGCACTAACGTGTCACCAGCGGTGGCCTCCGGGCGCCCTCATCGCTGCAGGCCGACCCAGCGGACCCGGCGCGGAGGTCCCTGCGCGGAGGTCCCTGCGCCAGCTCCAGCCTCGCCGCGCTTCCACCAGCGGCCGGGAGGGCTGAGACTTCGCTGTCAGCTTCGCCTCCACTACAACCGYCTCTAAAACGCAGGATGACTTAATACCAGGCCTGGCAAGCAGAAAACTAAACAACGTATTCCTGCGAAGGATCAGCCTCGCCGAGCAACCAGAGCTCCAGTAATAAGCCAAGACAGCTTTTCCCCTTTGGCAGAACTTTGAGAAACTTAGCCCAAAGTCACCTTTTAGGAGAACTCTTTCAAGAAAGTAATCTTTACCCTATGGCTGCAACAAGGCCAAAACTTTTATAATCTACCAAGAGTAGTACAAAAACCAGATAACATTAAGCTCCAGCTACTGATCCGTGTGCAACTCTAAGGGATGCATGGTATTTTCTATAGTAACTCTACAGAGTATAGAAGTAATTGGCAGCGAAGCCTGAAACCAGTGAGTTCGTGTTTAACTCCCTCTGCTTCTTTCCTCCTTAGTGGGAAACTGAACAAACAGCTCTTAAAACTGCAATTCCATGCACAGGGTTTTTTTTCTAATATCTTCTGTTTCATGTTAAACAATTTTTATATAAATTTCCTTGTTTTACAGAACAGTCACGGATTATGAATTCTGTACAGAAAGACGTACCCTGTTAGTATCCTGCAACCTTTGAAATCATGTCCTCGATGTCAGAGTAAAGACTACCACGRACCCCAGCTCTCTCCTGAACTGTTGTTTACGTTATCAGAAAACACAAGAGTTTTCCTTAAAATAAGAAGTTTACGCTGTGAGTTGGGAATTGTTATGTCAGTGCTCGCGATCTCCTAAAACGAAACGGTTCATTATCGCTAAATAAGCGATGAAACACCCCGCACTCAGCCGAAAGTCCACGAACGCATTTGGTCAGGATCTAGCGAAATTCTGCGCTTCCGAAACGGGCGCTTCCAACTTCGGCGTCCGGGAGAGAACAATTTCAACGCGAGTTTCGACACCTCGCCTCCGCAGGGGACTTGTTGCTGATCTACCGCGCACGGTAACTCGCTTAACCGATTTATTCCTCCCC
>NW_028186038.1:2862243-3022632 GCF_003343005.1 Rhea americana | reverse complement strand
CCGGCCCTGCCGCGCCCTGCGCCCGTGGCCGCGGCCGGCCGCGCCGGGGAGCCCTCCCAGGCCCCGTGGTACCAGCCCGCTTCCTAAAGCGTCCACATCTGCTGGCAGTAGATTGTTTTAAATTCTGTTGACGCTTATTTTTTAACATCGCTGTTCGTTAAAACGATGGGTATTTACTTTCTCTGAAAGGTGTCTCGAGCGTTGTCCCGCTGCTCCCCAGCGTTTGCTGGTGAGAGGTTTTGGCATAGCCAGTAGGAGTTGGGAAGACACCGGCACCCTTCAAATCACGTAGTGCCAAGGCACTCGTGTGATGTCCAAGCCAGATAGTATGAATACTGGCATACAGTCAGTTTCAGTTTTTCTTAATTTACTTAGCACATTAAAAACTTTTTTTGATAGAAACTGCAGGAATAGCAGTTATTTTAAACAATAAATCCTCCTCACATCACCTACTACAATGTATTACTACTGCCAGTAAAACTTCCAAATGCTTTTGATAGTAAGTTTTAATACAGTCTCAAAGTGTAAATAGTATCTGCACATTTAGGCCTGCCAGTCACAGGCTAGTTATATTCTTGCTGTGGCTAGTAAATAAATGTAAACATGAGCCACCAGAGAAAAAAAAACAAACTGTTCTGGAGTACCAATGATTCTTTTTTCAGTTTCAACTAAGTGATGTTTTTTGTAAAAAAGGTTGAGATTTGGACTGTTTTTGTGCGAGAGAAGTTGCAAACAGTTTGTCTTCGAAAGAGTGACATAGCATCTTAGTAGTTCTCTGCTATGCAGGTGTCAAGAAAATGCCAAGCTGCATGTGCTGTATATTCACATTAATATTTTATTAATCAGGATGAAAATGTATTGTTAATGAGATTTCAGTCAGGCTAGATTGGCACATAAAGTAAATATTCCCACTTGGGAATAGCTATTTCTTAGCAAGTAGGTTGGTTTGTTCTGAGGCAGTGAACACTAACTTGAGGCTGCTTGGTGGATACTTGTATCCAAGAACGTCTGATACGACATAAGGATGATGAAATAATACTGGAAAAGGCTATAGAAATAAAAGGAAAAATAGAAACTTCTTCCTAGATTTTTTTTAAATAATCTGAGAGCATCGCATCCTAAGTAAAYGAAACTTTTTCAAACTAGCTTTCACTTAACACTTTTTTGATTTTCCTGTAAGAGTAATCACATGTTAACATTGAAATAATAAAGCATTATAGAACACTTAAAAGACATACAAAACATGATAGCGGACCAATACTGCAAATACAAGGAAATAGGATAAAGGACGAAAGACTTTATAATTCTATGTATCCAAAGATCCACCAAATTTGGTCAAAAGAACAAGAATAACATACCTGAGTTGCAYAAAAAGCATACGATCAGGAGTTCCTGCACATAATCAATGCTCTAACTAAAAAACACTGCAAAGTTTGATTAAGACAGCCAAAAGATTGTTAATGTACCCTTGTGATCTGCTATTCAGAATCTTACAAGTTAGTATTTTTCTAAGTTATTTCCCCTCTTCATTTCAGGTATGGCTTTTTCATTTCTTTATCCTGTCTGTCACGCACCTTGTATTCAGRAGAGCCTACTCTCAAATTCATCTTAAGTGAACAGTAGTTGATTCAGTAAGAAGTCAACATTTGAATCATTAATTATCTCACAGGATATTTAAGTTCAGTATTTTTAGGCATGACAAATCATGTATAAATAAAATATCTCCCAGTTTACTTTGGGTTTTTGTTGTATGGAGGAGAACTACTCAAAAGCACCTCAAAATGGAAACCAAGCTGCTAAAATTCTTACGGCTTCCCATGGAGTTAGATGGGCATAGCATAACTGAATGGCGCATGGCTCATCTGTCCATAAACAAACACCACCCTCCYTTTTCAAAAGAAAAGGGAAAAGGGAGATAAAATAGAAAGTGAAACACTGTGTTTCAATAATTTCTTTTACCTAAATTGCTATYTTTCAGTGACTGCTTCAGTTGCCAGACAGAAGGCAATAGAAAAGAAGCATAATTTATAGCAAGCAAAGTTACACTGGTAAACAGGTAGGCTAAGAAAGATTTAAAGAGCAATTAAGCGAAGGCATGAAGACAGCACATTTTTAAGTAAACAACAGTAGAAAACCTGCAAGAATCAATGGGTTATCTGCATATAAGAAAAGGGAGTAAGAGAGGAAAAGGTATTACAGAGCTTTCTTCTTCAGCATCAAGGCAGAAAATATTTCATGCTGTTCCTAGATGTTGGTTCTGTAAGGGAAGGGTTAATAAAGATTAATATTAAAGTCAATGACTCATTTTCCAACCTGAATAGAAGAGAATTAGGAGTGGCTCTCTATAAGGAAGGAACTGAACAGTCATTAGGAAGAACTCCTAATGAATAACCATGTCAGGGCAAGAACACAGAGATGAATGTTATCATTTTAGTCTCAATTCCTTTGTTAACAAAACACAGTCCTACTAAGAGATAAATATGGACTTCTACTGTAACACGGGGTATAAAGGGTAATCTTGATAGGTATATTTTCCTGGGAAATTACCCATGGGAAACACTTATTTTACCTGATTTCCCTTAATATTTCTGCTCATCTCTCACTCTGATGTGTCTCTCTGTGGAGCCATTTAACTGCTGCTCCTGGTTGCCCCAGAACCTTCTACTTCTTGCAGTGGCAAGGAAGAAAACTCCCAGACTTCCTTTTTACTGCCAGGGCCTGTGAATGGTTTCATGTGAATGAGTCTGTCCTGTGGGTAAGACACGTTTACATATTGTTACTTCAGTGTTCAAAGTTAAGTATTTCTATTATTATTGCTGTACTAAATTTAAATGCAGACATTTGCAAATAAACATCCCATTAATGTTAACATTCCGCTGCTGCTTACGACTGTTAACTGCTCTATTTCTCCTTCCTGTAATCGGAAGCATTTGACTGTGGTAGTGGTAAGTACCATGTAGCAATAAAACTGGCTTTTGTTTCTCTCATGGTATATTTCTTTCATACCTACTTATTAAAAATTTTGTTTACAAAAGCTTACAGACTCTTCGTGTGATTTATATAAAAACAGCTAGATTTTACTTGGACATTTCTTCAGGTTGACTTACCTCAATTCTCAGTATGTATATTATTTCAAGTGATTTTCTTTTCTTTTTTAAAAAGTTATAAACATGCCTACCATTTAATCTAGGTAAAATAGTTCCAAAAATAGTAAAAAATGAGGAAAAAAGTGACTTTGGTTTTAAAATTTCCTTTGGAGAAAACATGTCACTCACTGTAGTCTAGCTCTAACTTTGTATTGTAGAACTTGCTACCAGACAGATCTTTCTTTTATCTTACGTTGGTGCAATTAAATCATATATAATTTTATCAAACAAAAATATTTACAATTAAAGTATTCCTATTTTCAGGCACATCCCTATAGCCTTTTAAAAAAAATTATAAACACCATCTTGCATTCAGTCACTGTTTTTCAAGTATCTATAATACCTTACCATGGAGTATTTTCCTCTTAGGACATAAAAATGTGCATATGGGAGACATCTAATTTAAATGCCTATCACTCTCTTCATCACCATTAGCTCTTAGATGAGTTTCTGTCTATTTTTGGAGCTTCTTCCCTTTTCAGCTTTCTGCAAGACATAAGATCACAGAAGCCCATAGGTGACTGGCCAGCTTAAATAGATTTATTTTTGCTAAAAGAGTTGAATATTTTTGTAATAGTTAGGAATCTTACTCTTCGAGAAACAATTGTATACCAATTCGCATGTGTCTTTTATAGAACTTTCTCTTTGCAAAGCATCTTGCTGAAGTTTCTAATTTCTGCTGACCTCCTCTTACATGTCACGCATTCCTGCACTCTAACATTTCAACTTAATTTAAAATTCTACTTCAACATAAAATTAAAACTGTGAGAGACTGGTTGCACTAGTATCTGGTGAATATGACTTGCATCTTTTTGCTGCTATCAAATCATTTCTGTTTAGCTACATATCCACTTTGTTTTACTACAATGCAGAATTTTAGGAGATTGTTGTTAGGTATTAGAATATTCTTCTGCACGTTCTCATTGACCAATATGAACTTTGATGATTCTGATCATTGTGCAGCATCTTAATTTGATTTTCAGTAATCTTATTGTATTGGTCATGTAGAAATTGTGCTTTTTTTCAAGTTCTCCATCTCTTTTGGCTTAAGCTACTAGTTTAACACTGGGAACTGTTAGCAAAGACTGTTAAGAAAACAAGTGAACTGCAGTCCACCGATCTTTTTCCCCCGTTCTCCCTTACTAGTCGTCTAATAGACCTTTAGTATTTCCTGAAGATTGGCAGTAAGTCCTGCTTCTTCTTTGCCCATGTCAGTTGCTGGTGCTATTCTGGCACTCAGGAAGTCTGTTCTTGCAAATACCTCTTGCAAATATGCACAAATGATTACTATACAGGAAGAAGTCATCTTATTTTTCTCCTATCAGCATTCATTGTTTCATTTACCATAACAGAATATAGATTTATCCAAGATATATTCTTCCTTGTTACTTTTTCCACTCTTAGTCAAAAGCCGTTTTGTGGTAAGCCATTTTATTTTATGCCTCCTCCTTTAATATGAAGGAAAACTGGTTGGTTCGTAGTTGATTCTTCATAGATTTCTCACATTTCTGTCCCTTTATAAAGTTCAGTAAATTAAATTGTCACTCTTTCCACAAATTGCTAAATCCTTCCAAGTTCCTGATGATTCAGAATATTTTCTACATGCTGTTCCTGATACCTTCACATTAAGAGGAAGCTCATCCAAGAGGATAATATTGGGGTAGATGTCAGTAGTGGAACAAAGATTCTGTTCAATGGGTTCATATTATTTTGGAATTTCACTTGGTATCTTAATTTCACTATGAGCACCTAATAATATTTTCTCCCATTACAGTCATTTCACTTTTGTTATGGCCTGTTGTCCATTATCCAACAGACATACTCTTATTTCAGTATCATAGCAATTACCTATGCAAAATTACCGCAAACCACTCATCTACAGTGATTGTAGCATAGATTATAGCTATGACAAGCCCCAACATCACATTCTGTAGTCTCTTGTTTCTGCTGAGACAGTACGTATTTTTTGCATTTAGCAGATCTAGAAAGTATTTATTTATCTGTATGATCTGGACAACAATTTCTGTTTCTTGGGCCTGGCTACCTGTTGATATTCTTTTCAAGTCTATTCTTTCTCTTTTCCTCTTCCAAAGACATCTACTGCTTTCCAAGTAATTTCTTTAGGCCATTCAAATACTTGTAAAACATGCTAGGCTAACATTCAAACCCTTTGTAGATGGGACATATCTGAAAACAGCTGCTTGCTATATGACTGGCAGAGGAAGAGGAAAGAGCTTCTCTGACAGCTTGTTATAAAGTCAACGTTAAGATGAAGCAATATGAAGTCCAAGCTGTAATCTAAAGAAAAGATGGTTAAGAAGCTATCATACTTTAGTAGTGCAAACTTTCTGTGCAGCAGAACAGGAAAACTCAAAACTCTTGATTGTACTTGGAGGCACACCTGTTAGGAGTCAGGTCCTGTACAAACATCCAGTAAATTACAATATTGCTCCAGCAGACTTTCAGGGCAAGAAAATGACTCACAGGCACTCCTGTGAGTCTGTGGGAAAACCAGCCTAGCAGAGGAGGGGGCAAGTGTGGCTGTCTGAAAGAATTCCTCCTTTCAGAGAACAAGCACTGCTTTCACAGTAGATACTTAGCCTCGGCACAGAGTATACAGATTACATCAGGTCCATTTGCCTTCCTTAATTATTTTTTAAAAAACAAAAGCATAAAAATATTCACTTCTAAATTTGATTTTTTCAAGAGTAAAAGCACAAATAATAAAGGCATTATGAAGCAGGCAACAGGAGCTTGTGGGAAGCAACAGCACTGGTTCTTAGAAAACCTGGAACAGTAGCATGCTGTTCTGTTGGTATTAATGAATAGTTGTGTGAGATATACAAAAAGCCAGTATTTAAAATATATTTTGCAATAGAGAATAATCTGCATAGGAGAATCAACAGTATTCCAAACAGACACTGATATATCAGTTTATCTAGATATTACTAACAAATACAACACATTTGCAAGCGGTATAATCGGAAAAGCATGTAGAAGCTAAAAATATATACTATGGCCATTTCAAAAGAGTAGCTATTTACACCTCTAACATGTAAAAAAAAAAACATGTCATTTTTGCTGGCATTTATGTAGTTCATACAAATATTTAAAGAATGTAAATAACACATTTAGGTAGCTAAATCTGGGATACAGATTCCAGTTCTAGGAACACCATCAAAGCCAGACCTTCCCTTTGAGTCTGCTAAGTAACTAAATTCTTCATCTTACCCAAATACATGCCAACATGGTCTACCAGTGTATCATCCATTTTGCCAAGAGATGTAGATATCTCAGTTACTTATCTTACCAAGTACTCCAGAATTTCATCACCAGGAATCCTGCCACAGCAGCTGCTTCCGCTGCAAAGCTGTTCTCCACAACTCAGCTGAAAAAAGAAAAATTGAGTTGTTTGGAATTATGAAATATAAAGTGATGGAGTAGCGCCTGCTTGAATCTGCACACGGACTGAAAGGAGCTCTAAAAAAATTCAAGCTTCATCAACTTTTCAATGTAGTGCGCTGGATACAAGGGGTACTTTGTGTGGCCAACTTTCCCGTCACATAATGGCTATCCATTTTTACCTTGTGGGTATAGCAGCCACTTCTGGGACTAGATGCTCCTTGAGCTGGTACAGTTCAAGAAGAAGAAAAGCAGGCACAATCCTCCCGTTGTCCAGATGTGACCCACAAGCCACCAAGTAGACTTCTGTGAACTACAACATTCAGTTCAAATGGTTGCTAATTGTATTTCAATGATAGTTTAAATGATACTGCTGATCATTTCAGAAACATCCAGGTCACTAATTACTTTTTAGTCTGTACGGTGCTCTAAGCATGCAAAGCACTGTAAAAATGTTAAGTAACATTATTAATACTCTTAATGGCCTTCAGTGACTTCCCAGGCCCAAACCTCTGCCCTATCTGTAATCCTCTGTAATCCAGCTGCCCAGGTACAACAGATGTTTCTATAGCATCCTAGAAATAAATAAAAAGAGCAGTGATTAAAATTTAATTATCTTCATTAGCTAAAATTAAACAAATGTTAATAAAATATACTAATAATTAATATTAACTAAAATTCTTAGGATGTACCAGCTTCAGGATGTTTTACCTTAAATATCAGCTTAATCATACTGAATCTGTGAGAAAAACTTAATCAGGATGTTTGTCAGAAATACACATACTAATCAGCTGCGTGCCTATTTGTAGCAGGCATTATTTATTACCTAATCGTTCCATCCATGCCTGTGCTGGAGGACCCTGACGTTGCACAGTGGGAAAGCTTGCTGGGCTCCTGCCTTTGCTGTGCTGTGCCACTGATTGTAGAGATTACGTTTTCAAAGGCTGGCAAGTCAGTACTTGCCAGAAGCATTAAATTCCTTTTAGAATGTTTACTTTTATTTTGTACAAGATGCCCATAGTCTGCTGAAGAATCCATTCTCCAGGAAAAATATTTAGAGTGCACGTCACAGTTTTCCCCATCAGAAATTCAGCCAAAGCACACCAAATCTACTAACCACGGACAACACAGGGGTGGTCAAGATGTTTATACATAAAACACTATATCAGTGAGAGTAAAGTACATGTCTTGCCCGTGTAATAGATATCTAGTAATGAAATGGAAAAGCTAGTTAAGACCCTTTTAAAATACATGCTTTCAGCTCTTCATTTGAGCTCAAGAATATAGGTTAACTATAGTGCAGTGGATTTTAAATGCAAAATCTAAGTAATTGGACTTACTGATGTAGGATGAAAAAGGAGGCTTGTTTTCCCATTGAAAAATAAAATGAATGTAAATAAATACTAACACTGAATTTTTTTATTAAGGTTTATGTGAGATTAATCCCTTTACAGCCCTAGAGTGTATTAGGTTTGACTAATCTACTCTCAATTTTATGTAAGATTGCAGACATAGAAATAGAGCTAGGAGCTAGCTCTGCTAGTTAGGAGCTCTGCTAGCAGGCACACTGAAATGAGAGTGCGATAATATATTTGTACTTTACACTTGAAGCCAATGATTTTGTGCCTGTACTTGCATGAACACCTGTTTGTATGAACAAGCCCCTGAAACAGCTTTAAAGGAGACATTTAGTTATGCAAAAAAGGTGACTGGTCCAAAAACACTGAGATTTGCACAAGGACAAAATTTTGCAGGCAACTTCAAAGATGCAGTTTTTGCAGCCATTTGACCTGGGCGTTTTGCTTTCCACATAAACGATCTGTCTCTCTTGCTTGGATAATACTTTAGGAATGCTACATGTGTACCTCTCCTTTTCCTGTAAAGCTTTGCAACCACCCTATCTGTGGAAATTAAAGTCTTGAAAGATTTTTACATTTTGTTACTAAGTGGTGGGCTTTTTTTCCTTTTACAACTTTGATGGTGTTTGAGTAAACAGGAGAGCAGGTAATTACTAGCTTCTCTCTTTCAGGAAGAGCTTGCTTTAACTGCTCGAATGCTTTTAAAAGATCCCACAGTTTGCACARAAGAGCAGACCTGAACAGATGTCAGATACATACTGGCCTGGTAAGAGGTAATATTTAAACTTATATAGTCCCAGATTTTTTGAATTAAAGATTTTTTTCWGTTGGATTTTGGTCTTTTCAAAAAGGTCTGGCATATTTGTGTCTTAGTTGTTTTGCCTGACAGAATCRATATCTACTTACATAGATTAGGGTTTCATCTTCATTTATTCCTTTAAAAACGGATCACTCGATATTTACCCTGTGATTTCCTCACCTTTAATGGGAGTCAAAACAGCACTTAAAATGTAGGGAATTACACCTTTGAAAAACGGTATTTCTTTCACAACAGATGAGAAGACTTAAAAAACAGATACACTTGTCACTTGACGATGGAAAAACCTTACCTTTGGAAGTAGCACAAACATGCACCCTGGCCTGCGTTCAATGTCTTGACTGCCGTAAGACTGAAAAACATTGATTAGCATAACTTCACAGTCTAGTCCTGGGAAAGAAAAAAAAAGTAATGGAAAATGTAAATATTACACAGCTCTCGGTAGTGAAAGCGGTTCCGCTTCCAGGAGAAGGTGCCGCTGCTCCAGGGCGGAGCGCGGCGCCTCGCCCAGCTCCCTCCGGCAGCGGCGCGGGCCGTGGGTGTCTCGCAGCCGTTGCCCGAGCGCGGCGGCGGGAGGCGTTGCCAGGCAACGCGGGCGCGCGGTGGGGGAGGGGGCASGGCCGCGCCACCTCAGCTCACCTCGGCCGCCCGGCGGCGGGAAGCGGGGGGCGGCGGCGGCGAGGCGCTCCGGGCGGCGCGGGAGGAGGGGGGGGGAGTCGCCTCGCGGTGCTTCCCTAAAGCGAGGCAAGCACATAAACACACGCGAGTGCTTGCACAACTGGGTGAGCTCACTTCTTGGCTGCTATTTATAGGAGCCGTACAACTAAACCGGAGGGGGCGGCACGGGATAGGGCGAGGCACGCTTAAATAGCTTCGGGGCTGGCCTGAAGGAGAAGGGAGCCTCGAGGTTTATTTTTAAACCAGTTAAGCACATTTGAAATTGAACCAGTGTTGTCAGCATTAATCATAGTTAATTTCAGATGGCAGTTTTCATCTGAGGACTTCAAACGAATGTCATGTGGAGTCTCCTCCTAGTTTGCAGTTGGACAGCTTCGGTGTCACTAGCCTGCCTGACTCAGGGTCACCGACTTAGCTGTAAATAAGACCCCAGATTTGTCTAAATGGTAACGTCACAGTAACCTTGGAAAAAAATACAAATTAAGAAAATGACTTCGTGCTGAAGTAGCTGAGACGTACTCGGCCACCAGTTCTGGGGGGGGATTCTGTGGTAAAACTGCAGTTGCTGAGAGCGTTTCCTGGCTTCAGTCCGCGGGCTGGAATCTTATCTAAACTTCAATCTGTTGCGTATTGCAGCAGTTACACACATATTTGAAACAAGACATTACTGAACTCTGAAGCAACACTTGTTTTTTTCTACAAAACAAGTAACAAGTAGTAAATAATAGTGTGGAATTCATTAAAATGTAAGTATATTGGAATAAGGCACCTAAGAACTTAATATGTAGGTAACAGGATAAATTTTTATTACTCACATACAAGAAAATACTTGAGAGTAAAATCCTGGCTCCAATGAAGTAAATGGCAACTTTATGAGTGACTTCAGGGGCACCTGGATTTTAACCAGCATCTTTGAGAGACTATTTTTCTATATGGGAACAGGATATATAATAGGATTCTTTGGAGTAATTTAATTAAAGAGAAATATATAAAGTACTTTGCAGTAAGTGGTCTAAGTTTGTGAACATAACACTATTTAGAGTGAAGTCTGAATTAGAAACAAGTAACACGGGCTCAACTGTGAGCATCACAGTAATATTCACTAGGGAGAAGCTTGTATAGACTTTCTGTGTTTTCTTTTTAACAAATATTTTCTGTATGCTTTCGACTGGATCATTTTTACCATCCAAACAAAATTAGAGGCCTTATTTGAAGTACTGCAAGCTGAGGCAAACTCCATTGATTTGACTTATCATAGCTCTCAGTTACACCAGAGTCAACAATTCTTTGCTGTAATTTAATACTGAATAAGTGTTTTTGCTGACTGCTGAAATCTAGTGGGAGGAGGAGTCCAGCCACAGTAGAACTCTTTTTACTTCTGCTTGTATTTACAGCACCAGTTCATATACTTAGTGGTTTTTATTTTTAGGCAAGAGAAATATATAATGTCTATGAGGCTAGGATTATCCTGTTTGAAGATTCTTGCAGTTATAAGAAAAGTTGTATGATTCCTCTGAAAGAGACTGAACAGTGCTGGCTTCTCAAACAGGTGAGCAGACAGTACAAGGCTGATCATTTTGAAGCATGCATGTTGGACTATGCTAACTTAAAAAAAACATGTACAATTAACATAGCTTTCTGGTTATGGCATTCAGGTAACCAGATCAGGATGATACATGAAAAAAACATGTAGATAAGGCATCATTTGCCCAAATGTGTCATCAGAAACCGACTTTCTAAAGGTATGTCTCAAGCTGGAGAATGAAAATACAGATAGGTGATATGTCTCCATTTCAGAGCAATGATGAGGCTAGCACAGTGATGCCGACCACCTTCATGCCTTCTTAATTCCACAGCTGACAGAGGGAGATTTCTCAGGAGCATTGTGTCTCCTGTACCGGATAACTCTCAGTTTAAGAAAAAAATACTGAAAATACATTTGGTGGAAAACTGGGCCCAACTAGCAATTTTTTAATATAAATTAGAGCCCTACACTGTAATAGCCTGTCTTCTTAGCAAAGAGTTTATAAACTGATCTAAAAGAAGTCAGATTATTTCTCTCTATTATAAACTCATCCTAAATGAAAACAGAATTACTCAGCATTCTTCACAACATGTAGAAAAGTTTGAAGTTAAAAATAAAACTAAAGTTCTTTCTTAGTACATAGACCTTCACTGGCTATCTTTTCCCTTTAAGGAAAAAGCATATTGGTTGTCTATATACTCTTCACAAAAAGCAGTCATCTCAGAAAAGTTTTTGATCTTTGAGAATCAGTTTCCAAAACAGTTGCCACTTAGGGCAATGAGAACTACAGCAGTTACGAAAAAGCTAGACATCTTTACTGCTTGCAGTACTACCATAACATGTCTGGCTCTATCACGGGCAAGCTGGCATGTAAACGGAATGAAGAATTTCACAGAAATGCTTTGATGTTGCATAGATGCTGAATTTGAAAGGAATAGGAGAGTTTACTTTTAAAAGGCAATTAATAAAAGGCATTATAAAGCTATGCAAAATAGTGGGTGCTATAAAGAAAGGCAGGAATTTCTTCTTGTTTTTCTTGCAATATGAGGAACTTTACCCTCACAAAGGGAGATAATATTCTGCTCAAAAACTAAAGAAAAGCTATTCCATGTAAGATTTCACAATGTGACATTGCAGCCACGTCTGTCACCTGATTAACCAAAGCCGAGTCAGAGATTGTTGGACAGCCTACCCCAATCCAGTATCACTCACTGTCGTCTTTCGTTGGAGTTATCAGCAGTAACATCCATAAGGTGTCACAATGTTGGAAATTTGTGAATTGAAGGCTTTTGCAGGAGCAAAAAAAGGTGCAGAGAGGCCTTTATCCTGGGAAAGTGTGCTGAAATTATACCTCTTCCCATGGAGGAAGTAATATTTAAGTGGGGAATTTACATGTATCAATGATTGCAGTAGAGTATTTCTGAGGAAGCCCCTTGTTAATATTTTGGCAGCATATGAGTGGTTTTTTGCAATTGCAAATGTCACTCCATCTGCCACAAAACCATTGGTTCCAACATTCTGTCCTTTCTCCTGTTCAAGGGGCATCACAGAAACATTATGTTTGTTGTTGGACTAGCAGGAGAGAAAAGCGGTATGAATGTGCATGCCCTGTTGTTTAAGAGCTCACCATGAGAAAACTGACCAGCTGAGGGGATCTGTTCTTCCTTCCTAGCTACTAATGAGTGAACCTTTAATTTAGTTGTGTTTAGCGTCATTTAGGTGAGATTTTGATAATGTCACTGGCTAGAATCTGAGTCATATCAGAAATGTTGGTTGGAAAGGACTGACTCCTAGATCTAGTCTCAATCCTCCACTGGAAGCTGGACTGTCACCAACACTGTATCAAGTCAGTGATTTTACCTAACCAAATACTGAATATCCTTAAGGTTCCCCCTCTCTGAGTGACCTCTATCCAGTACTGACTGCACTGTCCTCCTACTGAAGCAGTTCTTCCTAATGTCCAGTGTGACCTTCCCAAGCTACAATTTTGGCCATTGCCCCTTGTTAAGCCATCTGTCACTGCCAAAAAAAGGTTTGGCTCCATTTTGTTTGTATCTGGCCTTCAAGCAGTTGTAGTCTGCTATTAGAGCACCCCTTAGCCTCCTCTTCACCAGAGTGAAGAAGCCCCAGCTCTCCGTCTTTCCTGATAAGACATATGCTCTGTCCCTGGCCATCTTGGTAGCCCTCTGCTACCTTCCTTTCCCAATTCTCAGTACCATTTTGAGCTGTAGGTCCCCAGACTGGACACAGTATTCCAAATACAGCCTCAATGGCAGTAAAAAGACAGGGCTAATAAGTTCCCTCAGTCTGCTGGCCACGCTTCTCCTAATGTAGGCCGTTATGCAGTTTGCCCCGTTTGCAGTGAGCTCTCATTTGACCTGACATCCACTGTGAGCTCCATGTTCTTTCCAGTATTTTCTTTTCAAGTTTACTCACCCAGTCAATTCTCAGCCTTTCCTGGAACATGAGGTTCTTCTACCCAAGATGTGGAAATCTGCGCTTCTTGTTTAAGTTTGTGAGATTTCTGTTGGCCAGATCCTAAGTTTCTGAAGATGTCTGCAAGCAAGTTACCATCTGGCATGTCAGTGATGCACCTGTAATTTAGTATGGTCTTCAGATCTGTTGTGGCTGCATTCTGCATCATCATCCGGGTTGCTGATGAAGATACTGAACAATACCAAACCTAGTATTGACCTTGGGGTACTCATCTTCTTACCATCCACAAAACAGATGTTAAGACATTGATTACTATCTTCCAGCCTGGGGCCTGAGTGAACTTTCTAACTGTGACAGAAAAATTGAAGGAAGACCTAGTTTTCTGTTTCATAGGTTAACAGGTAGACTATTCTTGAGACAGTTTTAGCGAATATTAGTAGGCTGCATAATGTGCAATAGCAACAAAGGTAAAACATTGTTTCATCCTGTATGATTCTTTAAATACACATCCAAAAATCACAATAAACAAGAAACAGCTCTTAAAGTGTAGGCTGTCTACATTTTCAGTACCCAGTGAGTTATGCACTGTCTAGCCTTTCAGAGTATACAATAGTTCTTTTGCAATTTAAAATTAACATTTATTTTTCATTCTCCGTTGGAATACAACAGACATCTCACCTTTCCTGAGAGGCAGGAGAGCCCTCCATTCCAGAACAGCCAAAGGCATTCTGAGGCACGCTAGAAATTTACATTCCCATCCCTCCCTCAGATCACAGCCTAATCTTCTAAACCTCAGATGCATGTCCCAACCACTGCGTTACAGGCTTACCTGAGGTACGTGAATAGACTTCCTCTCTCTCTGTCTCTCTCTCTCTTCACTCCCCAAAATTTTCACCAAAAGATTAGCATCAGGACAGATCCATCTCCACAAAGCACTTTGTTTTTGGCAAAATGTCACATTTCCGTACAGATATCTTGCTGATTATATTTTGGTGGTGAAATCTGAATTATAGCAAGGAAAAATATACTTGCTTCCTTAAACCCTAAAGAGGCATCCAGCAGAAAATACAAAACGCTGTTCTAAAATGACTGTTTCAACAATGGCTTGTGATCTGTGCAGTTTCATCTACTTGATTGTACCCAGCTTAGTGTTAGATCTAAAAAAAGAATTAGAAAATCATTCCTTTGATATGCATTAAATTGTTCAGTTAGTAAATTAGTGAATCTTATTCTGAGTGTTATTAGCTATTAGCATGTTATACTTCTTGATGTTGCTCATGAAGAATACATATGAAAATGAGGAAAAGATTTCCCCTTTGAAGTTGCTGCCACTTCAGTTGTTGACATTTCTTTTAATCGGTGGTTGTCCTCCTGAATGCAATATTCTGCTGTTTTTTTATGAGAGTCTCAATTTTTAATTTGTTCTTTCATTGATTGGATTTATTTTTTGAATGGGTAGCTCTCAAAATAATTAGCTTTACAATGGAACCATGTTCTTCTAAAATAGTCTTTAATGAGAGTCTCCTTGATGCCGTATATTGTACATTAAAATAATTTCAAGCTTACCTCTGGGCTGATAGAACCGGGACCTGGTATCACTGAAGACAGCAGGAATCTTGCTGCAGATTTCAGGAAGAGCAAGATCAGACCCTAGGAATGCATTTAGTTTATATTGGAAAGATGTTTATTATCTAGGAAAATTGAACAACATTTCTTCAGGCTCCAGAGTGGAAATAAAGAGCAAAAATGGGTGAATGAAAACCATAATTATATCTGAACTAAGATATCATCTTTAGACAAGCTATCAGCTTCAGCAGCTGGGCTAATGTGCCTTAGTTGTACTGCCAGTTTTATAGTACTGGAAGTGTGTGGCTCCCTTTTATTTGAAGTTAAATTACATTGAAAAAAATTCCTTTAAAAGCAACAGTCATTCTGCACATGAAGTTATTTTCCCACTGAAGACTTGAGGATCTTTAATAGGAACATACTTTGTCTCAGGAATTACTGTCTATATTACAGTCAGAATAAAAGAACACACTGGATAAACAAACACTGCAATATTACTCATTGCTGCAATGATCTAATCCCTTTCTATTTTCCATATGGCGTATATAAGCCAATTCTTGTCTTTAACCTTAAAATATACCTTGAGCATTACCAACTATCCTCCTGAAATACAATCTTATTTCTGTTTGTAAGACCCTCTGTTTTCTTTTTGTCTTTTCAAAACAGATTGGACTAACATGCTTATTCTTTCTCTACCTCTCTGTAAGCTCTGTTCTTTCTTCCTCTACACTTCATCGTTAAGCAACCTCGAATACACTTCAACATCCATCCCAAACTTGAATTTGACTGTTGTTCCTAGACAGACTTGCCTTCTATCCAAACTAAAACCTCTGGCCATGTCTCTGGCATTTCTTTATGAAGGTCTAGCTGTTCATTCAAAGTCAGTATCATAAAACAAAATTTTTAGTCTCCTCCAACCTTGTCCCATTGATTTATTTCTCAGTTTCTATGAAAAGTATTGTTCACATTGCTGATCTCTCATTCTCATACACTATTTCATTTTCAAGTTACTCTGTGGGTCATCCCATACAGACCATATCTAAACTTGCCAGTTAGCTCTTCATAACTGAAATGTCATTTAAGATATTTCCTTTTCTATCCCAACTAAAAGTTAAAGCTTTGATCTAGGCTTTCATTATCTTACCCTGCACACATGGAACATTCCTTTTCCTCTTGTCTTGACAAACGCTGTACTCTCAAGCCCTAATCCATTTAGAATGCTACTCTAAAATAATGTTATCATCTAATTCATCACTTTTCATCCTTATTATTCTGCTCAACCTTCTTTTGACTTCTGCTTCTTTGTCATTTCAAACAAGTTACAGGTCTTTGCTTTCGATACCCTTTTGAAAAATCTCCTCACACTGTCCCATTCACTATGAGATTACTGATTATTGCTTCCAGTTGGTAATAATTCCAATATTTCCTCTATGGTTGAGAGGTTACTTCATCCACAAAGCTATCTCATAACCGTCTTCAAAATGCTGTCAGAAAATCCTCATTTTACTGTCTTGCATACAAAAATAATCTGGCAGTGGCTGGTACTACCTGCCAGCGTGACCAATACTGTCTCATTTTTTCCCACGTTCTCTGACTTGTCTGCTCTCATCTGTTGCTTTGCCTGAGATCGTAAGCTCTTCAGACTAGGACTGCCATTTTAGTCTACATTTATGCAGTGCCAATTACTGTGGGATTTAAGCCATAACTAGATTTTATAAGTAATAGATAATAATATCTAGCTTTTTGTTTCTACTGGTACTAAATCTGAAATATATATATATATAGATAGATATATAGATATATATCCTAAAATTTGCACTTCCTTGCAATAAATTATAGTATTTTTTTAGGAGAAATGGTGCAACAACTATACCAGAAAAAAAAGGACTCAGAGAGAAACATCACGACCTTTCAGACTGAAAACCTATGTGAAAATAATGAATTTTTTTAAAAATCAAGGTGGTCAAATACTGGTTGCAAAAGTTGATATCAACAGCTGATCAAACCATTGCAGAATCATAACTTAAATGGAAGCTTCACTTTGGAGAAGAGGAGTATTTATGGAAGGGCTTTTTTTTTTTTTTGAATACTATTAAAATACCATTTAAAACTTATAAGATGTTGTCTAAAATACTGCAGTGCAGCTTGTAGAAGAGAGAGCGTGTACTATTAGGTGGACTTATAAATTGATACATTTCTGACAAAATATAAGCTATTTCAAGAATCCATTTACAAGTAGAACCCTGCCTTCACTGAAATCAATAGAAGTTTTGCTAGTGACATCAATGGAATGAGATTTTCCTTTAATTTTTAGCCTGTGCAAGATTAAATATTGGGTCAGAAGAAGAGTATTCCTTCTATTCCACACAAATATCAGTGACTTTCAATATAGCATTTACTTAGGAGGATTACTACATTGAATTTGGAAAGCCATTTATGAATGTAAGTGTTTTTTAAAATTTATCTGGATTTCCTATCAACAAAAGCAACCATTTAACTGTATGAATGCCATTATTTTACAACTTAGAAGCTTTGCAAGTAGCTAAATGCCGCAAGTGCTATAATAATTTATCTCTGAACTTGTTAGTAACAATGCATAATTAACAAGTAAGCTGTAGGAACATGCAATTGCTATGTATTTACATGGTATTTGCTGTGCGGTTGTGGTATAATTACAGAGATTATACCTGCTTTGTAGAGTAAGAGTACATGGTGTACAGTGTACTTCATTTTGTGTTAT
Source organism: Rhea americana (assembly GCF_003343005.1). Classification (NCBI taxonomy): domain Eukaryota; kingdom Metazoa; phylum Chordata; class Aves; order Rheiformes; family Rheidae; genus Rhea; species Rhea americana. The sequence continues at coordinate 3,004,964 of NW_028186038.1, read as the reverse complement.
TTCACATCACTTGGTCCAGTGAAGCAGGGCACAGTGCAATGGAGTTTAACAAAGTGTTTCATTCTGTTGTAGGTGGAAGCGAGCCACAGGTATGAAACTGCACATGAATCTGCACACAGTGCTGTGATTTAAGCAATCTCTGTGGTTTCTGGCTATTCAAGGTGGCAACATCGCTCTTTGAGCTCAAGTTATTTTTATTTTGGACTGTTGCCCTTTCAGTGATATAAATGAATTTGAACATACAGATTCAAAAAAATAGGACAGGTTAGTACCTTTTCTAGTACAGTAATTTTTTTCCTCTCTTGTATAAGAAAGGAAATAATAGAAAAAAAACCCTTTCCTTTTATAATCATGATATATTCACTTCACTCTATTATTATTTGCTTATGTCCTTTGACTTTTACTTGACTTTTTGACTATTGATAATAACTATATATTAAAAGAAATGCATGAAAATAATTAATTCTAAAAAACTGTATGCTACCACATCACAACTAGAATTTATTAGTGTTGGAGTACCAAATGTGGTTTTGCATAACTTAGGCACTGTGAAAAAATTCGTCTAATGGTGAGAAGTGCAAGGAAATATTCTGCATATTTAAGTTAGTCACATTTTATATGATTAAGCATAAACTATAAGTAAAACTAAATTACAAGATTCTATTATGTTTGAGATCCAATACTAGGAGAAAGAGGAGTATTATATGTATGTGTGTGTATGTATATATATATATATATATATATATATATATATATCCTTTAGTACAAGTGTTTCTGTGTCATTTTTCTAAAATGGCAGCACAACCTTTAAAATTATTCATATCATGTTACCCCTTCTGATGAGAAAATGCAGAGCTTTTTAGAGAGGGGATGCAATATTGCTCTGGATGTTTAAGTAACTTAATAGAAAAATTGATTTATTTGCTGTTGTTGAAGATGTAAATTTTAACTTTAGCATACACAAAAATAATCTGAGAGCTGCTTGATTAACTCAGGGTGGTAGAAAAAGTAGGTAGTTCTAAGTGTAAGTTATTTTTGTTCAGCTTGACAATAATTTTCCTGTCTTGAGGGACTTGATTTATGAGTAAAGTGTTAAAAAAATTCTTGCTCAAAAGGCCAGCAATGTGACATGACAAGTCATGAATTGTGTTGTATTAATTTCCACTTACTGTGTTGGCTATATACTGTTACATCACAGAAAATGAGATGCAAATTAACACAACATAATTATCTTGTTGGAGTGTCTCGTTGTGATTGTACTTGCGGCACTATAGCTGCACACTCGCAGGTCCTATCAGCCATTCACATGACTTGGATGTGCTGAGGGTATGAAAATGGATGTGGCTCCATGCTGAAGTTGCCGTGAATTGTGTTGTCTGCTGTCCCAGCAGCAGGAACTAGTGTTGTCAAATAATGAAATTCACAACCCAACTATGAATGCGTGGCATTTGTGATGGCAAAGTAGTGTCTGTTAACTCTTACTAGACTGCTTACCACAGACCCTTTATAGGTTGCGAGCCATTTTCCATCTGGTTGTTCAATTTTCTGCACATCATTGCTGGAGAAGAGAAATATGACTTGACTTTTGAAGTGAAACTGATACGTAGACTTCTGAATTTCTGGCTATATATACTTCTTGTGCACCACTTCATGTTTTTTCCAGAAGATTAGGTGCTCACGTTGACAGACATACCTAAATTTGTTGCTTGAAATTTAGGTTCAGGGAATATTGATGTTTAGCATCAACAACTTACTCATGTAGCAAATTAAATAGGCTATAAATCCCAAGTGCTATTTATGAGCACTAAGACTTAACATTTCAGTCCATGTTAGATGATACAGTTCAGGAATATTAGTAAAAAGCACTGTTTTTTTTCTACATTGGCTAATTTAAAAAATAAATTCAGAAGAAATTGTTTTGGAAATGGAACTGCCTTTTGACAAATTCATATATGAAAAAATGTTAATTAGTTTATGACTTACATTCTTCAGTACTTCAATGTGATTTTTTTTATTTTTCAAAATGTTTATATTTTCATGAGGTGGACCTTCAGGAAAAGACTCATGTACATGTTCTAGTCATGATAACATAAATTATCATCCATAGATTTCATGACTTTTTAATTCACATTTCTCCTACTTAAAATCATAAAGTGCCTGTATTACAGAGGCAGCAATTGTTTACATTGACTAAAATATCAACAAAGTATTTTCTTTGCATACCAAAAAGGCTAGAGCTTGTCTTTTATAAGTACCTTTTATGCAAACATTTAAGGCAAGCTGAAAGTTCTGGATTTGAAATTCTCACTCTAGTTTATGATTGCACTTAATATTTGAGTTAACTTTTAACTATATTTTAATACAGCATATTCATTCTAGTACTGTCTTTTTAGGAGGATATGTGGTAAAGTACCCAAATCCCTCTGAATATTCCAATCACTCTTTTAAACTTTTCTCTGAAATGATGATGTGTCAGAATCTAAAAAGAAAGGCATTTTCCTCAGTCTATTCCATGGCAGATAGTTTAGAATGGGAAGCTTTCCATTGACTTCAACAGAGTCTGGATCAAACTCTTAAGCTAGTATTTTGATAGTCTTATTTTTATTAAGATACAGCAATGACCAAGAGAATCTAGGAATTATTTACGAGAATTAAATAATTTTAAATGGTGAAATTGTGCATAATTTCATTCATAATTTGGAACAAAACCATTTTATGTGCCTTGAAAGCCTCATCTCCCACAAGGGATATTTTATGAGCCAGAAAGTGTAGTGAATTGGGATGAGACAAAAGCTCTGGCTATGAATATATTCAAGTTGTGAAGTGTATGAATAACGTTCTCTTAGTTCAATAACATTCAACTAACTAGTTGGAAAAACTAGTTAGTATGAAAAATTAGATACATGTAAACTCTGAATGTTTTAGTGAATATACATTCCTAAGTCTTAAATAATTTCCAATAATGTGTACTCTCTGAGAGTTTTCTAGAAAGGAATTTAAAAGTGGAATTGTTCTCTGAAAGAATACTTCAATGAAAATCAGATTTTTTGATTCATGCAACTAAAACAGATACCACGTGATGCAAATTCATGCAGAACTAACAGAATTGGAACAAATGTCTCACAACAAATTGTTCACAAATGATTTACAGAGAGACTTACTTGCAGAATAATTACACTAAATGTCTTCAAAAAAATCAAGAAAATCAATCTGCTCATGGACAAATAACGAAAAGAAGAGGAGGAAAAAAATTTCAAATATGAAACTGCGAATTATTCACTCAGCTCAGCTGACAGCAACCAATGTTTATGGTAGTTGAAGCTTGTAGAGTAGGAGGTAAGTGTATGAAGAATGATTGATTCAGTATCTTGTATTACAATCCTGGAAGGGATTCAACATCTAATTTAAGAGCCATTTTCTTTCTTTTGCCCAGTAAAGAAAACAAAATGATAGACCAATGACTGTGAGCATTTTGGGGCAGATAGATTCTATTTTGTGTCTGTATAGTCCTGTGGTCACTGACAAAGTCTAGTTCATAATAAATAACAGTTACTTGTTATGGAAGACCTCTCTTGTCAGAGAAAAAAATAAATTAATAAATAAAAGAACTGCCTGAGGAAGGGTATTGCCATCATAATCCTCTTTGCATCTTACCTTTAGAGAGTTAAGGATTTGCCCTTCCAGAAAAAAAAGACACATAATTGATCTTAAACTTGCTATTCTCTTCAGCCTTTGAGTTGTGGAGACATATTCAAGTTGCTTCTTCACTAGCCCATCTTTCAGGCCCTTCGCTGAAAGAGGGAGGTACTCATAGTAATAAAATTAACAGTGATTTACTTTCCTCAGAAAGTAAACAGAGAAGTAAACTCAGAAGAACATTAAACATACTCTGAGTAGCTCTCTCCTAAGATCATCTCTTGTCCCTTTTTCCGAAATCCCAGAAGGAAGCCACTTTATTCTGGTCAAAAGACATCAGGATGCCAGCAGAGGTATTTTCTGCCTAGGACAGAGGAAGACTATAGCATGTTCTGTTTTTGCCTGTGGGTATGAATTCAGTATTCAGCTCTCTTTTACTCCTTACGTTTGTATTCTTGATTCAGTATTTAATTCCTGAAAGAGTCAGGCACATGCTATCTTTCAAAGGGGTAGCAGCTCCAAGTGATCTATCTGATCCCTACTGCTTTACTACACAAATACTAATTACTTAAAATACTAATGCTGTAAATAAGTATTACAGCACAATCTCTGGATGAGTGGTATTCACTATTTTAGTCACAGTAAAAGATTTTGCAAGCTACTTGGAGCTAATGAAGGAATAGTTTTCATTTTAAATGGTAATGTGTTACTTCCCATAAATGTTTATTGCTGTAGATCTACTGTATGCTTTTGGCTTAGGAAATTGAGCCAAGTTAGTTCATTATTACTTAATGCTAACCACAACTACAAATTAATTCACAATTACTGTGTTTTTAGAGGGAAAGTTAGCAGAACTGATGTCCATGTCCACTGAAGGGAACATGAGAAAAAGATACATTTATTTAAGGAGACTGTTATAGGCAACCATTTCAAGGAAGGACATGTTGCAAGAAGTGATGTTTAGGAGCTGTTTCATTAGCTCACTGGAATACAGGATTAGGATGTCTGCATCCAGTTGAGCTGTGCTGAAACTACCTTAGCTCCTGTCCTTTATGTCTTTTCTCTGTTTTCACAAATTCCAGTTACTTCAAGACTGCTCTAAAATTTTTGCCTAGTAATGCCAGTGCCACAGAGGCACAGCTGCAGTGCTGGTTCTGCTGAGATAATTGCTGGTGTTTTAGAAGCATTTTTTCCATTACCTGCCTAGTCTTTGGGACAAATCGTAGCTCTTTGCAATACCTGCAAAGTATGTGTCGTCAGAGTAGAGCTTTAGTTTCAGAGTGCTTTAGTAACTAATATACTGTGAAACCTATAGTTCATGGAACAAAAAATTAACCACAAAGAGCTTTAATTCCAACAATAATCTGAACGTAGTCAGATTTCTCAGCCTGCCTCGTATGTGTATGTAGATTGTTTGATCCAGGTTAAAAAAAAAATGTCCTTCGCCTTTACCCTTCCCTAGAATTCCCCCAATCCATATGCTGAAAAGATTGACTAGAAAGGGTAACAAAATATTCAGCTGCTGCAGGCCCCAATCCTACAAGCCTTTTTGCTGTTGTTTAATTTGATACATGTGATTAACTCCACTGTGTTTCTGCCTGGCAGTCTGTGACTAAAAATATTCTGTGAATGTATGTAGTGTATTACAACACTGACAAAAGTAAATAAGACCATAGTCTTCCTAATCACTATTTTCCAAAGAACTATTGCTCCCAGCAGACAGACTGTAAATGGAAATCAGAAAATGAGATCTTCTCTCCCTGCTACTACTTCTTCTGGGAGTTTTAGTGCTTTCCTCTGTGCTTCTCCTTTGGATGGTGATGGTAGCATATTGATTTTACCAGTCTCTTGAAGGTCTGGCTACTGGAGCCTATCCTGAAATACAACCGTGAACATGGCAAATAATCTCCACTACTGTCAACATATTATTTGCTGATGCAAAATTGGATGTTAGATGCAGATCTGGATATCCCGATTTACTCCATGATTCAGGCGATAGTTCACTCAAAATTCAGATTTGCAAAGTCAGTAAATGTATTTCTTAGCTGGATGCACTTTTTGATCTAATACTAGTAATATATTAGCTGTTATCAGCTTCTCTCTTAATTTTGAAAATCACCTTTTCTTCCTATTTGATGATCTAAGTCTGATCACAGAAGACAACACCTTGATTTGTAGTCTTATCATTGCCAGTGGATGACTGGCCTTGTCTCCATTGAATAGCACAGACACTACTAGCTAGATCATATGGATCAAATAAAAGATCTTTGCACAACGTGTAGATCGGAAAGGCACTAATTGTCATTCTTAGCCTTCATGTATTGTGTATTTTTTGCTGGAAATAGCTTTGTGTTATTAGAAATTCAAAAGATTAGTTTTTGCTACAGTGATATGCAAATCTAAGAATCTGATAACAAATCGTATTCTTTAGCATTAGCTGCAACTTTTCTGATGCCAAAAATGGTGTTTAGAAGCTTTTTCTGCACTGGGAAATGCTGTCATTATTTTATGGTATGGATGCTGCTGTGATACTATGTCTATATCCCCCCTCATTGGACTGAGTACTACTTGCAAACATCTTTTGACCTGCTGAGTAGCTGGTATTTATTTCAATTGATTGTAGTACTGCTGTGAAGTGCTCTCTTTCTGTGTATATAAGTAAGAAACTTCTAATCTTGGAAAAACATTAATCACACTATTTACTTCTCTGAGGAGGATGGAATGGGCTTTTGGGGGAGCAAATAGAATACCTCAGTAAACAAGGGTCAGCTCTGGTACTGAGAGCAGACGAAAGAATTTCAGAGACTATATGATAAAACAGATGGCTTTAAATAAATAAACAGAAAAACTGCTTTGTGTAGTACCAGACATCACATGTGATAATCCAGACATCACAAACTGTTGCCATAATTGTTGTTGTTCTCATACTATTCCACTTTGGTTTGTCATTTATAGCAATCATGTGCTTGGCTTTAAGCAATTTCATGCTGTTCACTGGTTGGGTAGTTGACCTTAATAATATCATAAAAATTGCAAACAAAAAATTTTGAATTTGAAAGCTATTATCCAAGAAAAATCCTCAAAACATAAGGAAAGATGTTAACTAACTGAACAATCTGCTCTTTGATATACTCTAACTGAATAGGTCTTGTCCCGCTCTTCATCTCCTTATACACCGCAGACTTCAATTGCCCTTTTTAATGCTGCTTCCTCAGTACTTTTTGTGGCAGCCTCTCTTCCTCTCACACATTTTTTAATGAGTTTTCTTCATCCTCATTTCTTTCTAGTCCTCTTTCTCTTCTGAAACAGCACAACATCCAAGTACTACTTGTTGGCCACCTCCTTACTCTGTTATCAACTCCAGACTTTTGCCCTTAATCCTAGTTAAATTATATGGATTTTTTTTCAGCCTCTGTCCTTCTCTCTTTTAATTTGACAGCTTTCTATGCATTCTCCCTAATCCCAAGACTCCCTTTTGTTTCTTAAACTACTGTGTGTCATCAAAATTAGAGAGTGAGAAGATTATATAGCTTATTAAAAACATAGCACATACCGTAACATGGTTAACCATCAATGGAACTACTTTTAATTTTGTAGCCTTTTCTCCAAAGAAATTCCTTCATCTTTTCTGCATAGTAAGCAACTTGGAATATTGGAGTATTTTTTCTTCCATTTGTTTAGCACGTAGCAAAATAGATGACATTATCAGAAAAAGAAATATTTTTATGGTTTCAAGGATGTTTAAGGCCCTGTACTCAAGACACTGTTCTTTCATCTTCCAGGTCCTTGATCCTGTGCTGCAGACTTTCCATCTTTGCCTTCCTCATCTGTAGCTCTTCAGCTTCCCAATCCTTGATTTTCCCTGTGCCATTCAACAGCAGGAATCTAGACAGGATAGATTTGACTTCTGCAGTGTATTTGCTACTCGATTACTACTGCTCAGTCACATCCCATAGCCTGATTATCTTGCTAATGAGATATAAAGCAAAGAGGAATACCCAGTAGCCTCAACAGGAATGCTTTAACTTCATACTCAAAAGGTTAGTTATCCCGGGAATTTAAAACACATGATACTCAGATAATGTACATAGGCCTTTTTTCCATAAAAGGGGTTGTATAAGTCCTGAAAGGAAGAGCATGAAAGCCAAAGCACGTGATTCTGTAGGCAGGTCAAATTGCTTTTAAAGTAACATGATCTCTTTACCTCTATCTCTGAAAGATCCATCAGGGGACAAAGGAAGAGTGGGGAATAATATCACTGCTCTTGTCAATTTTGTTATAAATCCTGTTGAAATAAAAGGTATTTAGAAGAGATATTCACAAAAGAAAATAGAAAGGAGTCTATTTGCTAGAAAAAATGAGAAATTTGATTGATACAAAAGGCTTATTTTTACTGATGAAATTTATATAAGAACAAGAAAAAGCAGAATTTGAGAAAAACAAGTCTGTGAGAAACTACCAAGTTCAAGAATGTATAGAAAATAGAGATTATAAGGAGTTTTAGTTACATTTTAGAATATTCATGAGATTTAACATTGTCATATTAATGTCAAATATCAAATAGCATCTCTGACAGATTGAGCCTCTGCAAAAATCAAGCAGCTGCCTTTTGTGGAATTGTTATAGACAATACTATAAGAATAAAATAATATAATATTTCATGAAGAGGTTTCTAAAAGGTTTTTAAATGGAGATGATGCAGTTTGTAGCAAGTTCACAGAACACATTCACCTTCAACTTCACTGTTTGCTCAGTGGAAACACTCTCAAGTAGAGATTTTTTTTTCATAACTGAGCAGACACTGATTTGTAACTGGAAGATGAAATTAAATAGTATGATATATTGCCATAGATTCATCCAGCCCTTTCAAGATTTTCTACCCATATACCTCCTATCTGGTTAGTACATTTCATTTTTACTCACATTATGTAGGCATGAGTAAAGAAATCATGTTCCATGAAATAAAGGTGAACCTTACGTGTAACTGATGCTCAGCTGGTCACATCTTAAAGGCAACTGACACTTTGGAGAACACATGCTCAGCAAAATTAAAAAACTGACCCTTGAGCACCCTAAAACTGTGGCATCCAAAAACCACTTATGTTTTTGATAGCTATTAGAATGGCGCTTATTACTTTTGTTCTGTCTATTCTTGTAGTATTACTCACTGCAATATGACATAAACACATGGGCTTTGAGTGCTATGCAGCTATTAGCCATCAGCACCTTGCCATACAATAATGTCTGCTATACAAATAGCCACTGAAACTTTTCAAAATGATGCCTAAATAGAGGCAAACGTATGCCCAAACTTGTATTTACGGCATTCTTCAAGTGTTTTATTTTTGTTCAAGTTCCTAAGGGCCCTTAACTCTGTCAATAAGGAAAATGTACCTCAGAATATAGATCAGAAATACATCTTTTCTCAGAATAGCAATCAAGATCAGTAGGCAGAAAAAAACTCTACTTAAATAAGGCTCAAGTAAGAATAATGAGTGTGGGCTAACCCATCTGTTGGTCTTTTACTATGGTTGTTCTAGCTGAACAAGAATTACTGTATTTTTGTTAATTATGCTTACTACACTTTACCCCATACAATGGGGACCCATTGTGCTGGGCACAGCACAGGCACAAAGGAATAGACAATCCTTGTCCTGAAGGTCTTCAACTCTAAATAATGTATATTCATCTTGTGCTATCTCAGCCTTCAGTTAAAGCTTATTTTCCATCACTAACCTACAGAGTAGTAAAAAGAGCTCTGAAGAAAGCTTTATCTTTGGTTTGAATAATTAACAACATTGACTTGAGTATCTTGAGAGCACCACTAATCTCAGCCTTCCCAGCAGCTTGTAAAAAAAAATTCTATTAGTCTAACTCATTATGACCAAGATTCTCTACTGCATTCACCTTGTACCACTTAGGACCAGGTTTGCAGTTGGTCAGTTGTAGCAGGTATGCACTGAAGACAGTGGCAAGATACCAGTTTATTACAGCTGAGAATTTGATGCCAGCCTATTTTGGGATGGAGTGAAACTTGTCCTCCATAATTGCTTTATAATTGGAGAATATGCCTTTCTAGAGCTGCTTGATATAATACAAAATCAGGGTTTAAATATTCTTGGCTTATGCTATGTAACAACAGAAAAAGGAGGATGACCTAGAGAGTGCAGAATGTCCCTCTAACAGGGTCCACAAAAACACTGCGTCTGTGATAGAATGGAGAGAAATAATTTAACCAGCACTGCAGTTGCTAGCAGCAAAGCAAATGGGAAAGTTGGGCAGTTTGGGATGTATCAGCTTTTCTGTAGTGCCACATGGACTTTCATTTATTAGGAAAAGTACTTAAGTATCTTAAAGAATGAACAATCAACCTGTGATTCTGTCTTCCGTGCTGCAGAAAGAAGGAGAATATATTATTTATTTGGATTTTCAAGGAATTTTCCCTTTGTCCACGCAATATGTCCAATATTTTTAATCAGAAATATGAACTGCCTTCTAGCTTCCCTTGACAGACATGAAGCTACGCTTCTCAAGCCGGGCAGTAGAACACTAGACTGCATTCACATAATGTCTCCTAGGAATGAAGCACACATCCTAACACCCTCCTCATCTACATTTTAGAAAATGAAAATTTTACAAACCTATGTTCCACTGAAAGATCACTGAACATTGGGATGGCCTGTCTTAAGATAGTCTGTATATACTGTGGGTGCTGCCATGTATTTGTGTAATGTAACGGGTTGGTAGGCAGACTGAGGTTACATATCTGAGACCCTATCAATTGCATGCCACTGTGCTAGATGTCTTGAGCAAAACAGTACAGAGTATCTGCTTACATGATACAGGTGTGACAACACCATAACCTATAGCAAAAGACCGAGCTTGTGCTTGTGATAGACATCAGGAAGAGAAGAAGAGTTAGAAGATGTTATCAATAGCCTAGGTTCCCAGAAGAGCACGTTATTTGTTAAGTGCAAATTACTGATAACCTCAGGAAGTGAACCACATCCCATACTGCACAGGAGTACAAAGACAACAGCTCTTAATAGTCTCTGCCCCACTGACCGAGGCTTCTGAACCTAAACTTGTGAATGCTCTGTGAGAATATAAATGGGGAACACCAGCCAGACCTGTAAAATTTTAATGTTACTTATTCAACAGCTCTCACTTGTACCCTGTTCCTGGCTGTGACTGATCTTCACTGGTTCAGATGACAAGCAAAAAAGTAACCATTCAAGCTCCCAAGGGTGAGGTAATACGTCAACAAGAATTTTTTCTTATCCCCACAGATGACCAGTGGAAACCCTAAGATTAATACAGTATAGCTCTAGAGGGAAAAAAAAAAAAAAAAAACAGCAATTCCTTCTCTTTTCAACCTTCTTTGGCTATATCAGCACAACAAATACTCTAGAATTCATATTGAGATGGGATTTTCTGTCTTCAGGAATTCTACTTAGTTACATAATCCTTTCCGTAAGCTTCTCAGACTGTGTCTCTATTGAAGGGGTCATTCCAGAATTTTGCTTTTTACATTACTATTAACTGTCTTCTAATTTCCAGTCTACATTTTTTTCTGACTAATTTATATCCATTTGATCCCAGGCTATTATTAACCTTGAACTTATGCAATTCTTCCTGCTTGATATTTACCCCAAGGGGTATTTATAAATAGTCATTTTGTCTCATTCTTAGTTTGCTGAGCCTAAAAAAGATAAACTGATGTTTATTAGTAATGGAAGTTCTTCCTGCACTTGAATGAATGAATGAATGAATGAACCCCTTCATCTTGTAGATTAGCCCCAAATAAACCCCTACTTTACAAAAATAAACACACTTAGTTACATTTAAAAGATGATTTTTGTTTTTTGTTTGTAGTTTAAACTATTAAGTATTATAAAATGGACAAGTCGCAGTCACTTATTTAGTTGAGATAATGCTACTTACTGCACTTCTCAGCTGCAGTCTTGCTCTGCAGGGCACTGGGCTGCGCTCATTCCTGACAGCTGTGTTTGTAACACCTCACAAGCCAGAAAAATCTTTTCAGTTGCCTTCAAACACATTCACAGAACAACGCAAGCAAACCAGCCTTGTAAACGGCTGTAATTCTTTTTATTGCCAGGCTTGCTTGGCCTGCTGAGCACAAGGACCACGATAATGATGTTCACCAGGAGACTGATTAAGCTGAGGGGAAGGTGCCGCGTTCAGGCGTTCTGACCTTTGTCAAACCTGTTGCGCTTGGAGTTTTGGGGGCTTTTTTAGAGTAGCTATCACCACACAGGGGCCCTACATGTTAACTTACTTCTCCCCCTTAAAAATAAACACTGCAAAATCTCTTTCATACTTCTGAAATCTCTATCCAATTCTTTTTCCTCCACTAAAATCATTCTAGCTTTGCACAGATCAGTTGGCAACCTCAAAAATATGTAAAACTGATCTGAAAGGTTCAGGGATTTGCAGTACTGTAGTGAAGTGTCATTGACAGCCGCATACAGACCTTCCATTTTTCTGGAAGAATCTTGTTTATGAAGCAAATCTGGATGTTAGATGCAAGTGTCCCCTCAGCAAAGGAGAATTATTAATTATCACCACCCTTGCAAAGCCATCTCTGCCTCTTTGCTACAAAACTGTTACTTAACACAAACTTGTCCTGGCAGAATCAACTATCAAAGAGAAGAGCAATGTATCCTCCTACTTTTGAACCTAGAAGCTACTAGGACAGTCTCTGTTCACCTCAGACAGTTGTACTGCATTTTAAAATCTAGAAGGCTTTTCCTTCCTTGCCAGGTATTCTTGGGTGAAAACTTCAGAGAGGAGCCAGCTTGGCATCAAAGTCAGTCAGGGCAACAAGACACTTTAGGAGAATTTCCCCCAGTTTTGATTAAATTCTCTGTCTCATGTGCTGACTGGTCATGTGCACTTTCCCTTTCCCTCGCAGTTTGTTTGCTTTCCTCCACACTTGCTCCTCCTTTTACCTCTTCTCCTATTCCTTTTCTTGCCTTTCTCCTTCCCTCCCTTTCCCTTTCCCTTCAATTTTTCACTTTCTAAGTAAACACACACTCCCTGCCCTTCATTAAATTGTATAACCAATGTGACCTTCGCTGCTGCCTCATCAGTCATCCTGCTTGTGTGCTACAGTCCTCGACCCACCTTGGAGCTCGGCTGGGGTTTCAGGCTTGGCAAAGGTACTGTCTGCTTTCGCACAGCACCAGCACAGTGATGCCCCTTCGTAGCTGGTTCTCAGCCACTGGAGTAAATCTCATTTGGAGCTAAAAAAGTTCATCAGCCTCACAAATGAAGGAACAGTCCTTCCTCGCTGGAGCAGCTGGAGCAGAAACCAGAAGACAAGAATTCTTCATCCCACTGTCATTTTCCCCTATTCCCTCATTTCTGCTTCGGCCATGCCAGACGAGGATGGTGTTCAGTGTCTAGCCGGGAGAAATATCTTACGCCACCCACTGCAGCAACAGAAATTTGCAGCTTATGAAAAAATATCACCATGGCTAAAGCAAAGCACAGATTCACTGCTGGAAAACATGAAGCCTATAGGAGCACACCAAAGGGACTCAGGACACACACACACACCTGCTTCACCCTGTGAGGAGCAGTGTGACAGCAAGGCCACTGCAAGCTGGCTCAGGCATGGGTGAACGCCTCCGAGTCGGCACTGCCGAAGAGTATGATCCCTCGGCTACAGGAGCAAACACCCACACAGCGCTATCGTTAGCTCCAACGCGGCCCTGGGCTGCGAGTGAGCTCCAGAGCGAAGCTGTCATCGCTGGAAAGCGAAAGCCCGCAGCAGGATGAGAGGCAGCGTGGCTGCTGCTGCAGGTGGCATGTGTGTCCGTGCCAGACCTGGGGAGCAAAACCCAGCCCTGGGCCCTGGGGAGTGGTATTTTGGGTGTCCCCTGCTGCCACCCCTGTGGGGTGCCACCCCTCTGCCCATGGAGAGGTCACCTGGCACCCTGCTGCTTTCCCTGCAGCTCTGTACAGCTGCAGTTTGAGGGGTTTTGGAAGAGTGAGCAAAAATTTGCAGATGCAGATATCGCCAGTTTGGTGCTAAATGAAATATCTGGCTTTTAGACACTGTGCAGCTGATCCTTGCGCAGAACTCAGAGTGGCAGGAGTTCCCCAACACCTCAAGACACTGCAGATCCTAACGCTTGTTTTCAGTGCATTTTTTTCCTCTTACATTTGCCCCTCACATAAGGCTCTATAACTGATGTGAAACAGAAGAACAGCAAAGCCACTTAGCTCAAAAACTGATTTACAGTCAAATTTAAATATGAAGTTATTTCATATACAATACTCTTTGTGCTTTCTCATTCTGCTGACAGGCAAAGAATATTGAATGTTAGTTTTCTACTGTGTAGCCAGAGTATCCAGAGATACCCAGCCAAGGAAATGGCTCTCTTATGTAGCTGTTTTTAATGATCACTTTGTATTCCTAAATGTTTTGCCCTGACAAATGAGTTAGACTGAGCAGGACAGAGTCTCTCATTGTGGCTATTGCACTGCATAGGCCTTTGCTGTGTGTTATCGGAGAGGCACTGGCAGTACAAGCCCTAACAAACTGTATATAAAGGCACAGAACAACAATGCTGCTACTATCAGTGTGATGTCCAAGAGGGCCCTTTTTGGTATGCACAGTCCTCTCCAAACAAAATCATATTTTTTCCCTATGTAAATACACCAAATATCAAGTCAGTTATGGAGCAATTAGAATTTTGGAAATTAAATGTTTCAGGGCAGGAAGAAAAGCACGGTCAAAATACCTAGGTGCATAGCTGTAGAAATGAAGTGGCATGTGTGTGTAGAAACATTTATATTTTCCAAACAATATTGCATACTTATCCTGGAAAGAGGCAGTTTCGCTGAGCAACCAAGATCCACGCACTTAAAATCTCAGGTGATTCGCTCCTCCTTCTGTTCCCCTTCTCCCCTTAGTCAGAAGCATCCTTAGACAAATACTGTACCGTGATGATGGCAGAGGTGGACCTGGAGACATCTGGGAATCCCAAAGCTTGAGCTGATACATTAAGTAGCAGCAGAAGAACATTTACTGCACATGCACTGGGGTTATATTTGTGTCTTGCATTGTGTTTACTTCCCACAAGTATTCTGTCAAATAAGTTTAAGTTAAAAACATTTGGTAAGAAAGCAACCAAAGCAATTATTCCCAAATGTTTCAGAGCAGCAAGTAGTAACTCCAGGAACCCCCTTCTGGAAGCTAACGCACTTCTCTTGGAAAGAAGAAAGGTAGCAATGTCCCTTCTGTTTTGCTATTTCTAGCTAATCCTAGTTAGTAAATTTTTCTAAAAAGCAAAACAAAACTGCTGTGAACATGCTCAGAAAATAAATTTAAATACTACTAGAAAAATAATACCAAAATGCATTTGCTTTGATATATTGACTTAGCTTTATCTTCCTTTTACTCAGGCGTATTAAAGGGTTCGCTCATGTCTGTGGTGTTCTTCACAGGTCCCAGACAAAAAATTTCTATGTGCAGAACATCATCATTTGTAGAGTATATTCATACAGAATGCCTACTTACCCCAAATTGTTATGCCCATAAAATAGTGATACTGTTCTTCCATTTTCAGTTGTTTTGCATTTTGCAATACAATTTAATAGGCTGAACTCCAGAAAGGCCTGGACCTGATGTTTTTACACTGGCAAAGAATCACAGGGTTAAAAATGTCCCTGAAAAGCTGAAGGTTGCATTTTCAAAGTTAAAGCCTATATTTCATAGAATTATTTTTCTTCTAAACATCCAAAGTTGCAAAGTTGAATGTAAATGGACTGCACCAAAAGAAATATGTACTCAAATTTAAGGAAATCAAAATATTGAATTCTTTTAAGGAACTGCAAAGCTAAATATCCCAAAACTCTTGACATATCTTCAATGTAAATTCCTTTTATGTTACAGAATTGCTTTTTAAATCATCACGCTGAAACCAGTAGCAATGAAACATGTTTCTAGCCATCAAGTAAAGAAAAGAAAAAGAAACCTTTTACACTCTTTAAAAAATTAGTAATAGTGTATTTGAATACGGGGCGGAATCACAGCATACAGCACTGTGAAAGTGCTTCATGCTAGACTTTACTGAGAGCTGGCTTTATGTAGACAAAGTTACGCTGGGCCATTTAGCTATCTTATTTTAAAAAATAATTTATTTAAAGGGCAGCACTGAAAATTTTACTACCTAGAGATAAAATATTTTATATTTTAATTGCTTTCAACAAACAGCAGTCAGTTTGGTGGTCAGAGGTTATGAACTGCCTTTTTGGAAAACATCTCCCAGCAAATGGCATCTAGATGTGAAAGCAAGCAGTCACACACACTTGACTGATTTACAGTTACCGTTATGGCCTAGTTCCTGTTGAAAGAGAGGAAATTGATCTCTCTGCTAATAAAAAAGGAAAAGAAGGCATTTTGCAGAATGAGACTGCACTTTCAGGATATAAGGGAGCTGCAGAACAAGGCACTGAAACACAGTGTTGATAAAATAAAAAAACTCGTTAGGATGGCAAACATTGTTATTTTTCCTAATGCTAACCTAATTAAGCCTCTTCTGAACTGCACTGAGTTAAGAGCTGTCAAATTAGGAGCTGTCAGATTACAGTGGTTTATCAAGACTTGCAGAAGGTCACAACTACCTTCTAGCATATGCGATGCTGGAGCCTGCGGGATAAGAGAGCAGCTCCAGGATGGCAACATCGTGACCTGGTGCAAGAGACAAGAAGTTTTGCTGCGTGCGGTGCCGCAAGCCATAACTGAACCTGCGTGGACAAGAAATACTACCTGTTGTGCTGGGATGATTCAGCAGTAAACAGTTAGACTTGATAATATTTATTGGGCTACCCTGTTTTAATCCGGGTGAATCTTTATCCCCATTAATGTTGCTTTGGGTATTAAGCCTRGGTGGTCACAAACACCGTCCCAGCTTCCCAGGCAGGTTCCTCCACGAGGCCGAGCTCCTCCAGCGTTCGCTGAGGGCTGCAGCAGCCCGTGTAAGGGACTTGCGGGGGGGCAGGGTTTTGAAAAGGAGGGCTCAGCTCCCCCGGGCGTCCCGTTGCTCCAGCCTCTGCTGTCAGCGTTGGCTAGCGCGCGGCGTCGCCAGGCGTTCCCACGCAGCCACATCCCGTATTCCGCTCACTGCCCTCACGGCAACAAAGACACCCCGCGTCTCGCTCCCAGCAGGACGGTCCCACGCTCCTCTCGAAGCCTCGTATCCCCGAGTACCCGGCACACGGCAGGGAACGGCCCGTATTTACGTTCCTGACATTAAGTACGACACCATATTTTCAGCTGTAGTTTCAGTGACCAAATTTTCACGCCAGTATTGTAGAACAGCCTGCTAAATACACTTACCTTAGCCAGAGAGGACAAAGCAGAAGAGGCAAAAAAAATGAGATTTTTATTTTTATTTATTTATTTTTTTAGCTTTGGATTGCTTTTAATTCCCAGATTATAAGCACCATGACTCCATGAACTGCAGCTGCAGGAAACACTGAATGCAACTTCCAGTATAACCTCATTGCTTTTAAATAGAGAAAGGAAAGAGAAAACCTAAAAAACATGTAGAGACGTTTGACTCCAGTAGTGGCAACTCAGACATCCCGGCCATGCCATGCTGCCCATGCCAACGAAGGGAGGCACCGAGAGAGGGACACCAGGGCAATGTCCCTGTCACCACTCGGGGAGCTTTTGGGAGAGCTCTGCCTCTCACAGACGATGAGCGGGGAGCACTGAGGAAGTTATTTTTCCTTTCTATTTTAGAAGACCACACCACTTCCTGTGTTAACAGAGAAGGAGCCCTCAGTTGTCAGTGCAAATGATTTCCCTTTAAGCACAGCCAAGATTCCTTATTTATTTGGCAGTTACTCAAATAACACTTTCTTTTCAGCAGTCTCTTAACGAAAGTGACTCTTGGCCTCAGCACCCACAGATTAACAGGCCTCTGTCTCCCATTTCCCCTTCCCAGGGTGTTTCAGGAATTGGTTATTTTCAGTTATGTTATGAGCAGAGGTTTTAGTGAAACCAGCTGAAGAATTACAAACATCACCATAAATCCACTACCTCTCCTGAGCTAATTCTCCCCTGAAGGACCCCCTTTTTTGTTTTAATATGGTGAAGAATGTTTAAAAAGAGTTCTAAATGAGTGGGGAACAAGGTAGAAATGCAAAATATTGAAAGCTAATTAAAGTATTAGCAATGGAGCACGTAACTTGCTTTTGAATCATCGTGGTCCTGGAAGTACCACCTATAATGCTGCTGGTGACACATCCAAGAGAAAAGAGAAAAGAAAGGTGAATAACCAGTAGGTGAGACAGACTTTTTCTAAAAGGCCAGTTTCATGTGAGAACTGGCGAGTTTTAATCTGATGTGAGTAAGGCAAGAAATGAAATGGGAATACAAGTTAACGTGCTACTAAGAGAAGACAGGAGAGGGCCTCCTCCCAAAGCAGAGGGGCACGCACAGGAGCAGAACATGAGACATTTCACAAATGGCAGAACCGCAAGCTCTGGGGTTTGTTTGATCTAATTCTTTAAATTACATTAAATTATGTTTAATTCTTCTGTGGACTCATTGTCAAAAAGTATTACTCTGCAAGAGAGACAGTGGGATTCAGAAAGGATTAGATATTCATAGACGTGTTGAGATCCAGCACGTCATACAGCAGCACATCCAGGCCAGCAATGCCCTCAGCAGAGCTCTCCGTAGCGCAAAAGTAACTAGAGCTCCTACCCAGCTCAGCACGTCCTTAGACTCTCTTAAATTGCTAGCAGTGCAGTAAACACACTGACAGCTTAGCTCCACAAATGTAGCAGACTCAAGCCCAACTCTGACACCCAAATTTATATCCTTTATTTATATGTATTTTTGAGGTATTACTATTTTAGGTTTATTTTCAAAGGTGCACACATGAAGCAAAAGCCTGATTCTCATCCTCAGAAGTGGTGTAGGAGGCACACACAAGCCAGTTAGGACAAGAGCAGATGAGGCATGAGGTTTTCCTTCAGGTCACTAAGGTGATCCAGCTGGATCAGTGACATGATTAAATTTGGTTCCTGGCCTGCAGTGAGCCTACATGCAACTTGTCTAAGAACCTAGTATTCCTGGTGTTCCAAGATGAGTCTCTAGGAGATCCCTCTCTCCCCACTTTTCAACACGATGGGCAGGTCCCAAAGAGCTGTGTCCACCACCCTCCCAAGAGCAGCCAAAGAAGCAGAAGCTTTAGCTGCCTTACGCAATCCGGAATAGCAGTAACAAGTGGCAACAAGGGGATATCTGACACCGCAGGACACGTAGCAAGCCTCAAGGCCCTTCTGACTTCCCACCGTAGAGCAGGAAGAGATGAGTGCCCAGGACACTGTCCTGGTGCTTTTCTGGAGTGGTGGCACGGAGGAATACCAACCATGGAGGTTATATCAGCCACTGGTGATACCAAACGAGAGAGGATGCCAGCCCCCCTGACCTCTGCGATATCCATGACAAACAGCTCTACATGGGTAGAGAGGAAAAAATAATGAAGCTCCCACTGTGCTTCTAGATGAGCTGATCCACAGCAGCCTCCTTAGCACAGCTTAACAGAGGGGCAGGAAGTGCATCTCCTGTGCATTCCCATCCCTGTGTCCGGGGCTGTTTGCAAGAGGGGGAGGAAGGCTGAGAGGAAAAGAGGAGGACTGATCCTGGTACCTCTGGTCTGGCTTCCAGAGAAAGTGCACCACCATGGGAAGATACCAAGAGGAACACTAATACACAGCTGATTTTAGGGGGAAATAGTTTTTTCCTTGGCATCAGTTTCTCCTTAGATTCCACATTGTCCATAACACACAAGGATGATTGCCAAGGGCATAGAAGCAGCTGATCAGTAAACAGGACACCCATTCAGGAAACTAAATCTTCTAAACCAAAAGCAAATGCCAGAGCTACTGTTCCCATCTCACGCAAAAACTATTGGGTTCCTCTCACTGCTCTCAGGGCTTGCAAATAGATCCCATGCTTATACTGAGTTTTTAATAAAAAATGAGCTTGCAAGTCATTTTAAAACTGACCTTCTCAGAGCTGAGGAGAACATTTTGTTCACTGTTTGCAGCTGGTATCACTGTCTATTTATTAGAGTCTTCATCACTCCTGTGCTCTCAGACTTCTGCGCCTAGTGAAGGAGTGAGAAGCTTTGGATAAATTTCTCTCCTTGTATCATTTTGCCACAATTTGTACAGAGCAAAGCATGAACTCAGAAACTAAACATTTTCATTGGGTTTCTGCCATGAGTAAAGCAGCGATAAGGAATGCAACTTGGTTGAAACACGCTGGCTTGCAGCTTTATTTTAGCTGTTCAGAAGAGATTTTCCAGAGACCTTTGCAATTTTGAGATGACATTTCTGGGCAATTAAATGATTAGTGAACTTTGCCCAGTCTTAAGATGCTAAACTCATCCAGAAAGATGAAGCA
Source organism: Rhea americana (assembly GCF_003343005.1). NCBI lineage: Eukaryota > Metazoa > Chordata > Aves > Rheiformes > Rheidae > Rhea > Rhea americana. The sequence continues at coordinate 2,984,869 of NW_028186038.1, read as the reverse complement.
TAGGCAAGTTTTGATATTGAGAATGACTGTAAAAATAGAGTGTATCTGAAACCAAGTATTACAAAAACAAGGCCCAGAGAATAGACTGCTGCTTTCAGTTTACTTAATTAGTTTATACACTGAAACTATGAATAAAAGGGCTGTGCAATTGCTTTGGCTTTAGTAGTAACCCTGCAACCATGACAACAGTAAAGCATTACTGAATCACCATGACAAAGAACTGGAGACAACTGCTGCTGCTGCTGCATAAAAGCTAACTTGGGCCAATCAAGAATTATGAATATATTAAGAACAATATATACTGCAGTTCTTGTTTTACTTTAATGCTCAGTTTTCAGCGCTGTATAAAAATAAGTATTTTTTGCACTGGGCTGTTGGGCAGCTTACACATGTCTGTGTCACTTCACTGTGATCGCTACTGACTGTTAACTGTTGGGCAAGAACAACATCTTGTAAAGATGTGATATTGTACAGTTATTTTTATCTCGTTATAGAGCAGAGCTGTTTCCTCTGTGGATACCACCGCTGGGGGACACCGAGTTACCCTGTAGCAGTTACAGCTTGCGCACACGTCTTCGTGCACCACGATACCTGCAAATCCCAGTTTCAGGAGCTCTTTGTACAAAAATAGCTTTTGCATTAACAGGCTGGAGGACTGGCGTTGCTCTGGCAAATCCCTCGCGAGGGCTCCGTGCCTCAGGAGCGGCCAGGGGCTGCTGCGGGCGCAGTGGCGCGGGACACCCTCGGGGGGTCGGCAGCACTGGCCTCCACCTTGCCAGGCGCCTAGCATCCACGGTGCCGGTTTTGCTCTGGGTTTGATTAAAAAGAAAACCAAAAAAAATGACAAGTTTTCTCCCCAACCTTCCCCTCAGTTTCCACGCTCAGACTGAAGTCAGACTGCAACCAGGTAAAGGGATTTAACTTGCTCACAGCATCCAGGCTTGCACCACCTCACGCTGCGCCGTGTTGTCTTCTTCCCCCGGATGACCTGCATCTCCGCCGAGCAGCCCCACGGTTTGGAGACACGACTGCTCCGGGAGGGGGGCAGCAGGGAGCAGGTCTGACCCCACGCAGCACAGCAGACGTGCCCTTTCCCCAGCTGCCGCAGAACCTGCACCGGAGGGGAGGAGGAGGACGGGGCTTTTCTTTTTGATCTGTAAAATAAAATCTCCGTGTAAGCTTTCCCCTGCCGGGCTGCAGGGCTCGGCCCCGTTCTCCAGGCCGCCCCAGGGGAGGAAGCCGCAGAGCCCCGCAGCTTGCAGCGGCACTCCTGGCCCCGGGAACCGCTCTGGGAGACACCAGCTCGCGGGTCGCTCGCAGCCAGGCCAGCGCCGGGTGCAGCTCGCGCACCCGCAGCGGAGCGGTGCGCACACGCGCTTCCCCGGGACCGCTGCTGGGGCGGCCGCGGACCGGCCTCCCTCCGTGGGCCGGGAGCCCGCGGCGGACGGCCGCGATCCCGCCTGCCCAGGCTCGCTCCCGTCGGACGTCGTGACTGCGCGGTTGCCATCAGCTACAGAGACGCGACGTTTTTGCAACCTCCAGGCACGCGAAGGCTCACGGCCGCGGCCGCGCTCCCCGGGAAGGGCCCAGCACGGCGCGTCTCGGCTTGACCCTGGGCTAACGCGGTAGAAACTTCACAGCCGCGTTGCAGAAAGCCCCACCAGCGACCCGGCCTCCGCGACGCGGCTTTCCCACGGCGCCGGCGGGCAGAGCCGCAGAGCTCGTTCAGGAAGCGACGGAGAACGAAGCCCGTCCCCGACACGGGCGTTAAAAGCCTGAAGGCCCCGCTTTCGCCGGTGCTTCGAAACGCTGCAGCAGGACGGGGAGCTCCTCCCGTGCTTCGTGTCTCCCTCGCACCCCCCTCACGCTTGAGGGTGCGTTCGGAGGCAGGATTATGACCCCGAGGTGTTTCTGATGCAGCTGGGCTGGAGATGGGAAATCTGCTAAGCGGCATCAACTCAAATAGAGTATTTTGTTTTGATTTACCAGCGACTACATTCTCCACTGAAGAAGCACCCAGGCAGGTAATTTTTGAACAATTTTACTTGTCTATTTTTATAATAATAGCTGTAATAAAATAACAATGAATAAAGGAAAGAAAGAGCATAAATAAAAGCCCCTGAGTGCTTAACTGCAAGATGTGTGTCCCTTTACTCATCTTTGCTGGTCAGTAAAAGGAAATTTTTTTTTTCTTCTGTATGACTAATTGCCATCTTACTTTCATCTCGTACCTCAGGGAGGAATATTCAATAGAAAAAAAGAAACGGACGCAAGTTCCTAGAGTCCTACTGCAAGAAGCGCAACGTTACCTCCAGTTTTTAGGCTGTTCGTTACTTCACACTGGCAAGAGCAAAACCCTGGAGATCTTCCTAACGCAGCGCGGACGTGTCAGGAGACGGACGCGTTCCTCGCGGCGGCTCCGCTCCCCCCAGCGTCACGGCGCGGCGCTGGGGAGCCGTGCGGACAGGCGGGCTCGTTCTGCCACCAAAAGGCAGGCACAGCAAAGCCGGGATTTATCGGCTCAGATTTTTTCTTTTTTTAAATCAGTACACATTTCAAACAATTTTAGACGGACAAGAAAATCCAGGTTATATTCTAAAACAAACCCTAAATCTCACGTTTAGGGCTGCAAAGCGCTGCAAGCTCTCCGCACACACCTATTTTCTAAAGTACCCATGGCAGCGACTGCTGTAGGGAGCTGACTGGCGTATTCAGCTCTCTTGGTAGTCCAGACTCTTGTATGCAATTAGCAAATATTTGAGAATTGTTTCACTATATTTGACACTTTGAATTGACTTCCAATTTCCATGACTATGCTAACAAGCCCTGTTAAACATCTAACAGCCTTAAATATCTTATTGTGCCCCCAGCATCAAATCAGCGTCTCCCCAAACGTACTTCTCCCTTCTCCAGAAATTCTGCTGCTGAGAGTGCCGAAGCACGAAGAAACCAAAGACAGAAAACAAACCACTTAAAATTGCTCTCAAGTTTCACAGAAACTGTACAAATCCAGGGGGGATTTGAAGCCTTTTTGGCTTCCCCCCCCCCCTTAAATCAGTAACAGTTAATTAACTACTGAAATACTTAGCTGCCTCAAGCATCTGTTATAGGAAGCTAAGCTGCATTTTTAACATTTGCAATGACTTTCCTTTATTGCCACAAAAATAAATTCTTTATCGAATCAAAATGCATTTTCACCAATACAGGGCTGTTCTGTCCCAAACGCCAAGCGTGTTCACCCACCATTTCAGTAGTAAAAAGCACAAGCCGGGTCCGGAGAGAAAAGCTGAACGGTTCCATGACGCTTAAGGACGTCCGAGTCCTGGTGTTGCTCGTCCTTGCCCAGCAGAGCCCCGCGCAGCTCCGCAATTTCCTTGCCCGTCCCTCGGGGCCCGCCACGGCCGCCAGCCCGGTCGGGAGGGCGCCCGGCGCTTCGACCCGGCTCCCCTCGCCGCTGCCGTCGCGCCCGGGCACTTACTCTGCGCTGCCGAGCAGACGTCACCGTTCTCCGGGGTTCCTCTCTCGGCTCGTGCGCGCGGGGGCATCGCCCAGACGTACCTCCTTCGACAGCCCCGGGGAGCCGCAGGTCTCYGGCGGCTCGGCCAGCCGCGAGCGCGGGAGCCGTCGCTTCGCCGCGGCGAACGGCAGCACGTTTGCTGCGCTCCCGCGCTCGCTCGCGTAGCAGAACAGCTCCTGCTTGCACGCGGAGGCTTTGCTACTCCTCCAGCATTTCTAAAAGCTGCAGGGAGGAGCGGATAATCCTCACCGTCTTTCCTGAAGGACTAATTTACAGGCCACAGAAAATACTGAAGTCAAGAGCTGCATCTGAAGAGAGCCCCTGGGACAGTTTGAGTATGTAAAGATGCCCATACACGTAATCCAGAACGATCTTTATTGAAGATTGCCCCAAGACTGGACTTGTTTCACAGCGGGGTCTTGGGGATGCAACAGCTGGAAGAAACAAGGGAACCTCATGACCTTGGTCTAAAATATAGCTAAATACAAGGGTTTGTTATTTTAGTTTTGTACTACTCTAGGTAGACTTAATAACTCTGCTGTCAATAGCTAGATTGTAATGAAACAATTCTTTATTTTTGCTTTTAACCCTTGTTTCACATTCAAAGTAATTTCAGCAAACACCAAGGAGCTGTTCTCATGGGCATGGTTACGCTTACACTGAACGTACTGGCCTGCTCTCATAGCACCTGGCATCCAAGCTTAAAGACTTTTCTTTTTCTTTTTTTTTTTCTTTTTTGAGGTGTTTTCCGGGGGCAGCACACAGCAGCATGAACTGTAGTGACTCACAACGAGCGTGGAAGAGTATCTTCTGCATTAGTCAGACCTCCTGACGAGCAGCGAGCACCCACCAAGCCGAGCTGTAGCAGCCCATGCAAAAGCAGCAGTACCGAGTCGGGTGCTCCAGTGTGGGCTCCAAAGCAGCGCCTGCAGTGACACTACCCTGGAAAACCACAACAGCTTCAGCAGTTAGTAACATCAGCATTGCAATACGCGTCAGGTATCCAGAGGAATTGGCTGGTCCCAGGAGGCGGTGAGACCGGCTGCAGCTCTGAGCAGACAAGCAGGGCTGGAGACGCTACCAAACCCTCAAACAACCCAGGGGCACCAGGAGCTCAGCACAGCCCTGCTCTGGGTGTCCCACCTGCTGGGACTGCTGTGCTCACTGAGCAGGCAGAAGACACACACAGTTAATCTCTCTCATCAGCTTCAGTAGAGAAATCAGCCTGCATATCGAAGGAGGCTGCAAACAATTTGCCCCCAACATCCCTCGCTAGCCAAAACTGAGCAGCCTTTTGCAGAAGAGATTAACTAAAGCTAGGAGGACTTKGGGGGGGGGGGGGAGCAACATCCACCTAGGGTTTGCCAGAATTTCCAGTCCTGATATTTAATCCTGATGTTACATGTAATCTGAATATTAATGCATTATTTTCAAAATGCTCCTCTGGAGAGGGAGGCCCATTGACCTTCTGGAGTCTTATCCAGGGCCACAAAGGAACCTAAGGGTTTACAGAGGGAGCAGAGTGGTCAGAAGAATTATTACAGAGGTCCAAAAAAGCTGCTGGACAGCAAGGAGCTCCGGGAAGCTCTGCCACGGGATTTCTCTGGAGAAAGGAGCCTTGTAAACTTTCAGGAAATAAAAATTCCAGGCAGCTGCGCTGTGCTTTGCCACTACGATCACTGCAGCAGCGATCCACGGCTGGTGACACGGCAGGGACACGACTCCGGCCCCACGCGGGAAGGCTGGCGACTCCCACCGCACCGGGCAGCAGCTGCGGGAGGAGGAGAGGCGCCGGACACCAAAACAGCAGACGAGCAGTGTGGTGCGCAGCTGGACCCCCATCTGCCACCCACAGGAAAGGGACGTAAACGAGAGCCAAAAGTGAGCAAGAATTTAGCAGCAGCTTCAACCCCTTCAGAAGCTCCTGCCTTCACGCAGCAGGTAGTTCCCCCTGCCCTGGGCTCGGACAGGGCAGCCACAGCAGACGAGCGGCAAGACAACCCGCACCTCCACTTTGGCCCCTCCGAGTCTACAGGACGTTTTGGTGGCTCTTTAGCTCGGAGATGCAGCCACACATCAAAGCCAACCTGCATTCCCATCCCAGCTCACGAGGCAAAATAACCTACGAAGTAAGAGCCTAGGTGGTAACGAAATACTGAACGATGGCACCAAAATAAGATTTATTATTTAGAGCTGAGATTTAGAAGAGACAGACATAGCAGATAACAATGAAACAACATGCCAGGCTCCGGATGCGGGAAAGGAAAAAGACAATGATATTGAAAGGCTTATGGGGAGATATAAATTCATATTTCTCCGGTATCAAAAACAGAGAGCGAAAAGGTCAGAACATCATAGTCTGAAACTGCCTAAGGGGGGCGCAAATGAAGTCTTTGGGCGCATAGCAGCAGAAGGCTGGAAGAGTTTAGGGCCAAAATATAACAGCAAGGCCAGCACTCTTTCCTTGTCCTCAGGAAAAGTGCTAAGAAACCCACCTTTCTAAAAATAATAATAATAATTAAAAAAAAGAAATTAAGAACTTTGAGTATAACTTCATAATGAATGATTACTCATAAGATTATTGCTACAAACTACTTTGTACATCACCTCAACCCAAGAGACAGCTGAAACCTATCTTCAGGGAATCAAGAAAAAGAAATCTCCCACTACATAATTTTAGCTTGTTGAAGGCACTTTAAAGTCTTTTAAAAATTGCTCCAATTACTGGCTTGCCTGTAGAAGGATTTTAGCCTTACATTTAAAATTAGAAGTGACTTGAGAACTGCATTTAACTCTGGCAAGAAAATGTGTCCAGCCTGTAAGAAAAAAAGAGGGGAAAAATGGAAGGGACAAGAACGAACTTGCTCTGCAGCGAAGTCTCTGTGGGTTGCTTGACTTGACTTAACCAGATCTAAAACAGAGTGTTATCTTTACAAAAGAACCGTTCTGAGAAATTTAAATGGAATGGGCATTTGTCTCCACCGCAGTCCGAACGCGCGTGCCGAGCTCATCTCTGAGAGCACCGCTGAAGTCGGGACCGACCGCGTGGCGCCAGGGCTGCGCGCGGGAACCCGGCTCACGGCGGGCGCGAACGAGCCGCAACAAAACCCCTTCTCCCCCAAAATATTCTTCCTTTATTTTTGCATAACATTTTTGTATTTCCAACTATAAATAAAATTAAAAAAAAAAAAAAAACGGGTTAGAAAGTTACAAAGCCGCGTAGAGCGGCCCGGCCCGGCCCAGAGCGTCTCACGCACGACGGATCATTTCCCGTCTCGCTCCTCCTCCTCCCCGGCTGCGGCGGGACCTGGCGCTCGGCGCGGCGGCTGCGGTGGCCACGGGTCAGTCGCCGGCGTTCGCGGTTTCAGCATCTACAAAACAAAACGGCCGCGTGAGAGGCCGGGCGCCGAAGCCCTCGGTCCCGCCTGTTATTTCTCTTTAAACTTTCTAAGCTTTTAGAAGGTGTCAAAGCTCCTGAACAGCTCCGCAGGAGTTACACCAGATCCTGCCCCGCTGCGCGCAGCGGCTCGGGCGACGGGCAGGCCGAGCACGGGGACCTGCTCTTTTCCAACGGGGAAAATCCCCCCCGGCCGTCCCCCCTGCCTTTCACGTGCCAAACGCGCCGTGAACCCGTCCGGGGGCGCTGCATCGGCACGAATCAGCCYGAGTTCCCCTCGGTCACCAGACTTCAGCAACGCCGATCCTCACCGCGGGAGCTGCGGGCTCCCTCGTCCCTGCCCCGCCGGGCTGCGGGAGCGGACGGCAGCGAGCGGGCCCGCCCGAGAACATCAGCCGAAGCCGCTGACGCCCGAAGTGGCGACACAGCCCGCGTCCCAGCAGCGGCGCCGCCGAGCGCCGCGGGCCAGGACGCAGCGGGTTTACCGCGCTCGTGCGGCGGASGCGGCGCAGCGCCGGCGCTGCAACGCCTCGCGCAGACCCTCGGCCGCAGCTCAGCTCCGCGCTGGCCCGGCTGCGCAACTACAGCCAGAGCCCAACACCGCAAAGTCCACGACGTTACTCAGGGATTCAGTAAATAATAAATAACCGTGGCAAGAAACGCACGCGATTATGCTTTTGCTGCTTTATAAATTCAATCCCGTAGCAAGTTATTCATCCGACCTCTTCTACAAACGTCCCCCAAAACCGGGGGCTGCAAAGGGCACACGAGGAGCCAGGAGGCTGCAAGAAACCTTACTAGGTCGTTATCAGATGTAGTCTAATACTACCGAACTAYTTCACTTGCAACTTCTGCCTCCAAGCCCACTCCTTCAAAAAGACCCATCTGAACCGACCCCAGGGGGTAGCAAGTGGGCTGCAAGCCAGAAAACTACGCAGGCTTTTGTCATATTAGTTAACATTTGCGACATCAGTCTTGCTCAGTGTGACTTGAAACCTTTGTTCACTGTTGGGGGGAGCAATATTGAGGTCAAATCATTCCAAAAAGGAGACTACCGGTTACGACTCTCCGAAGCCTGCTTCCAATCGGCGCAGAAGGTTGGATGTTTTCCCCACTCGAACGCTATCCACAAGAACACGCGCGCTAACACAAACACACTGAACTCCAAGTCCACGGGACTTTTCCRGAAAAATTCTGAATGTTTTCTGAATTGAAAATAGAGCACTGGGACCACAAAAACTACTTTAAGGGAAAAAGCAACCACTGAAAAAGCCAAGTTAAACTAATGACTAACTCGAACATATTACTGATTTCCCTCCACAAATATCAAATGGCAAAACCTGAAATTTGATTAAGAAACTTGATTTTCTTTGGGAAACACTAGCATTTGGGAACACATCTCTTTAATGCTAAACACAARTGTTTTTGTAGGAGTGAAGAGACTGCCATATTTAGCCAGGTGAGTGGCTCACTTAACCCGTCATCTTGTTTTTTATGCCAGCTAATACCAAATATTTCAGAGAAAAATGCAAGAAGCYACACAGCAGACAGTGAAGGAACGGGAGAAAAAGGAGCATTCTACAGACTGATGTAAAGTAATAGTTAAATAATAGCATTTACTCTTTAAAATTTTAGAAGGAAGACCAAGATTGAATATACAAAGAAACTGCAAGGGATAGTTTTGGCATCAKTGGTTTGAAGCGAAGTCAGCGTCAGGGAGATTGGACCGAGCGCTGCAGGAGAGCATTAAGGGTTCAAAGTTTTCTCCCTGCAATGCCCTGCCCCGCTCCCCGCCGCCTGCGAGCCCCGCAGCGCGCAGGCAGGCTCCCGGGCAGCGGCCGCGCGCGCAGCAAGCCAGGGAGGCCGCGGAAAAACAGGATGCGATTATGCGTTTAGACACTCTATCATGATATAGAGCAACCAGGAAGCCAAATTAAGGGCAGATGGGCAAACTTAATTAGGCATTTCCTAAGTACTGGATGCGTGACTTGGCAGCTTAAAATGTTCTTTTGATATTTGTATTCAATTCCTATAAATTCTTAAATTTGAAAATGTGGGGATCCCAACTCCCTGGCYCTCTATCCCCATCAAAACCTCAAATTTAATCATAAGCATCCATCCTGGCTCCACACAGCTCCTTACAGAGCTGCTCTGGGAACGTCCAGGTGACAAAGCTATAGACATAGCTGCCATAACGGACAGCTATAGGACATACAGGACATAGGCTGGCCTTAAAGGAAAGGGAAAATTTTATCCATGGTGTTTCATACCTGCTTGCCTACCTGCTTTTCATACCTTCATATCAAAGGAATATTCAGAGTCAGGAATAGAATCAGCTCAGTTTTGGGATCGGCAGGGGAATGGTTTCTCGTGTGCAGAGCCTCCTTGCTGTGCCCCACTGCCAGGGCTGTAGCACAGACTCCCCCCCGCCTTGCCTGGAGCATAAGGAAGATATTTAATTACAAACAGGACTTCAGAACTTTTTAATTTTTTTTTCCTGTTGAAAGATGTGGGCAGAGCAATATGGCCAGCGCCTTTGCTCAAATTCTGCTCAAGAAATCCCATTTGTTTCATCTCACATTGTTTGTTTAATTGCTACTGAGGGTTAAAGCAGCCTTCAACGTGATCAAGGATAAGAAAATGTAGTTTAAAGTAAGTAGTCAGAAGACTTGGCAGYGAAGATGGTTATCAGGGAATTAAAATGATGAATACTGCAATGAAAACATCAACCTCTGAGCCTTTCTTTGGCCCTAACACTAGCTAAAGATGCAATAGTTAGGAACACAGATGCTAGAAATGCGAGTTTCATTCGAAGAGAGCAGGTGGATACGCCTGTGTCTGAGTCAAACCTGGCTTCGGAGGGCCCCGCTCGCCGCGGCTCCCGCACGGGCTCCCCGCAYGCCGCGCTGCCGGGCAGGGCAGCGGGCCCTCGGCGCGGGAACAGGGCGCTGAGGATTTCTACGCGGTCGCAGCACGGACACTAAGCCGTGCAACGCGTGCAGCACCCAGAGCGGAGCGGCACGGTTGGACGCGCAGACCCGGAGGCTCCTCCCGCAGCACTCCCCTTCCTTTCCTGGTCTGCAAGCCGCATAGAGCAAAGAGACCGCCAAGGGCGCGCACGTAGCGCACAGCTGCGGCAGGGCCGGTTTCCGCGCCTTCCCTTCGTCACGTCTAACTTCTGCCCGGACCAAGCCAGAAGGGTCTCCCGCAGCGCGGGAGCACAGCCCGAGCGCCCCCTCCCACGTACCCCGCGCTAATTCCTCCCGCCGGCAGCGCTACGGACACCACCTGCTTACAACAGCCCCTTCAGCCTTCCAGCCCGGCCTGCTTCGCAGCACCGTAACGCCAGCAAGACCGCAGAAGGCCGGAGACCGGGGCCCCGCGGCCGCTGGAGCGCTGCGGGCGGCGGGCAGCGGCGTTACAGGGGAACCCGGGGAACAGCGGGGCATCGCTTCTGCTCCTTGAGCACAAGGAGAGGGACCAAAGGCGGGAAAACAAATGAGGAGTTACCCGGAACAGCTAGAAACGGACACGCTTCTATGTTTTAGAAAAACACTGGGTTTTTTGCACAGTTTTCAAGCAGRATTTTTTTTATTTTTCTTCTTTCCAATCTATACAATTTCTTGGGGCTTTTAGTGCCACTGACTCTGTCAGTATACAGGGGATGGACTATACAACAGGCAATAGCAACACAAACTGTACGAGTCAGTGCAAGCTGAAGGAAAACTGGTGTGAGAACATATCTTCCATGGCTGCTCATGAAGCATACAGACATGAACCTAAAAAACTCAAACAAATTAAAGATACATGTTACAGAGAACAGAAATCTCTTACTACAGTAAGTATTTTGCCCAGGCAGAAGACTCTGCATAATTGTGTATAAAATTCAATTCTAACTGAATTGATGGAATAATATATTCAAAGGGTACAAAGTAATTTAGACAGATATAATACTCAAAGTACAATAGAACTATACAATTCACAGCTTGGCAGCRCAAGGCATCTCTGCCCTTCAGCAGACACTATCAAACGTCATTGCAGATGCAGAGCAACGTGCCTTCAAATTTCGTTACCGGTGCTGGGAACAAGCTCCCTCAGGGCTTCCTAGCAAAACGAAACTTACCCTCAGCAAACCAGTCTTAGCGGTTACCGAGAGGTGCAGGTGCAGACTCTACGCACAGTAAAATGGGCAAAAAGCAACTTTCAAACAGGAGAGAGGTGTCCATGCCACCTACAGTGCAAACTTAATGAAAATTAAAAAAAGAAAAAAAATTCAAACAAAAGGTGGTCAGACTCCAAAACTGAAGCATTCATTGGTCATACATGAAGATGACAAATAGTAGCTTCACATTTTATTCCATTTCAGTGTGAATACTGCTAGCACTTCAGTGACAAAACACCATTTTTAGCCAGATTGCTGAGTTGAGGACAGAAGACATGCAAGTACTGTACTTACACKGCTCTTACAATAACCCGGAGGTATATTCTCCTATAACCAGGGTTTAAGTTAGCTTTTCACTTACGAAACATGCATGGCTTTGTAATTTAACTAAAATATAAAAGCCCAGTAAGGGAAAGAAAACATAAATCAGATTTGCTGCAGATCTAGAAGAAAACAGTGTTAACGTGTCAGCTAGCTCCCTGTTACAGAAATACGTTGCCACCTACAACAACTTTACCAGGGACTGCACACGAGAACGAGCTGCGCTGCCCGAAGCTGTTACCTGTTCTCATGTACACTCGGTAAACGTGCATTTCACTACTCCTCTACRCAGACGGTTAAATTTAGGTCTTTGTCTCAGACAAACCTCGCCTCACAGTTATAAACAGCTCAGAAATGACAGTTCAATCTATGAGTTAAAATAACAGCATTTACAGTGAAAGAAAACCAATGAAGAACTTCAACTGTAAACCTCCAGGATCTTTGCAAATAAAAGGGAAAACTTGAACTCCCAAGCAGACTGTAAATAAAGTACACCTTCCAAATATTTTTACATCGCTTTCCAGCTGGAACTGAAAAGCTTAAATTCAAGGCACTGTACTCCTGCAGGGGTTAGTGCACTTTTCTAATCGTCAATTCAAGTGCATTAACTTTAAGGACTGCAAGTGCAGAACACCAGAACACAACATAATAAAGTGTCTTCAGCAATGARAAGTGAGCGAATATTGCCGTAGCAATTGCACCGTCCTTTGCGGGAAGGTCTCACAGTGGTCGCTGGCCGCGGCGGTGGCCGCGCGTGCTCGGAGGACCCGCACCGGCTGCGGCCCCGGCGCGCCGCGTCCACCCGCAGAACCACGGCTGCCCCCGGGACGCGCCGGGGCTACGTCGCTCCCGCGGCGGGGCCGGGCGGCTCGGCAGCGGGCTGCCGCCGCGGCGCCGCGGGCCTCGGCCGGCGGGTTCTCCCCAGGGCCGGGGACGGACGGAGAGGCATCGCACGAGGTGCTACTGCGCCAGAAAGAGCGGTACCTGGCACGGGCACGGGCGGCGAGACTCCCGCGGTTAACGCAGCCGACACGGGACAAGACACTGGAGCAACGCACTGACTCCCCAGTCCTGTTCTTACTGAATTAACCTACAAAAAAATAAAAAAAAAAAGAAAAAAAAGAAAAGAAAAAAAAGGCGTCGCTATTAAGCGTCGATTTTGCCGACCGACGAACGTAGTGTCACGCTGCTGAGCCAGGGGAGCCCTTGCAGGACCAGGCATTTCCCGGGCGCCGCGTCAGGCGCGCTCCCTCCGGCGGCCAGGGCTCCGCCGCAGCTCGGCCGCGCTGCTCCGCCGCAGAGCGTTTGCAAAGGTCCCTCGGCCCGAGCAAGCACCGGGTGCCGCGAGGCATCCTCGAAGTCTGGGCTTTTTTAGAGGCTAAAACAGGAGCTGGGAATTTACAGCAAAGGTTGATGCAGGCGGGAAAGGGGGGGGGGTCTTCAGTACAACCTCAGTATTCAAGGAGCCAGCAGATATCCTGAACACATGAGAACTTAACACCACAAAAAACCTCACAAAATACTTTCAATGTCCAAAGTACGCAAGTACTCCTCGTTAGTGCTGGAACTTTCGCTTAAAAAATAAATGAAGCCAAACGCAGACTTAAAAAAAATCACGTTTTGTACTGTACTTCTTACTACTCTAYGCGCAGAAAAGGGGAGAAGTTTTAAAATAAGCAAGTTGTTAAATTTCTAGGGCATATTTTTGCATATTTGTTTGTGTTAGGTGGTGCAGCCTCGCTGAGCAAAGAACCAGGAGAGGGAGAGAAGAACTGGGAGAGGTTTTTTCTGCCAAGGTTGAATATTCAGCCCTACTCATCATTAAGATCAGGTTTAGGTAAGTCTAGATACCAGCAACAGCACAACTATGCTTAATCCTGCTGAAGGGGCTGCTGAAATCAATTTCAGCAATTTTTCTGAGATTCTCCTAGCATTCATTTCAGTTATTCAGATTTTGCATGCTGGGCTCAGAGAAACACAAGAGGATGGACAGGCTTCCAGAATTATAAGCTTAATCATACTCAGCATCATAGCAATAGTTATGCAAAATGCTGCCTGGTCTCTCTGTGGATGGAGCTAACAGGTTTTATTGCATTTTTAATCTCACACAGTCTCCAAATTCCTGCAGGGATTCCACAAAGCCAGCACCTATTCATGACAGGAGAAAAAGTATTCTTTCAGTCTGGGACTCTCACATGAAATTGGTATTTCACATTTATTAAATTGGTATGAATGTGAAATTTAAGTGGAAGCATGAATATATGTGTAAGGGTGTTGGAATGCTTACTCTAAGGTTCTGATTATGGTCTCTGTTCTCAGTTAAAAATAAAAATGGCAGTACCGTTCTAGGATTTATTGCTTTGCGGTACGATCCTTTGCTCCCAAGAAAATTCTAGGAAAATACAGAAATATCCAATATCTATCTTTGCTTCACTGTCTCTAGTTCTAATCTGAAACTTGAAGCTTATGATGACCATCAAAAATATCTACTCTGATGGAATGAACATAAAATTATTAATGCATAAAAACTCACCCAAACTAACAACAGAAACAAAAAAAGACAATARGCAGAGGAACTGAGAACATATTCATAGGACAATTACCTTTAAAGTTGTTACTACACTCATATTCTAACATCCTCAAAATGATGATTTCACCAGCCTAGACAACTTTAAGTGGTTATTGTGGATGCCTTGCAAATTGAAATACATCACTTCCTATACAAGCAATAAATTATAGCAGCGTTTAAAATCATAAAGTGACATTTTAGCAAGTAGTTCTGTATAAAAATTATAATTTGGGGAAAAAAATCACTGTCAGTTATTTTAAAATGCTGAGAAACCTACACGATCTGCATTTTTCTACCTCTCCATTCTCAACAACCCACTCACTGAAGAAGCAGCTGTGTTCAAGGCTACCTATGCGCAGCTAGGAATGAAACGAACCACCTTGGGAATGGAGAGCAAGTGGTGCAACGTCAGAGTCCTGCGGCGCTCCGAAAGCGTACAGCTAGTAGCTACGCGTTACTTATACGGGGTATCAGGATAATGCTAATTTGTCTCTCGTTTCCCKATCACCCATTTTCAGTTTACTAAACCCACGACGCTGTTGGGTGCTACTGGAGACGTGCGTGCGCGCTCCCGCAGGCGTTGGTAGTCCTCCGGCCCCGGCTCCCCTAGGAAGCTGCTCCCCAGGCAGCCACCGTGCCAGAATCGAGGTGCACAAATGCAGCTCTTRCCAACCGTGCCAAAGCCACGACACAAACCAGCGTGTTTTACAGAAATCATCGCATCATAGACTCAAAACATGTTCACAGCTTTCCTGTTTGGCAATACTTTTTTCTTCAAAGGCCGTGGGGCCATACAGCAATACGAMGGTGAGAAAGCGCCTCGCTGGTACACCCTTGACTCCCAGACMTCTCCAGATGGTACCTTCAACTACAGAATGGCCAGAGCACTTGCACACAAGGCAGCTCACCTTCCTAGACACACGCCTTTGCTGGTGGCACCCATAATTACCTCTAAGAAAGGGTTTCATCATGTTTTCTGCATGGATGAACATGAGAGAAATTACTATCTTTGAGAAGTTTGGTTCAATTCTTCCTAATATCTCCCCTTACATTTCAAACTACCAATGATCAGGATTAATTCCTATTTCCAAGTTTAAATGAGAATTGTCAAAAAGGAACATTTCAGCACTCCTGTAATGTAACTGGAAGCCTAAAGGTTCCCCCACAAACCCCTAACATCTATCAATCATAATTGCAGCCAAACTGAGAGGCAATATAATTTCTTTTTTCCTGAAGGAATTCTCATTTCCACAAAAACAAAGCAGAGTTTAAAAACTCTTCCCCAGCATCCCAATTATATTGCTTCCTATACCTTTGGTGATAAATAGGAAGAAAATAAAATCACTGTAACTTTTTAGGCAGCTTATTAAGCACGTAACCCCTTTCTCTTCCCCCCCTCAGAGCAGCTGCTCCCCTCCCCCCAAAGTCACCAGAAATACACATTGTATTCACGCCGCAAACAGGTCGCTGATGGCAGCAGAAGTGTCTCAGAAAAAAACGTAAACTCAGGAAAGTTAGTTCTCTATATTCTGGAGTGAAAGAGAAGCCTTGAAACAAGTCGCACAGCTACCCTGCACATTGATAGCAGTGGCTGATCAGTAAGAGCAAATAAAACAGATATAAAAAACATAATTAGACCACATAACTCCACCCTATCAATAAGCATTTGCTGCAATTTTATGTGGGCCTAGAGGTAGGAAATAAAAAACAGAAAACAAAAATAACCAACTTGGAGTAGCGAGTGGCCATTTGGTTTGCTGCCTCCTGCTCGTAGCTTGGCTAGCACCCGGGCGGCCCCTCGTCACCTACCCCACCTCCACGGCACACGGAAGCACCCCGCGCAGTCTGCGATCAGCAGAGCATCGTGGGACGATTCCCACGAACCCTCCTGCCGTTCAGAAACATCTTTTCTTCCGATAACCTACAGAGGCAGCCTAGGAAGCAAAGTTACCAAGGACAGTTTGTCCCAAAGTTTAATCATCTGCACTGTCCAAAAAAAGCTCCCTACAAAAGCTCCCTACTGGAAAGCTATTTTTTCCACCGTTTAAGTGATTTGATGGTCTTTCAATACCATTTTTCCCATATAAACTCMTTTCTCCAAGACCGAGTGTTACTGGGCTACTTCAAGTCTCCTTTYGCACAGCTTTCTCACCTGCAGCCACAGCTCTGAACTGGTCCGTGGCAAACRCTGCGCCAGCTTTGCAGCCACCCATCCCAACGCGAAGTGGGCTAGGAGGACTCACCATCCACCGTTACTCCACTCCTGCAAGCCCACGTGCGCCCACGAGACCTTCTGCACAAAACTGCCGTGGGTGAACTGGAGCCGGGGAGTCTCTGCCCGAGCAGGCAGCGTGGCCGAGCACCACGTCGTGGTGTCAGCTGAGGAGCGGGGAAACCCAGCCCTTCTAAGCTCTTTGTAAATAACCTCTGTGATGCCTCAGCCTCGTTGATTCCTTAGGACAACAGCTGTATTTTAGAAAGAAAACAAAGCCTCTCAAAATCAGTATATTAACACAAGGACACTCCTGTTCTCACAGTAACATTCGGCCTTCTCCGCGGGCCTTGAAACACCATACACCAAAGAAACCACAACAACAGAAAGTAAAACTGATCCCTGAATTGATGCTACAAGCCAGTTTAGACAAAACGACCTCACGTTCTTCCAGAGTGCTAAGTAGGCAGTACATGCCCACCAAGCACCTCCAACTACTGCAGGAGTCTTGGAGAGAAATCCAGCTGCAAAAAACACACAAGAAAAGATACAAAGTGACTTGAAAGGAACAAAATCTGTGCCCTCACCATTGCTCTCTCCAGCACCTCTGGAAATCTGCCTGATCTGCATTTACTAGCRCCTTCTTCAAGTCACTCTGTGAGAACTAATAGTTTCTTAAGTAGATGTCCCTATTTCTGCAGAACATGTTTATACTATTTAAACCACCACTACACAGAGGGACTATTTACTCCCAATTTTTCTTAATTTATGGCCACTAAGAGTTGATATAAAATTGCCTAATTGAATCGCAAATGCTTTTCCCTGGGAAGCCAGCTATCTAATGCAGACACCAGAGCAGATACGTTAGTGTAGTACCTGCTTCAGCAGGTCTCACCTCATGATCAGCAGCAGAACTACCACCRCTGGATGCAGTTTTTTTCCTTTCAACACACTAAAAAAAGGCGAAGTGTGTGTTTTTTTCCTTCTCCCCCCCCCCAATCCAGGTCCARTTATCTCTGTTTTTAAGRGAGTACCAAACAGTCCCTTATTAATTTTATCTTCACTAGCTTTGCTTTTGAAGTTCACTTATTTTCCTCTACTTTGGCTCAATTTCCATCCTTTGCAAAAATGAATTAGTCACAGAATGTGACTCCATCTGGGAATCTGCAGGGCAGGAGAGAATCGCAAACTGAAATTTGGGACGTATCTTCACTCGTTTTTGTGCCTGTCCCCATATTGTCACTCAGCCACTAAGACAAGCTCAAATGCAGACACAAATGCATGCCACCCATTGAAAATAAAGGGAGTTAACGGAGGCATTTCTAATTTCCACTTTGTTTCAGTTAATTTTCACCGCCTTTCTGACGTGGGTGTTTTCATGAGGCAGACAGTCTTAAAGGTGCACGGTATTAGCACTGCACAGCCCAGTGCAACAAGCAAGACCGAAGCATCCAGCTTTCCCCTAGCTCGCTTTGAAGCTTCTGCCAGAACAGCAGCGTGCTGCCACCATTGCTCCAACAAAGCCACTAGCCCTGCCATCGCTCTGCCTGATGAAGATTAAACATCAAAATGAAGACAACTTTAGCAAGAATAAAAACTTAAAAGTCAAACAAAGTATGGTTACTAGTATGTGTATTGCTGTATATTACTGTTAATGAGCACTTCGCAATTTAAAAATATATATATTTTACATATATATATTTCAGCCCATGTATCTGTCAAGATTAATTTCAAAAGATCAAAATTTTTTATTCTGTTTTAGTACTTAATGGAAAGAGATGGAGATTTATACGAAACATCTATCTGAAGCAACTTTATGTCCTCCTCCAAATCTGAGTTCTGCAATGGCTTTCAGACACATAGCAAAATGTATGTCCTTCAAGGAGTGCCACTTACTCCACATGTCTCATTCTGGGTTTGCATGGGATTAGCCTTTGGCTCCATGTCTTGCCTTTTTTGGTTCTGCTTCAGTTGGTTTAAAGAGGGTTTTGTCTGTGCAGCTCCAACAGTTTTGCTCGTCCACTGATCAACCAGCTTGTGAAGGTCATCGGTGAAGGTGCCTTTCTTGTTGTTACTGTTGTTGGCCTGGACATGCAGAGTGGATTGCGGGGGGGGCTCCGGGCACGGTACAAGACTGTTCGTAGAGGATCCTGAAAAATCACACACACAAAGCTGACAAGAGCAACTGCTTCTCACCATTTTGCTGCCTGAATGCTTTTTCACATCCTGCAGTTCAAATGGTGGCTTTTCTGACTTTTACCCGCCCCCGTTCCTTTCTACGGGACACCTTTGCTTAAAGAAATGGTCCGAGTCCAATCAATTTGTGTCATCTGTTTTACCACCTGAGCCGCTAGCCGCTGTGCCCCCAGCCTAGGTGCAACTAATGGAGAAGAGGGCAGGCAAGACCGCGGTCCCACGGCACTCGCGACATCAGACTTGCAGTGCCTCCGCAGACGACGGCCTCAGGACAGCGTGAGGCGGTACGTGCTATTTGTTTAGAATTTCACTTACTCAAGTTACATGCATTTTAAAAACRAACGTTACCACTTATCTTACTTGCATGAGTTTGCTGTCCTCCTGGAAAAGCTGAAGAAGTGCCACATCAGTGGCAAGCACGGATGGCCTATCGTGCCTCAAAGGCTACAGAAACTTAGAGTCTCGCTCTGTGCGTTAAGAGCGTCGACTCTGCCATCTTCGTCTAACTGAGGAACACCAGGCCCATGAATGTGCGGAAGACAGAGGACAGCAGGACACGAGCAGGTGTGCTAGTTTCTGACACAAAGATACAGAACTTTTGGTACAGACAGACAGGAAGAGCACTGACAGAGATTTAATTTGATATGCTCATATATTTTTAGAACATCTAGAAAAATATCTGTCCTATTTACGCATTGGTACCTACAAGTCTGACACAGCAAGATTAGCAATAGGCAGCAACCGGAGGTGCAGGAATTTGACCTCAGCAGAAAATATAAAGCAACTTACTTAACAAACATATTTGATACATCTAAATATTTTAAATAGACCATCTCTCCAAGCAAAAAGTTCATAGAACTGTAGTCCAATAATTTATATAAGCAAACACCACCAACATTCAAGCTTTTTTTTTCTGTTAATCAGTTTCCAGCCACGAAAAATCAGTAAACTAGTTAGTCCTAGAGTTACATAAAATATCTGAATAACCTTTAAATGATCATGCATTCAGCCTGCAATGTGCCTCCTAGTGAATCCTGCTCATTTCCTTTCCTTTTTGGGGGGAAACGGTCCARTGACAAGATAGATACTTTGACGAAAAGGCTCTTCAATTACTGTTTAATATTTCATGCATTTCAATAGGAGCAAGATTGCTTTAAGTTATGAATTCCTCCAGCAACAAAAYTGCAGTCATGTTAAGCTGTGTATTTAACACTAGACATAATCCAGTTTCTCGCCGCATGCGTGCAGTCTCACACAAAGAATATCACAACTGTCTTGCAGCATGCGTAGTCCCCCAAACATCACAGCACATGCATTATTATGAAGGAATCATGATTTATATGGTCTAATTTCATATCTGTGCAAGTGCACCAGCTCTACTCATAAAAAAAAAAAAAAATGCAAAAAGACATCCCATGCCATGAAGGAAATACTGAGAAACAAAAAAGGGATAGTTACTACTACTGTGATCTTTGCCTAGACATAGTCGTTTCAAGGTAGACCCTACAAGGTAAAACAATACAAGACACACAGAGTTAGGTAAGACTAAACACGACAAATCTGATGGACAAGCGTCTGTACTTTTAAGCAATCAAAAATAGTTATTGTGCAAGAAAGGACAGACAAAGTCAGCAGTTCAGGTGAGAAAAAGGAAGTCTAAATAACTGGACAGCTCAAACCTTTATTAATGTGCAGCCATTCAGAAGCTTTAAAAAGTACAATAGCATGCCAAAAGCAAGGTCCCATGACTTGAAGGTGCATTTTTTTTTTCCCCAAATTGCCTTGGCTTCCTAATAGGAGATTTTGATTCCTACTCTATTTATGCAGGAAATGATGTCAATTCAGTTTGTGATAGGAGGCCAAAAATGCTTTCAGGAACAAGTAAGCTAGTCTGGCTGCAAAGACAAACTGTAAAACAACCCCCAAAGTTCTGTTTTACAAGTCCAAAAAGATACATTGTTCTGCAGGTCTGAGGCCAATTTTTTTCAAATATTTTATTAGTAGGATTTGTGTCTAAATGTGAGATTCTGAACTTAAATTAACAGCAACCGTGAATGAGTTTCCCTTATATCTTGTCCAAGTGCAGAAAGATAATCCAGCAGAGGAGCTGAGTTTTCATTTAATCAAACTATGTGTTTTTTCATTATCTTATTACATCTCTCATCATTCATTTGCATATTCAGTTGGACAGACAGTATCTACAGTGCCAGCAGTGTACAGAGAGCCCTACTTGACTGTCAGATCTTGCCAGACATGAGCACCATTTGCTATTTCAGTGCCAAATTTCCTGAAAGGTATTTTGGACTTGGGGAAGAAGAGTATCATTATGGTATGGGAAGAGATGAATATCTGGCATGGGGCATGGCAAGTTTATTGTGAAGAAGCACTTGAACACATGAGCAAAATCAGAGGAGGGCTGGGCAAAAAAAGAAAAAAAAGAAAAAAAAAAGAAAAAAAAAGAAAAAAGAAAAAAAGAAAAAAAAAGAAAATGTATGTATTTCCTGTATGGTAAACTGGTGTTAATATACTATGCTACTGTGCCAGAAACGCAGCTTTAGATCCAGAGATTTCAGGTCCACATTGACAGAGGCTCTGAATGAGTCTTCAAAGCAGAAAGGAGACATCACTCAGAGACTGAAGAAAATAGAGGGAAGGGGGGGGCGGAAGGGAGAAAAATATTTGTGTTTTGATACGGGTGGCATATGGAGGAACATAAACATTGCTTTGAAAGATTGTTCTTATTATTTCATAAATATTTTAATGAAGTTGTCTATTCTGTGAAAATCAAAAGGACATGGCTACGGTAATGTCTTACGCAAGTACGACCAAAAGTTTAGTCAACTCAAAGCCTACAATATGACAAATACAAGTCACAATTACAAGTGAACAATTTGTGTTGTGTTTTTTAACTAGTTTTCTCGCTTTTTTTTCCTCCTCAGACATATCTTTCTTTGCCTATTACCTAAAGCAAGCTAGCAACTCCCATTATAGCTACATCAGGGCAGTAATACCAGAATGCCATTTTCTTAACTGACCTGCAGCAGTCTGCATACAGCAACAGGTAATTTTAGCACCACATGTATGCACATGCAAAGCAACTGCCTACAAAAAATAAAAGCAGGCAGCTGACTGCTGCACATCCTCAAAGGCATGTAAAAAAGTTTAAYCACCAACTGCTTCTCTTCCTGAAAACCAAGTCACAAGCTTATMTGCACCTTAGGTGCCAAATCCAGCCTAGGGAGCCAGAGAACGGGAACCCTGGTCACGTTCGCAAAGCAGCCACACCAAGGGAGCCTACTTCAATAAAAATATTATGGAAGGGTCAGTGGCTAAGAAGGGAGCTATTTCTTCCAAACTATATCACTCCAGCATTTTGCTCAGGAAATGASAAACATTATCTACATGGCTATATTGCCTGAAGTGGAGACTGACAATCATTAGCTAAGATTTTTTTTTTTTTAATTCAATTTCAATTTAAAAATGTGCTTTACCATGAAGGCAAACCAAATCACCACATTAACTGTATTACTTCTAAAATAAAGCTGTTTAATAGCTGAAAGGTTAGGGAGATGGACTATAAGTAATTAAGATTTGAAATTTAAGACTGTAATAGTTAAGCAGAACGTTTTACCTCTGATTCCATATTTCATGTCTGACAAATTATGCAGCTATTATATTTTACAGGACAAAAAAAAATCCATTGTCCCATATTTGCACGCTAACAGCTGCCAAAAAGCTTGAAGCCTAAAATAAAACTGAAATTGCAATAAATTGCTAGACCATTTCCATAATTGCGTATTCACATATACTAAATTAATTACTTCAGAACTGACAAAAACAGCTTGACATCAGATTACAAGTCCAAGCCAAATAGAGCTTCTGAAAATTTCTGAAAATCTGCAGCTAGTGCCAAAGGATGTGCCCTTGCAGCTTAATGAGCGCAAGGAGCTCGGGCTAAAATGACACGAGATCCCTTCAAAACCACTTATTCCATGAAAAACGCAAAGGAAGAATCAGCACCGGATTGTCCACCGCTGTTCTGGGGGAACACTGTGAAACTTTGATGGGTCTCGTAAACTAGGAAGGATATAGAAAAATCTGTCCTTAAAACATCCGACTTTAATTCYTCTTTTCTGAAAGAGGAGGGCGCTGGCTTGTCTGCCAAGACCCAAGACGCCTCGCTGGGATTCCCAGCCCCGCAGAGCGCTGTGCGTCCCGAAGCGACCGCGCGGGTCCGGAGCGCCTCCGAGCCCCGCTCTCCCCAACAGCTCCCCGAAGGGACCCGCGCCCGAGCCGCCGAGACTCGCCGGAGAGCTGCCCGCCTCGGGAAGCCCGCGGCAGGGCCCCAGCTCCGTCCGCGCGCTCGCCCCGCTCCCGAGCCGGCCGGGCGAGCCTCGGCTCCAAGCGCCTTGCCCAAGCGCAGCGGACGGGAGAGCCTACGAGGAGCCCGGGAGCGGGCGCCAGGCAGTGCTGCCGAGGCATTCGGGCATCGGGAAACCTCATCCCGCCGTTTCATTCACAAAATCCTTGCACCTAAACCTCTTTTTATTATTTTTTTTGGTAACTCTCATCTCCCTGTTACACCCTACTGAATAGTGACTTTGTGAAAGATAAACGAAACCACTTCTGGGAATCACACGTGCAGAAGAAGCAACTACTGTGTCCATTATAATACAAAATGGAAAAGTCTGTGCATGCAGAATTCCTCTCAYGTTCCTAGAAAATTTCCTGACTGCAAAATTGTCTCAAGACTTCAATGGCTGTTAAAAATTGCGTAAGTTTAGTATGCTGAGCAGTAAAAAACAGCTTTAATGGATCTGGGTGCCTGGGTTTTGGGGGACCTTAAAACAAAATTACCCTTTTTAATATTATTTATTGATAAAATAGAAGGAATATATTTGAGTGGTCTTGTGCCTTTGATCTGTACCACTTGGATAAAGATGAGCAATGTACAACTCCAATGGGAGATCTGATATTAATGCAAATGAACATTTAATTAATCAAACATTTCCTCAAGAACATTAGTCTCACTAATGTTATATGTAAGTGGCCTATAGTACCTGTTCAGCACAACATATCTTTATTGTACGAGCAAAATCTGTTTGCCTAAAAAGCAGCAAATAGGATTAGAAAAAAAGTCTGCACTTTTTAATTAAATAGCTTTATATAGTTTGGGTGAATTGCCAATTACTTTCAAAATCATAGAAATAAGATACAAATAGCAGGTGCACAATTATTTAAAATAAAAAACGTTGGATCCTAGCAATCCATTTTGAAGTATCATATAAAAATCTGATATCACTTTTTACTTCTTTATGCTTTGATGAACTGCTAATTGACTTCATCTCTGAGGTCACATAAGGTCATAAGAAAATAAACTGAGCGTAGTACTTCAGCCAGATCAATTTACACAAAAAAGCTGATGGCAACTCTTCTTTGGAGTAACCAAATCTTCCCACTACTTACAAGCGCATTAAGAGGAGCTCACTTAAGCTAATTAAAATACACAAATGGGGAAAAGCCCACCTAGAAAATAGATTTTGAAAGAACCAGCTGGAGCACTATCGTCTCAGCATTTCCACATGCAAAGAGCAAGAAAAAAAATTAAAGAAAAGAGTGGATATAAACAGTACTGTATATTGTGTTAATACAGCCCTTGTATGGAAGTTATACCCTTCAGTGACCTTCTAGTATTGTATCAGCTTGCTACATGCATGTCTTCATAGTCCAAACATGTGTGAAAGAGACCATTCGTCTACAGAAGGATGGATTTCTTTTTGTTGTCGCTGGAACCGGGACAGCAGACATGTATATTTGCCACATTGCAAATTAAAAAATTACTTCAACATAAATCACAAAGTACAAAAGCTTTGATAAGTCCAGGGTAAAATTTACCATAAGGCTATATCATAAATGATGAGATCTTCCACACATGCTTTTGGTGCCCAGCATGAGCCAAAAGCAGTGCAAAAAAGCTTTCATATGAGAAATTAATATAAATAAAGTGTGTTCATGATGATTACTTAAAAGAAAGAAATGTAAAAAGAAAGAAAAGATGGTTCAGAAAAAGGGGCATCCTGCCAAACATATTAGAGATATAAAACATGAACTTGGAAAAAGTGGTAAAAGAAAGATGGACTGTGATAAAATACAAAAGAACAAATACAAACAGATGGACAAAGACACAGGTCCACTGAGGAATCTGGTACGAGGTTTGCTACTAGATTTATAGGTCACTCTCTCAGACGTTTGGTGGAAAACCGTCCAGCCTGCAAATGAATATAAAGGGAAGAAAACAAAGACACTTATAAAGTACAGGTAGCTGTGATCAGACGTCCTATACCATCAGTCAAATCAGCTTTGTTAGTTAAACATCCACATCTCCATTTTAACTTTGCCAAAGAGGAGTAAGTTAATTGACCATAGACAAAGGATGCAATAACAGCAGAAGAGGACAGATAGATATTTTGCAGACTAGTTTGGCAGGATGTGCAATGAGAGGAAGGTATTTTAATCATCATTATAACTTCCAATACATGTGGCAACAAGATCAGTCAAAGCCTGCGGACATGTGCACTGCACAGAAGTATCATAGGTCAGGCCTGGGGCACGCAGCCCATCTACCACTCTACAGGYGTTCACCTGGGATACCAAGGTCATGCATGACCTTAACCCCTTAGATAATGCAAGCATAACTTGGTCCTCAGCAATTTTCCAAACCCCAAAAGGCTTGATACTTTAGAATGAGGAACTCTGGGCCTACTAGTATCAAGGGGCTAAGAAGAAACAAAAATGAACCAAAGGAAATAGTCTCCTGTCCTTCTACATCTTCCCTTCCCCATCCCCACCTCCGCCCCAAATCCAGAAGGCAGACTCCAGAAAAGATGTCAGTGCAAAGTCACTGCTGGGAAAATAAAATGTATTTCCTTTCTAAAAACTAGTATGCCTTTGCAAGTGTTAAATCTTAACATTTTGTAAGACWCTTTATTTTGTTCTTCTGACAATACTGCAATGATATTTTTAAAGACAAGCCAGTACTTTGGGCTGCCAAAGGCTGTTTTTATATTGCTAGAAGTGAAATCCACTCCTAAAAGTTTAAGCATAAGGGAAGCAAACTAATTTTAGTATGTGCTGGAAGACATGCTGAACAGTTGGTATGAAAAAATCACCTTGGCCAGAGCTCGTATTCATGTCGCCTCCTTCGGGGCCTAAGCCGGAGCAGATGTCAGAAGACAGAGAGGCTTTGACAGAGCATGGCTGCTGTGTCTGAACCGACTTTGCAAGYGTGGCCGATGCAGAAGTTACTGCTGCTGTTTCAGGAGATCCAGATTGAGTTTTAGTTGTTTCTCTGTGGGGAGAGTCTTTAGCATCTGACAGATTACCTGAAAGAACAAAMACAAAAAACATGCATGCAACAGCAAATGCTAAGAAATTGTTGAAAAAAAATCAATGCTTAATCATTAATTTTCCACCAAGAGGAAAAGCAGTTTAAAATTCAAGTAAAAGCATAGACTTTAAGGGTAACCTAATCAGAAAATAATGTACACATACTATCATTGATTCAGACTCTCCAAGAAGTTTTTGGAGTAATTATTATTGTTGTTATTATTATTTTTACTTTTTTTTGTGCTTTTTTTCAGGAAGACTGAGTTGGGAACTGAGAAGGAACGCTGTTTAAAATGAGTGAGATTTGCAGAACTGCCTTACTAGAAGAATGAAGGTACAGAATGGCTGAGCAGAACAAGTAGGTTTGCACTCAGATGTGTAATGTGAATGGAAGCAAATAAAAAGTTGTTGCAAAGACAAGAAGAAATTTTTCATCTGTACTAGCTATATAGTTTTATATAGATGTATACATATCTATCTATAAATATCTGTATTGATATATCTATGTCTCAGAAAAAAACATGTTTTAACACCAAAATAATTTGGGGATTTATTTGGAATACTGATGATTATCAGCAAAAATTAACTAGCAATGTGAATGACCATTAGTGTATATCAGTTACCATATCAGAGATTGTCTGTCCTTGACCCCTCAAGAAAGGACCTAGAAAAGCCAGACCTGCAAGAACTAAGTAGTCAAGGACATGTGAGACTCAGGCACGAAGACAGGCTCTCAGAGATTACGTGAACTTTACACAAAGCTTTAAAAAACTGAGAAACAACACAATGAAAACGTATGAAGAAAAGCATGCACCAGTGAAGCATTCTGACTGAGCGGATTGCTGTTCTCTAACTGGAGGTGACGATGGAAACACAGCAGAGAGGCAGGACACTATGCAGGGACAAGCTTGATCTGTTCAGGAAGGAAGGCAGCACACAGGTATGAGCTAAGACACATCCGTGAGTGGAGACAGAGATAAAAGTGTTGTGAGCAGACCCAAGGGAAAAGGCTAGAGACAACCTGAGAACAAACTGGAAAATAGATGGACATAGYATTAGAGACATCCAGAGTATCTCATCACAAGGAAAGGAGGTAAAAATCCATGTAAAACAGCCAAGTCTTAGCTAAAAACAGAAGAAAAATCTGCTGTCCTCTTCATTTTTAAGACAGAATGACATTATCAAAAATAAAAATCACACTTAGTGAATTAATTTGTGTGATTAATGRTATCACTTATGTTAGTTATACATTCAAAACTTACTGCTCCAGTGCATTCTGAGCTTTCATTTAATTGCTTGAATATTGCTTCTGTTTCTATATGAAAGATTATTGTGATTCAAGGTGTACCACAGAATGTCTTGCCTCTCAATGTCTGCCTTCCTGTCTTAACTGAAATCCTTAAAAGCAAAACCTCTTAAACCTCCCAGTCTATAATCAAGACTGATACAATGAAATTTTAAGTGGCTCTATAATGCAGTGGCTTTGAAAACAAGACCTACCAGATCTGAAATACAGCRTTCATGTTAGAAATGCTACTACTCTTCTAAATAACAGAATGAACTAAGTTGGAAGAAAAAAATCCTATCTATTCTACATCCTGCAGAAGAACTAGGCACTAGGGTTTATCRAGGTTTCCCACATGAATTGTATCTTCATACTTTCCAAACAGAGAATGACTCAAGGCTGTCATACTATTGGAGAGTATTTGAAAAATCTGAAATTACTTTTGATAGTCAAAGCATCCGTCACCACTCTGGAACTGCTTTTACTCTCATCCTTGTGGGGAGGACACAGAGCAAATGCAACCCAACCTTATTATAGGGCACCTTCTAGGAATAATAAACAACAAGATACAGCACACAATCAATATGGAATTTCAGTACCTAAGAAGTGAATACAAATATCAATAAATTGCATTTGGAGGAAGAATGAGAAAATGTAAACAGGCTGTATTCCAAATTAAAGTGGGATGCTGCTTCYCTGCCAAGCATTATAGCTGCTGCAGAGATGATGTGGATCAGCACTAGGCAGCTGTAATAAGATGGTCTCATAGGAAGCTCACTTCAAAACCAGTTCACAATATGCAAACTTGAGTTATAGGAAAAGAAACAATAAAGATTCAGTACCTTTCCTGCAGTCCTTGCAGCTACACAGCAGAACCACAACAGACACAAACAACAGGGGTAGGGAAAGCAACCTAATGTACCTACTTGTGCTTGGTGCTCCACTCCTGAGCTGCTGAACCAGAGGGTTTAATAATTTTCCACCTTTCAATTTATTTTTGCTGGTTCTTCGGCGACGGCCACTTGGTGGGGCTGAGTGCAGAAAGCCCATGTTGGGAGGAAGGGGCTTCCCTAACCGAAGGTACAGCGCCTCTATCTCATTCTTATGCTGAGTCTGAAGTTCAGCAATTTCTTTCATATGCCTGAATTAAAAAAGAAAAAACAAAAGCAACAACAACAACAACAAAACACAAAAAGCCTCTACTAGCAGTGCATTTGATAGAGCACYACATCGTTATGGTATAATTAGCTACAAAAAGAAACAAAACATTCTTCAGGTATGCAGCAAGTCACTGCTCACCCAAGAGCATGCACAGCTCTAGCAATTTATAACGATCAGTTTGGAGGAGTTCAACACGCAGAAATCCAAAAGTGCTTCCAGAGAATGACATGAGAACATGGATCGTCACCTTATGTATAATGCAGAGTGAACAGTGCCATAAAGTCAATTTAAAACCAGAACTACAATAATGCAAAAACAGATGCATCATCTGTTCTCAGGAAAACCATTACCTAAATTGAAGTTTGACATTTTGGTAAGACTGCAGTCTAATGCTAGTTTCTACTCATCATATGCGAGGAAAGAAGGAACTGCTCAAATCCGTAAAAACCTAGCTCTTGGCACCAGCAGCACGACAGGCTCCCGTCAGGCTCACCCAGTGCACCCCCGAGGCTGGGCAGAGGAGACAGGGCAGCACCCTGAGGTCTGGTGTGAGGGGAAGTGAGGCATTTAACCTAGCATCTGTAAAGCAGGCATCTTCTTTAAAAGTGACTCCAGGAATAGAGATGGGTCTGTAGTTCTGACAGGCTAAAGCACTCTTGCAGAGAAGGACAAGAAAGGACACTAGTACAGCTGTCTATGCACATGTAAACATCCAGATTATTTTTATGCAGACTTAAATAGCATCCAGATTGGAACCTAATACTATATGTGAACATATAGTAAGTGTTAAGGCTTGCTACCCAATCAACATACTTTTCAATAAGGAAACTAAATATGAGAGTGCAACTAAATTGGTTATATAAAAAAAAAAGTTATTTTTGAGTCTACTTATAAAAGGAATCAAGGAATAAAATTATGCATAAAATAATAGTGTGACATTTGGGGAAAGGTCCTAGTGCTACTTAATTTTCCCAACACCTATTTACTCAGTATTGCTATTAAACCACGCATTCACTTAGCAAATGTGGAAATGCTGCGTAGGTATCTTAACACAAGCTATCCTAGCACTATCTACAAATCCAACATACTTTTCTCTCAGATTCTGCAATTCTTTCTTCATATCTGCGTCTTCAAATTCTGAATCATTGTCACTGCTCATGTACGACGACTGCGAGTGGAAAGATGTTATGTTGATGGTAGGAATTTTCGTTCCCTGACCATTAGGTGAATCAAGGCCTTGTGAACTAGGTTTTCCAGATCTTTGCAGAAAAGCAGCTGCTTTTTTAATTAAGTCAGTGGCCGCACTACCGCTTGGCGGGGATGGCTGAGCAGCAACAGGCTGCCTGCGGAAAGACTCATCAGCAGAATCGCTTGAACCCTGGTCGCAGAGGACATCGACAGAGGAGGCTGTCTGCACGCGTCGGACAGCTGTCTTCAGGTCAGGACTGGAAGGCAGCTCGTCCAAATAGACGTCTGGGGGTGCAGAGAACCTTAAGCAGTGTGGTGATGCTAAAGTTAATTCATCTTGTGTGCTGATTACTGAAAACCTGCCAATAGTTTTGGCTGGTGTACTGCTAGTGTGAGTTTCAGCCTGTTTTCCATAGGAACCAGAGTCTAGAGAGTCATCCCTTTGAAGGTTATTTATCATCCCATCTGCTGTAGATATCTGCCTTAAATTGTCTGTGTGTGCAGATGAAGTTGTAGTCTTTGCCTTCTCATTCCTTTTAGAAGTTTCCATCTGCTTAGCTACGCTTGATGATGTAGATGCAACCTGGAGAAAATAATGGAGATTAATTTTGACAGCAACTGTAGCAATAAAATATAAAACTGTTTGTAGTTTCTGGTTACCTGAAGGAGACCTTTTGCTGTAGCAGCAGGTGCTGAAGTGATGCCTGCAGCTGAATCTGTTTTAGAAGTTGGAAAAAAAAAATCACATATGGAAAAAAGCCAACGTGTTTATTCTGGTAAACTGTAACACAATGAAGTGTAGCACTGGATAATGATTTAAATATCAAGTCACTGTGATATAGGATCTAGGAAACAGAATTTTTTTAAATGCAATAGGCAATAATGATAACACCACCAAATATCCACAAGGCGGCACTGTTCAGGCTATTCATTCTATTGATTTGGGCAATTCAAATAATAGTTGGAAAGTGAAATTTCACTAGCAGATTGGAAAATTTTAGGGAGAAAAACAGAATGAGAATGATATCTGCATGATACACTGAGTTCACATTACTAAGGTATTCTTGATGTCAGGGTAGGGGGTGGGAWATATACCAAGATATTCATGCACATAAAATGCTGCAGGTAACCACAAATGGACTGTTATTTCATGCCTTTCATTTGACAGATACCTACACCAACAATTTAAAATGCCTGGAACGAAGCTAAACACCACACTGCTGAAAGAGGAAATTATAAGCTCAAAAGATGACCACCTGGACCACAAAAGCACATGAGAAGCAAAACATTACTGGCCATGTTCAAGAAGACATTATTTAGCAAAATGGGCACTGCTTTTGATGTCAAACCAACAAATGCAAGCTTTTTGGAAGGCTGTTCTCCTATGGCACATTACACAGAGTGAACATAAGGCAAAAATCTGTCACTTCATAGTTCTGAAATGGTGAAATATGTTAACTGCTTTATGGTATCTAAGCTACATTAATTCTAACACAGTGTTACATTTCACATACGTATTTTCTTCTTTTAGTGAGACAAAAGAATGTGAAAAATACAAGCAGAGTTTCCACTCATATTGGCTTAAAAGTAGCAGACTCCAATGATATAAATGGCTTTTTTGACAATTTGTACCATTTAAAGCCCCTAACTTAAACTGCACGGGAATACAATTTTTGCAGGACGAGGAAGGCAGAAAATTAGCCTCAACTCTGCAAAGCTGGTCAGATTCTGCAAGCTGCCCTGATTACCGAGAACRTCAGGCAAAAGACCTGCAGAAAAACAGGTTTTCCCAAAAGAAAGCAGGACATCATACACCCTTGACAAGGGGCAGAACAAATTTACTCGTAGTTCAGCCTTGGACCAGAGCAGCCTCTCAAAGACAACCAGCACAGACAGAGCCCAGCTTTGTGAGCGAGCCCGCTGCAAGCTCCTGGCAACTCGGCTGTTGGGACCGAACAGTTTGAGGTGTACGCGCTCAGGAACGATCTGCCTTTCACCACGGAAAGCTGGTATCCAGCTCTGCCATGCCGATCTTAAAGAAATGACAACGTCCTACGTGACAGGAGCAACACAAAGTTGCAGGTTCCTCAACTCTTAAAACTTCCGATGACTTACACGACAGGTAAATGGAGGGTTAATTATCCATCCTAAACAGCTTCTTATGACAGCTCCAACTGCATTACTGTGGAAAGTGCCACTGTATCTACGAGCACCGTAAGAAAAGTATTGTTCACTAATTCTCCTTGGGACACTCTTGAAAATCCTGCAGGCTTGCACTGGAGGGGCTACCCTCAATCACATTATTTCTGTCAACTCCTTTTTATGAAGTTTGGGAAATCCAAGTTCAGATTTTTAATGGTGCTGGAAATTTACTATACAAAGTGCAGCAGTCCATGTGACTGCTCTATACCTAAGGCCATGCAAATACATGTATTACTTATTCATGGTTTAAAATAAATCTGCCTGTGAGATAGTTTATTTCTGGTAAGCTTGACAAAAGTGAGAGATTTAATATTAGTTACATTACAATAGTTTCACAGACACACTCTGCTGAGCACTGTCCTGTAGTTAACCAGAAAGAGGCACAGGAGAAGAGGAGCATGCACTAATGCCAACATATCGTTGCAGCTGACCACTAAAACTAGCGTTACCTTTTCCGCTTGCTGACCCACCTCTTGCTTCTGAGGAATCTGCAGTGATGCCAGCGTCCCCAGACTTTTCGAACTTTCAGTAAAGAGAAATAAGAACACGAGTTTCAGCCTCATGCACACAGATCAGGAAGCCAAAGCATTCTCATTCTCTCTCTGCAGTCACACTATGTGGGATATGAAACTCTAAGAGTGCTTGTGGAGTTCACCCCTTAGTTCTTCYTTCAACTCTTCCATTTTTTTCTCCCTTAGAAAGAGGTGGCAGTGTCATAGAGGGGATGACTGCAGCCTAAGCTATTGAAAAACAGGCCCTGAATTATATATTCCATTTTTGAACTTTGTTTTGCTTTGCTTTTCCAGACAGACTGTACACTCTAATGCTCATTTCTTCAGAAATTCTATGCATCTTTCTTCTTAGCACAAATTTTAACAAGATAAATTCAAATTACTGCAAAAACATAACACCTTTTGTAGAGAAAGGATTTTAACTGCTCTAGAAAGTCATTTATCATTATAAGCAACATGGTTTAATCCTTTACTAAAGTGCTGTCATCTCTCCAGTGACATACTGCATATTTCAGGTAGTTTATACAGGTTATCCAAGTGACACTATATGCAACAGCCTTATCCTTGGTACTGGTGAGATAACTATCTTCAGAAACGCTACTTTTCAAGTAAGGTATATATTGATCTTCTAGCAGAAAAGTGCTGCAAAATTTTTGATTTCATAAATTTAGCATTTTTTCTAAAAGATTGCAACACAGGATTGCATGTAAGACAGAGTCAACAATGACCTAAGCCACCTGCTCCAGGAAAAACGCTCAGCTTTCCTTTGATGCTTCCCAGTGAAGGTTTACTCTAAGTTCATGGGAAGACAAAAGAAATCTTTCCTGGAAGCAGAACAAGCTTCCASTTACAGTGTCTCATTTTAGCTGCAGCACTTGAACAAAGCAGAGGCTCTCAATGTACTTATTTTATTCAGACTGCCTTAGAACCAGATATTGTGATCTGTACCATTAATTTATATAAAAAATTCCTAATGGAAGCATAAAAAAAATCATGTTCTTTACTACTGTAGATCACTTTCAAAGTGACAATATCAGCCATGTTGGAGCCTAAAATATTTCAACAGCCTACCACATATTCTAAAATTAGTTATAAATGCACAATAGGTAAATTAGACATTATTGCTAATAACGTGATAATCACTACCAAGCACAACTACTCATAGGTTATAAACTGTCTTTGAAGGAGTTCTGTATAACTACAGTATTCCACCTCACTGATAAACATGACTTGTTTCTTTTTTTTTTTTAAAACAAATTGACTGCTGCTATTTGAATTTGCTGCAGTGTGAGAAAGGGGTGAAGAGTGATATCCCAGTCTAGCCAACTAYGCACGAGCAAGCAATAGCAGATACAATATCAGAGCCAGCTGATCAGCCCAACACTACCTTCTTCATCGAAACTTGGAATGAATACACCCCTGAAGCCTTTTAAATTATTAAACTACAAAAAATGTTCACATCTCTGCCTTCTTTATAAACAGAAYAGAAGGAGAATTAAAATAATATACCACTTTTAAACTCAAAGGCAAAATTTAGCTTTCACTAGTGTTTATGTAATAGTCAGGATGCATCTGGCAAAGTAAGAACTGAGAAAACTTTCATACTGGAAAGTAATCAACAGACAAAACATAAATATACCRGAGAGCAGAAGAGTAGACTGTT
Organism: Rhea americana; assembly: GCF_003343005.1. Classification (NCBI taxonomy): domain Eukaryota; kingdom Metazoa; phylum Chordata; class Aves; order Rheiformes; family Rheidae; genus Rhea; species Rhea americana. The sequence goes on along the minus strand of NW_028186038.1, from coordinate 2,951,098 downwards.
TACGGATGCAAGTAATCTACGCATCTCCTACCACAGCCTCTCTGATCCTTAACTCTGCTCTCGTGCTAAGGGCAGGAGGACTAACCAGGACAGGGCAAGGCGAGATCTCTGATGGCACGAGCGATGCAGATTGACTCTCAGCAGCTTTCACTTCCTGGCAGGTATCTGCAGCTTTATGGACTGGTTCTCTTAAACCCAGCACGAGCGTGGGAATTTGATCTTCAGTAAGAGGTGGTAAGTTAAATTCGCTGTCCCCGTGTTCTGGGACAAAACTGTCTGGAGTCCCTGCTGATGCAGAGGAAGTTGGAACATATTCCTGGTAAAGTAAATTGCGCAATTTCTCATCGAGGCTTTTTATCGTGTTGTCAACAAAGTCTACCCTGGGCGGTCCTTCTCCATCCGACTCCGCAGTGCAGGGCGGCTGCTGCGGCAGCAGGCCGATGCCCACGCTGGAGCAGGTGACCGGCTGGCTCTGAGACAGCAGCACGTGCTGCTGGGATGCCACCACTGACGCCTGAGTGGGACTCTGCAGCTGAGACCCTGCCAGGCTGAAAGAGTCGGCTGCAAGAGCTGTCGGGAACACATGGCTCACGAAGGAGGGCTGCATCGCCCCCGGCTGCCCGGCCTCGGGCAAGTGGGGCACTTGTGCTGCAGGCTGCCGCTCCAGAACGACGTTATCCGGGAGCGCGGGGAGCGGGCAGAGGTCTGCCCCCTTCGTGGGGCCCGGCGGGGCGGGTCTGGGTGGCCCAACGCTGCAGCATGCTATCTCCACGTCGGGCACGCAGAGGCCCTCGTCCGCCCGCGGCTGCGCATGCTGCGGGGGGAGCTGGGCGTCGGGAGCCTCCTCCAGCAGAGCCGCGCGGGGGGCCGAGGCACCGGGCTGAGCAGGCACCGCTGCCTTGAGCGGGGAATACTCCAGCTGACCTCGGGAAGCAGCCACCTGCTCTAGGACGCTGGGCGCAGGCGCCGGTGGTGCCGGCGCCGGAAAATCTGCCTGACTCTGTAAGGCGGCTGAGGATGCTGCGGCAGGAACCTGCGCCAGGGAYGGGGCAGCGCCAACGGGGCTGTCGCACACGCTCGCTTGAAGAGGAAGCTGCTGACGAGGTAAGACACCAGGCGTATCCGTCATTGCAGGGTTTGCCGGCTGATCATCTAACTGTTCCAGGTCTAGAAGGCATACGAACATCAGCTTAACTTATTGTGAGCCAAACAAGCACAGCGACAGCAAAACTCCCCGGCTCATTTTAACCAGAGACCTACATCCAGGCTTAACCGATCAGGGTTTCCTCTCGGAAGATCACCAATAYATGGTTAATTAGAACCTTAAACCTCAGACCATGCAAAAATGTTTCACTGAAAAGACATTGCTTATTAAAACAGCAGCGACCACCACTCGAGCTGCCTGACAGTGTAGGGCACAGCTTTAAAATACTGGGACTTCCCTGCAACTCAAATAACCATTCCCAATTCTGTTCAGTACCATACACTCAATTAAAATGCTTGACTCAAATTTGATATGAAAGATATCTGTACTCATTTTGAGTGGTAATTGTTACATAATTAATAGGAATTTTACTTATAAATTACTCCAKCAAAAACAGAAAGGCCTGGATTCTTCCAACTACATGAAGCGCCTGGCATGTAGGTTTTCACTTCTAAAATACACACAGTTATGTCTGGGCTTCATGAAGCACATTATTTTTTAAGATAAGGAGAAAACATTTTTCTGGCTCTCAGCAACTTTTCCTCACCATCTTAAAATTAGTGGCTGTAAGTGCAGCCCTAAGCCAATGCACACACATGGTAGGGTTTCTTCCTGCCCTTTCCCCACCCACCGTAGCTTTTCTAAGGCAGTGGTGGTAGTGAAGAGGATTTTTTTCTTTTTGCTYGCTTATTAGGCAATCACCTGAGAATTACAAAAGTTTTTCTTTTGTTGTTGTTTTTTGTTTTTAGAAGAGAAAAGTTACTGCAGTTATTGCAGCATTTTTTTTGCCAACATGAACTATTATTTGCCAACTAAATATCAGGTAGTAGTATAAACTGTCATAGCACAGAATTGGTAGTTTGCAGCCCTCTAGGATCAAAACAACACTAAAATGCCGCTATATGCATGCCTTTCCTGTCATTATTAGGTAATTTATTGAATATTGCTATGCAAAGATATTCTTCATTCTCTTCCTCTGCCTAACTAAAGTGAAATAACTGCAATGAAATCATGGGAGAATACAAGAGAGATGACAGAGCAACATCTCAGAAAACGATATTTTCTGAAAAATATAAAGTTCATAAATACCTGGGCCTTCAGACTGCTGTGCACTCTGAGGAACCGGTGGAGAAAATTCTGTTGCATCAGGAGTAGGATTTTCCACCACAGGACATATAATAAACCACCTTTTTCCAGTATGCAAAACTAGAGATGAAAATAAAATGTTAACACAATACTTCATATTCAATCCAGATCATCTGTCAAAATCTAGTCTTAATTCCTTAATTCAGAAAGGAAAATCAGAATTTCTACAGTATTAACAGAAATTAAAACAATGTCTCCTATTTGAGTATCATCCCAGAGAAGTCACCTTCTGGTAGGGGGATAGTGATATATTCTGGTTCTGCCACATATTTTGAGCAAGTTGCTTGAAAATTAATTTTCAAGTGCTCATACTTTTAGCAGGGTAAGTTACATACATGAGAATTTTACTGCAGGTATTGTAAAAAGTTTTCCCAAAATGGAAAAATTTATTAATTTTGTAAAATTTATCCAACTTAACCTTTCTATGTAGGAAGTGTTACAGCTACTATTTCCTTCTAATTTTCATCTCAGTCTGGCACATGTAAACGGCAAAATAGAACTATACACATTTTGTAATCTCCATTAGTATAAATATAAATGGTATGTTAAAATTGTGTGCTGAGAAAATTATATAACTTTTATAGGCAACCCCTCTGGGTCTTTTGAGTTGAAAATCTGGTTTGGAAGGATCATCTAGTTTCTGCACTTGCCAAAGTAGTTTTGAATTATCCTTCTTCCCCTATAAACATGGAGAAACACACAGCACTATATATATATGTATATATATATATATGAACATGAGCTTTCAAAGCAATGCTTTCTCCAGCAGATGTTTCTTTTTTTCCACCAGGATACTAACAGAAAGAATAAGTGCCTATTATTCCATTCCTTTCCATTTACGTGTAAAACCAGTAGATGCATTTAAGTTCAGAAAGCCAAGACTCGGTCTGCCAATAGAGGCAGCCAAAACGTATGGGTTAGAAAATTCAACGAGATTACCAACAGAAATGCAACCTTTCAGCTCCCTTTTGCAAATGTAGTTGTTACGGTGAACAACAACAATATGAGTACACGTGCCTACACCACCTCAACATCTCCACCTTCCACTACCAGCTTGTGATTCAGCAGTTCCCCACACACCCCACGAGTTTCCTCTAAGTTGGGCCTGCAGTCCTTCCTGAAGGTTGCTAACAGCAACAGACACTGCTGTTATACGTGTAATTTCTAGATACGTTTCTAATCCCTGGTAATTTGTGGATGCCTTCCCCTGCACAGCAAACTTCTGCCTTAAAGCTCAAAATCAAGTTTGTAATCAAAAGGCGCTTTTACCATTTTGTTGATACACGGGYGTCTTCACTTGAGACTGCCGCTTCTCCTATGAAAAGACAAAAACAAGACAGAAGAACTAGCTGTCTTGGTATCAGTGCAAAAGGAGCRTTATTCCAAAGAACAGTCATAGCATAAGCCTCATTTGAGGAAAAGCATTACTCTTCTGGCTGAGAAAYCTGTTACAACGCAGGAATTCAAACTAATCTACAGCAACTATTTCACATTTCTTACTTCATTCATTTCCTGTCTGTCAGCATCTTGCTGGGGACTTGTCCCCTGATCAGAACTTCGTTCTCCTTCTGTATCTTCACTGAGCATATCTTCTGCTTTATCAATAATATCTTTCATTTGTTCAATAAATGTCTCTTTTTCACTCTGCAGTATGAATTCATTCTCTACCTACAGGGATACATAAAGAGTAGAACAATAATGTTTTGGTTAATGCTCAGCTCCGCAGCTACCTGAAAGCTTGCAACAAGCGCACATCGAGGACAAGTTGGCTGAAGCAATTTACTGCAGTAAGAGACTCTGGGGAGCTGCATCACCAAATCTTACCATGTAAGTAGCAATTTCCTCCGGTGCGTCACCATCCAAATCAAACTTAAAAGTCACCATTTTGTGATTGTGTGTTTCAAGCTGACACTCCACCATCTTATCCCCTGTGTTACAGACCTGCAGGCAGAGATTAACAATGATCGTTTCCGGCACAACCAAACTGACTCAAAAGTTACCTTCAGTCAAGGAGGCTGTACTTGCATTTAATATGGTCAGTTTTGGTCTGCTGGACTTTTCCTGTCGTGAACGAGCACGGGTAGATTTCTTATGTTTCTTTGAAGGCTTTCCCTCTTGTTTTCCGCTTCCTATCACTCCTTCAAAGCTGTCACTCATTTCTTTACCTGAAGCAACATCTGGACTCATGTAGCTTTGTGAGGGAAAGGAGAAAAAACAAACACACACACACACCAACAGGATGGAGTTATACAAAGATAAGATACAGAAAAGCAGAGACTGCAAGAAAATTTCATATCTGTACTTCCAGCCCAAATTAGGGCAGCTACTGAAAGATGCTTGGTAAGGGAGTAGAGCCACTCCAAGTCAAGCACGTACTTTGGCTATCACATCTAATCAGAAACAATCTATAAAGGTTTCTGTTAATAATAGTGAAAGTCTCATCACTTTTAATACATCACTACATCCCCAGTCCCTTTTCTTCAGGGATCCTTAGAGTCCCTCTTTGAACAGCAAGGATTCCTTCCAATTTGTTTAAGCTTCAGTCTTCTCAATTCCCTTCTGTTCACTCACAGCAGAAAGTCTAAACACGGTCAACTCATCTKAGTCAGAGATGAAGAAAAAAGTGAGTCGTCAGTACAGCCCCCAGTAAGATACCACGTCTCCTATCTCTGCAGTTCTCAAGAATCTGAAAGAGGGCATTAAGTCACCATATCCCAGATGACCAATGTCCCAGCTAGTAACAGCGTATTATTTTTAGCAATCAAGACACTAACTGCTAACCTTAYTGCCATGTTCAGAAAACAAGCTTGTAAGTCATTTGTGAAGTTGCAGGAAACGTTCAGAGATGCATAGCAAACATGTCAAGAAGATATCTTGTAAGGTTGTCTAGTCCATTTATTACCTAAGGCATCTCTAAACCACTGCCGACAGACGTTTGTCTGAACTGATCTTAAAAACCTCCCAGGAGATTTCATAACCTCCCCGGATAATTTATTCCACTGTTTATCTATCTGTACAGGCATTTTTTTTTCTTTTTTTTTTCTCTTTTTTCTTTTTTTCTAWATCTGACCTACAGATCCCTTGCTTAAATTTAAGGCCTTTACTTCTTGTTCTAACTGCACTAATCGTAGGGGACAGCTCACTTCTATCTACTTTGCAGCTGGTTCATGTGTGTGCCTCTTATGGTAGCAGAATGAGCACAGTCTGTGCACAGAAGATATTCTAGCTCATATCATTGCTGCAGCTGCCAGCCATTAAATGCTTTGCCCTCTATGAAAGTGCAACCCAACCCAAAGGTTAACAGTTGTATGTGCACCTGGAAAACAGAAACCTCCCTTTATGACTATGAGACATGTTCTGACACAGACTCTTCATGCTGCCACAGGCACGACAGTAAGCTTCTCAAATACACTTCTGGAGCAGGCAAATGAGAATTCAATAGATTACTGAATATCTGACATGCCTTTCTACAACAGACTAGACAGCAGTCTTCTCACGGGGTGTAAGTGAACTCATTCTAACTTAAAGTCAGAGTCAGCCTATAGCCAGGAAAAATTAGATTCTGCTTTCCCTTAAAAAAGYGTAGACGTTCACTAAAAAACTCAAATTGAAAACAATTTCCCTTCTACCTTTCCTGGGAGTCATGGTATTTTTCCTTTGCTAGGATTCTATTTTTTCTCCAGTAGGATTTAAAAATAGAGAATCCTTAGAAAAAATGGTTCGGTTTTAAGGTTGAGGGGTTGTATTCACTTGTGTCTGACTGACGTTTTTGGTGGGGTAGAAGGAAAATCAGTAGGACCTAGAAGCCTTCGAGTGCATAAGCTTAGTTCACCTTGTCTATTCAGGAAAATAAGAGGGTCACCAGCCCAAAGCACGGAATCCCAAAGCTTCGCAATCAGTAGAGATGACTGTGGTGCAAGCACCTTGCAATAGGCAAAGCACTGAGTGCTTAGGGATACACACTTCCATGTCTATTTTATCCACATCTGAGCGCTAGAAAAGTCTGGCTCAYGGCTGCCAGGAGGTGGGGATTGTGGTGTGGGGGCACAGCGTGTCTGCAGAGGGGACTCCTGCCCTACAAACAGATGCCTCTGCCTCTGTTCATCTCATCTGCCTGTCAAGCAGCCAAAGCAGTGAGCCTTCCTCCCCAGGGCTCCTCCTCACCTCTTCATCCCAACCTCGCTCCCCTCCCTTCTGCTTTTGAGTATGGAAGTTGGCATACACCAGGGCTGGCAAAACTGAAATTTGTTTATATTCCTGATGAGCATTAAGCCGGCTCTAAGAGTTACCATTATTCATTACTTCCATTACAGATGTCATTTGGTCCAGAACTGGCTTTGGCAGCATGTTCCAGCTCTTKTTACAATGGTATCTTTAGGATGGTTCAATGAACAACTCTCACCCACCCCCAACACCCCACAGCACACCTCGGGATAGATCATTACAGAAGAAACTGGTAAAGACCCCACTGTTACTGGGATGRAATAAACTACATACCCCACTATACTAGTGTGGGATGTCTTTCTACAGATTCATCATCATCAAAATCTAGAGCTGTACCACTTTAGCAAYGTAGCAAAAAGAGAAATCACATGCTGAAATTAAAATAAACCAGTCCTTGTATGCATATGAGGGTTAGGATATAGCACCCAAACTAAAAAATTAACAGAGCTGGGTGAGCTGAAACAGACACACATCACACGTAACAGTTATCTTCTCCRTAGACTTGCACCCTACTGTCTCCCTCCTTTTCAGTTCCTGCTCCTCTTCTCCTTTCACCAAAGCCAAAGACCAGGCTTCYGGCTAAGTGGTGTAAAGAGAGAGAGAAGAACAGCAGCCTTCGGAAAGGAAAGTTTTGTATGCCAAARAGATTAGAATGATACCTTTCACAGCTCTGTGACAGTGTCTGAAGTTTGTCCTGTACTGCCTGCTCCTAAAACATAAGGAAAAGTCATTCAGGTAAATACATTATATATGCATACACAAAAACACCTTTAAGTAAGCGTCTTTTTTTTAAAAAAAAAAAGGAAAAAAGAAAAAAGAAAAACTGAGGCTTCAGTAATCCTAAACTATTCTGCTTAACATAYTTTCAGAACATGAAAATGTCCCATTTTACCCTCCCCAACATCACTTCTGTCCACAGCATCAGCATCTATGCACAATCACCGACCTGTCAGTTCCCTTCTGCTGTTCCTAAAGCAGAAGAGGTGGTAAAATAAAAAGCACAAGTTCTCACCACGATGGAGCAAGGTATTGTATGGCAAAACCACATATCAGCACCTACCCGATCTTGTCTCTTTTTCTGAACGCATGTAAAGTGTAATCTAATTTGCTTTATCGTTTTTTTTATAGTTTCCCGAAATTTGGTGAGTACTGTTATTGTGTTTAGCTTACTGCGAAAAATCTCTTACGAACTTACAAACAAAAAAAAGTCATTATTTACAAACACAGCTCTCTTCTCTTGCTTTCTACACAACAGAAATTTTCCTCAAGTTTCCTTCTTCACTGATTGCAACACTAGGACAGATATCAATGGACTAACTTTCTCATTATGTAGACCTGTTCTCACAGAATTTGAGATGATGCTGCCGGCCCCGCTATAACCACTCTACTATATATGTAGGTAACATACAGACACAAGCACACCTGTATATGTATATACACACACACACCAATACATACTCAAAAAAATATATATACATACACATATATACACACACACACACACACTTAGAGACATATATATATATATATATATATGCATACGCACACATATATACAAATATAAATATATAAAAAAATCTCTTACCATAGACTCACAGAAACAAGCCCCTCAACTGTTATCACTACACATTAAAACCAAAACAATTTGCAGACTGGAGTTAAAAGCTTAGAGGTTAACAAGTTAACACCACTTATTGCTTATAACACCACACATATGCCATGCTGAGCTTRACTGTGATTTCAATAGAAATGCAAAATTAATGAACACTGAGAACACAGACATAATGTATCTAGATTTTAGTAATACACTTGAACAAGTGTCTTACAAAATCTCATTTGCCCGATCAGTCCAAACTGATTTGGATACGAGTATTGTCACACGTTCAAACAAAAGATAGATATAAAAATGGTATGGCAGAATGGCAATGAAATGCAGTGATTTGAATAYGTACAGACATGAAACTCTTCTTACATCCAAGAAAACCTTAGCAATATATATCACAAAATCAACACAGGGGAGCACTTGGACCAGTTTGACCTTTTCTGTGGAGAGTCACACAGTTTGATGCTTATGCTTTTTGCACAAAACACAGCTGCATCATTCAACAGTTAAGGGTCATTACAGCTCCAGGATTCCTGGGTCTCATRTAACAGAGGGGCAGCAGAGGACACCACCTGCGCTCTCCAGGGATTCGGCTCTCACTAGGGATTTTGCAGGTGTGAGTAGAGCARAGAGGCTTCAAACATATTTAGCCACCTTACTCAAAATCATCAGGCTTTTTCCACTAAATCTTCTCTGCATTGCTCTGGGGAAAAAAAGGATCAAAGTATGATTTTGGATTGATTTCATAAGCTGCAAGAAAGCTAGGAGTTAACCCACAGATGAAATATGAGAATGAAGTTAACAAAGCAGTGGTTAAATGTTTCTAGGCATTTGATAAAATGACAGGGACAGACATGTGCCTCAGGGGGCACTGATTTATTGGGTAGCATATGACAACTTGTATCCTCCACATCACATTGCACTACAGCAATGATGTTTAGTCCTATTTCCAAAAACTCCTATTAGGATGGGCCCTCCACCACAGGCTGCAGGTTTGGCACCAGCACTGATTCTGACACTAGAGCTGAGCACACAAAAAAGGCAGGGTAAAGAAGTACCCTAAGGGATACATTTGATAAACCGAGGCTTAACCAAGGGTTGCTGCAAGTGAAGCACCGCAGGCTCGTTCTACTATTTCTGCTACCTGAACCTAACCTATAGGACACAGAGATTCACCAGGCTGAAGGAAATAGCCCAAATCACAGTGTGAACAACTTCTGAGAAGAATTAGGCTGCCACTTGATAGGAGGACAGACAAAATGGCCAAGAGAAATCTAGTTCAGCATCAGTACTATTACTTAACATCTCTGGGAGAAGAGTTAAGCTGTACATCTAATGACATTCACAGGCTGCATGATGTAGGAAAGGGTGCTACAAGTGCATGAAAACATAGGCAAAAAGAGATTTAGTTTGAAAAGATGGAACCTGTTACTTTGCGAGGGAAGGTACTTCAGAGCACAGAGCCTCCAGAGGAAGCTGAAGTCTGACAGCAGCATTGCTGAGGGACATTTCCRCACAGAAACAGAGATGAAATCAGACTTATTTACTAAAATCTTGTACAAATGCCAAAACCTTTGGTTTGCTTTGTTTATGAATATCTATGAAAGAATTGAAGAGAAGGAAACATTCTGTAACATCTGTCAAGACTGAAGTTTAGACAATTATGGAAGAGGAAAGAGAAGTCAAAATAGTAGATAGGAGGAGTCAACTGTTTTATAAAGAAATACAATAAAATGCATCTTGCTTATATGACCACTGACAATTGGTAATGTCTAAAAATATTTGAAGAAACAAAAATCCCAGGGCTAGTCTAGAATTCAGACAGTACAATGCTAAATGAAATGGGAATAAGGCTCAGGCTGAAAAGCATAAAGAGCTTTTTACATATGAAATCGTTTCTTAAGGCAAATGATGTTGCACAATTGCTTGAGACATTTAAAACAAGACTGGACAAAACATGGATAAAACTCCATAGAACAATTCTTTACTGACCTATGGCACTTGGAGAATGTAATTTCTATTTCTGCTTTTATTTGCGCTCAAGTATGGACAAAGATGAGTTTGGTAGCTGCCTTGTCCTGCTACCTCAGTACCTTCAAGGGAACATTCCTCAAGTAGTCAAGGTACAACATCTAGTTTCCAGTCTCATGTGAAATAGCCAATTATTTGCTGACCCAGAGTCGCTAGTATCTAGGACAAACTGCTCCATACCACGAGCATGGATAATCTACCTTGTGAAATAAGCCTGTGATCATAAGAAGGTTACTTAGGAGGAAACAGCTCTACCTCTTGAGATGACTCTGTAATTGCCTGGGCTGCTGAGCAGGRCACTGGGAGCTGCTGACCCAGAGGCTGAGACAGGTCTGGCTGAAGCTGCAGAAGACCAGAAGGCTGCGGAGGCAGACAGTGATCTATGGGCACGGGTGGACTAGCTGTAGCAAGGCTGCCGTGAACCTGCAAAATACTTTCTGGTGCGACGCGGGGAGGCAATAGTTCAGGCTGCAACTGCAAAGGTGGTGACATGACTATCGAAGGTTGCACAGGCAGTACAGGCACCTGGGCTCCAGCTTCCAAAGCATACTGAGTGTGTCCAGTAATCTGCTGTAACACAACAGACACCTATTAAAACAAATCTCTGCTTAGAGGGCTTGTGACCTATATTGATGACAAGGCACCGTAGACCACAGAAAACAGATTATCACTGTGTGTATTAGAGTGCTCTCTGACTGGAAAGAAAGCTACTAAGGGTTTAAATTTGCTTTAAAACAATGAAAGAAAAAAYAAAAGAGTCTTCCTATATAATTTTGAAAACGTGTATTGCTGGAAGTGTTAGTTAATTGGGAGAAACAAAACTTACTTTTACTTARAAACTGAAATCCTAGATGATGAGCTCATTGTCCTGAGTACTTTGCTCCATTTTCAATGAGCACGTATCAGCATCCATGCAGAAAAACTATACTCTCTGCTTGTAATCTGAATTAGGATTTTTTTTTTAAAAAAATGTAACATATATGTAGAACTATTAACTGGTATAGACTATGTGATTAAGTCCTTTTTATGTTTACTGAATATATACTAGTATCTTACAGAACATCCTGTCTTCCATTTACTTTAAGCATTTAAGCATACAAGTTTATTCCTGAAATACTACACACTAAGGCCCACAGCCTGCAAACACTTCCCTGTCAAACTTCAAGCAGGGGAAGTTCCATTTATCTCAGTGGATTGCTTTAACACGTTAAAATAACTTGTGTGCCTAAGCGCTTTGTGGGAACTGGGCTGAGACAGTTGGACTCCAGCTCCCCTAGAGACTATGTCATTACACTGCGGAACAGCCAAGTTCTGCATTTAACGTAGCTAAAAGGAGAACGTTCTCTCCTTAAGTACTTCTCTGAGAGGACTGAACTTGTGGGAAAGGGAAAAGGGGAAGAAAGGAAAACATGGAAGAAAAAAAAGCTTTTAGAACTAGTTAAATTTCTGCATTTTTTTAACTGGTCTTTTAAAGAATTTATCATCACCTAGAGATTTAGAATATTCAGAAAATGTATTAAAAAAATCAGGACTCATGAGAATAGGTCCATTCAATTTCATTACTGTATGCTCTGTGAACATTCAGGATATGAGTCTAAATTACTACTCCAGGATTTAATGTGGATAAAGATAAAGATGCAGTGTGGCTAGCAACATGTAACACAGTTACCAGGCTGCCTAAGTGGGGTGCTCAGAACAACTACAGTGCCCATCACAGAAGAGCAGTGAAGTAATTTCTTTCATCTTGCATAACTAAAACAATTCACAAAATAATCTTGCCCAGATAAATGATACATTTAAAAATTGAACAAGTGCAAGATATCAATTGCAAAAAAAAAAAAAAAAAAAAACAAAAAACCTGTACTGGAATTCCTTTATTTACAGAAATGCTTCTTGATTTAAAATACTTTATCAGACAGATAAAGTCAATATTCTGCATTTCTCCATTTTGGTTGTATTAGCCATATTTTATCCTAAAAATATTATGCAATTCTTCCATAAATATTTGGTAAATAATGACTGTGTCAGCACTGATTGAGAATACCAGTTCTTCAGTTTTGGTGCTTGCCATGCATGTTACATGTAATGGGCTCGATTCGATTCCCTCTAAGGCCATTGGGAACATTATGACTAAATAGCTCAATGATAACTGTATCAGGCTCCAACTTGGCTCCATTTTTCCAAACAACATTTCTGTACCAAATACACAGCTGAAGTCAGAAATTTAAATATGATGTACTACGCTAAAGATACCATGATACGGCAGGTTGAAATGTGATGTTACGAATTTCAGTCTACATGCTATAGCAAATTGATGTAGTAGAACACAAATTTTCAAGAAAGTTATTATTAAGAATTTAGTTTTCTCTCCTGCTCAGCTCAGGCTGCATTTCACAGTGTTGTCATATCTCAGATGTGGCAATAGAAGTATTTACAGATTGTGTTAACAAGTCCTGAATCATTTCTCTTGTAAACAGTGCTAATATTAGAAGCTTCATTTTATGCTTCATTTCTTTTAAGGGGGAGAAAAGGTCTGCAGCTTGTGTTTATTCTGCACTGATAGATACCTTCCAAGCAGTTTTCTGGACTCATTATCGAATGGTGATCTCCCTTTGCTTTTCAAAGCACACTGGTTTTAAGCTGTTCTGTATCAATGCATCTGTATCAGCTTGCTCACTCCTGCCTGTCATCCATATTTTGCCATCTGTGTATAACACTCTATGCACCAGGAATATTATCATCATGTTATCATCTATGCATCAGTGTTAAGCCCAGCTTCTTCTCCAGCCACTGGGAGGTGAGAGCTCACCCTTCCTGCGGGGCTGTCCTCTTGCACTTGAGATGGGAGAAGGCAGAGCAAATTCAAAAAGCACACTTATCCACTCACTTTTCAAAGTCCACAGGATCACAGCACACATCCACAATATTCACTTGACACTGGATTAAGACCTCATCTGCCTCACTTGAGCTCAGCCTTAGCCAGCACCTCCAGAACGTAGGTCAAGAAGTCGCAGAACATCAAGAGCCAGAAACACAACTCCCGGTTGCGAGTCCACCGTGGAGGGAGCCCCGGGAGCGCCTGCGCGCACCAACCCCCCCACCACCCAGCACCGATGCAGCCAAACGTCAAGCGGATTACCTGGTTACCAGCCCCAGGCGCAGACAAGGCCTGCTCCGAAGGRTGCACTAGGCTCGGCTGGAGTGACGGAGGAGGAGGAGGAGGCGGCTGCTGCTGGGGAACTGGTTGCGTGCCCTGCGTGTGGTGGGGAGAGGGCGCTTCGCCCTGCACCATCTGCTGGAAGGTGGCCGGGTACATCTGCTGCTGAGGGAGCTGGGGCACCGCGTGGTGTGCTGGCAAAGCCGACACTCCCGGCGGGGCCACAGCGAGTAACGGTATTGTAGCGGCCGACATGTTTGGCACTATCGTTTGGCAGGGCAAGACCAAAGAAGCCACAGTTGTATGAGGAAGATTCACTGCCTGCATGGGGAGGGCGGGGGAATTTGGTGCCAGAGGCAGAGCGGGGTTCATGGGGAGGCTTGGTAAAATCACAGCTGGAGTAAAATATGGAGAAGGAGCAGGTATGGGGGGCACATTTGCAGCAGGTATATCAGAGAGGTTTGGAGGAAGGTTGTCAAGTCCTGCCAGAGGAGTAATTGCAGGAATGACAGGAAACTGAGGAATCTGAAAAAAATATAATATCATATAAATTGCAAGTGCTTTCATTGATGGTACAAAGTAGTTTCAATTGCCATACAAGTATGTAAAAATCACCTGTGTCATGATGATAATTATGTCTGTTTGTTCATTTCCTGAGGTTTATAAACAGTAACACAAACTGATTTATACTGAAAACATTAGTAAAAAAAGAAAATTTCATTTTTGGGACATTTTCATACCTTAGGAGCTTACCACTCCTTCCAACACTGCTAAGAGCCATCAAGTAACATGCTAACAAAAAAGTTGCTTTTGTTTTGACAGAAAGGAACAAGAATCAGATCAGGAAAAAGCAAACTCTTTCATGCAAAATTCAATAAGACAATTTAAACTACTTGTCTTTAAACAGGCTGGCTGCAACCCACRCAGCACAAAAAAAATCCATAAAATCAAAAAAGTTAAAAGCAAAACTGCCCTATGATATTGCAGACCATAGCTACTCTGGTATCACAGAAGCAGCTTGCTTCTTCCTTATTGCAAAAGCTGCTTCACATTATGAACACTGTCACTAGCAAACATACTAATAGCACGAACAAACCAGTCCAAARAAAGGGGCCATGCCTGCTACTGAAAATAGAAACAGGGCTGGGAGCTAGGAAGGGGGATGGGTGSGTGACAGGGAAGAATGTGAAGTTAAGAGCTAAAAAACAAAAATTGGGCAACTGCTCATGCTCTTAAGCCTAGGATGGGGAAGGGAGTATGCCATGGGGGAAGGTTTAAAAAAAAAAAAAAAATGCAGTTACCACAATTTTGTAGCCCATTACAGGATTGTCTAGGCATGACATAGAATTATTCACAGAGGATATTTTTGATTCACTGAACAAGTATCAAGTCAAGAAAAATACAGGAAGTATGAAAAAGCTGTATTCTTAGGGACTAATTAAATTGTGTGCATTTAGAACAGCCACACAAAAACTACAAATCATGCTCATTATTAGCTGGAAAGCTTTACATAAATATATGTACTTCTACACAATAAATAAATGTATTTCTACACATTTTCAAAGCTATTACCTGGGAGGGGGCAACTGGTGGAAGTTGTGGTACAGTTGAGATCTGAAGCGGTTTTAATGGAGTACTGCTAGCTGCCACCTGAGAAGTTTGGGGCTGATATGGGGGTAACAGATGGGTTGCAGGTGGGATCGGGCAAATGGGCTGGTTGGCAAGCACCTGCTGCAGAGAGGCTTGCTGTGACACAGGTTGCTGCTGGAAAGGAAAAGAGAACAGAAAAAGGTTAAGGCATGTCTACCRCCGAAGAGTCAGTTCACCTGGACAYAGCACCCTTTCCACTTTCTAGCTGAAGTCAGCACAGAACTGTCACTKGGAGCAGAACTGGTTTGTAAGAGAGAAGGGTGCTGCTCATTTAAACACTGTACAAGAGCCTGTGCTTAAAGCTCATTTAAATGCAAGATATATTACCTGAAAAGGCAAATGTTAACTGTCTTGGAAAGGTTATTCATAATAACTCAAGACTCTTCAAATCCCCGAGACTGTTGTAGCTGGCTGGTCCTGTAAAATCCCTACACTGTTGACTTTAAAGATTCCTCATGTGCAGATTATACCCAAGCTCATCTTGGCATTCAAAAGCTGGCTACATAATACAGCATTATAAGGCACTGAAATACACAATGCTTAGAATACTGTATAATACCTGAGCTGTAAAGAAACCACATTAATTAGAGCAGAACTTCTAGCTGGATCCCAGCAATATTTCTGAGGCCCTGTAGTAACAACATGGCAGCTGAAAAGGCAGTTTTACCATTACAAGGGCAACAGTGTTCTGCTAGCCTACCAGACTTCACGCAATAGAAACAGACATAACAGGGAAAAAAAATCTGCAAAAAAGGCTGAGTATAATGAGCAATAGAAAGTTTCACATATTCTGTGCTATTGATATATCCTTCTTTTGGTCCTTTAATTAATGCTGAAAGTACTTAAAATCAGTTTCAGAAATGCAGCACTGATGCACTAAGCTGGCTCTGGATTGACCTACTTGGGACGACAGGATTTATTGATTAGCTCAGACTCTGTACCACAAAATCTAAYAAGGCTTCCCCCCGTCCTCATCTTTTCCACTTCCCAAGAATCATAGTATTTTCCTCGGCACTTTGTCAGGAGCAGAATTCTCCGACCAGAATTTTTAGACATTAATAYAATAACTAGTCTAAAACTGTAGCAGATGAGTCAAGGAAGCAAGGCATGCCATCCACTCTTAAGTCACTAAAACTCAACTGTGCTTAGTAACAGTTTCCAACACAAGTATCAGCAAATAAAGGAGTATTYGGCTACTAGCACCTAGTGTCTGGGGTGAACATACTGGATTGCACGAGCAGTACAGGGTGCACCGGGGAGGGCACTGTGCAGGGACCTGGTATCTCCGGACGCCATCAGCTCAGCTCCTGTGCCWCTTATTAGTCCTGGCTGGGCACTCATCCTGCTGCACTGAAGACAAGACACTGAGGTGCCTCGGCCCCACAAAACGCCAGGCGCCCCGCGGGAGCCCAGCGGCCACCCTCGCGCGGGGCTGCGCGCCCAGCGCCCTCGCCAGTGAGCAAAGCCAGCTCGGGACCTCGGCGCCCGTGCCGGCGTCAATCTGCAGCTCAGACAGGCTGCCCGCAGGTTCCTGGGAGCGGAGCACACTCACAGTCTGCAGCTCGGAGGCAGCTGCGWTAAAACTACCAGGATGCATTCATGGAGCTCAAGCAGTTTCCTAAAACTCCCATTTTCAACTCAGCTTAGGTTTTACAAAATGTCTGTGAACTGGATGAAACATAAGGAGGGCAAAACACCCAAATAAATTATGCTTAGCCTCATTACAACCTTGATACAATAAACAGTCACTGGATAGATAACCACATTGAGAAGGGASAAAAACCTGAGGAGATGCAGTACTTGATCCCTAGTGTCTGAGCCACCAATGTATAATGATAAAAGACTGTTGCATTTCAACTGTTTTATGGACAATTTCTCATCCTGATCTCACATCTTTTTGTTTACATCCCTTCCCAATTGTTTGCAAAAGGCTAAGCTTTTTCACTACTTATAGTATGATACCTAGAGATCCTGGGAACACGAGCTCTCCTGGAGCTGGGGATACGTTTGTCTCTAAGGCACACAGGTGCTCTGGAAAATTCTGCACAGAACTATTACTATTTTATCTRTTGTCTTCTAACTTGCTGGTAAGTAAGCCTGAACTGTCTTCTAGCTTGCTGGCAATTAAAATCCTAATTTTTTAAAGATCATAAGCATATACTTAATGCTAGACATGTTACCTAGTGTTTTACTGCATTTTCCCTTGAAGAATTCATTCTGAGATACTGTAAAAATGCAGTCTTATAACTTATTATCCAACTCAAAGTAGCTGTTCTTAAAGGCTATTAAACGGGGACAAAAAGTTTAAAAGTTCCTAAAACTTTTAAATTCCAGTCGCAGAAAAGCTAAACTACCAGTGAACCACATCTCCCATCGGTATTATGTGACCAACTCGGGCGTTTTTTACACTGAAACTATAGTACAATAAAAACTGCAAACTGGATACATTTTCTTCACACTCCACTACATTTTTGAACTGTCCTGAGAAATTTAAGAATAAAAGTATGAAAAGTCTAGTTTTGATCTGGGATTGTATCCTGGGGCAGATATATCCTTGAGGCAATTCCATTTAAAAGAAAGAAATTGCCCCAGGCATGAATTTGGTTTAAGAGCTTACCTCACATCATAGATTTTTAACTTCCTTTGGTGATTGGTTTAAGATGTATTTATGGGTGTGCAGAGAGAAAGGGAACTATATGCTTTGATTCATTAGAAAACAAAGACAGACTAGTTATTAATCCCAGTTACTGTCAGGGATGGRATTATCTCAATAAACAGTCCAGCTATGAGGAAGGAGCATGGAAAAAAAATGTGAAAGTTAGGGAAAGATCCTTTTCCAAAACAGTTTTTACACATAGGAGAGGAGAAAAAAAACAGCAGATTTTGAACTGTCAGCATAAAGCTGTGAAAGCTCCAGAGGCCACTATAGATGTCTCTGCAACGGCAGCAGTCCTAAATTCACCTTAAAAAAATGTAACATTCTGGCTGAGAGAATATGATGTGATAAATCTTTGCCCATTAGATCCGACCACGACCGTGACTGCAAGCGCTGGCCCGAGCGGAGCGCCAGCGAGGAAGGGGACGGGGGAAGACGCGTCTGCGGCAGCCGGCCTCTCACCTGCTGGCTGGCGAGCACCGGCGGCGACTGCCCCACCGGCAGGGACGCCACCGTGGTCGGCTGCACCACCGGGAACGTCATCGCCGGCTCCTGGTACTGCTGGGGCCGCTGGGACACGGCAGCGGTGGGGGCCTGGACCACGGGCAGGCCAGGCTGCAGGGAGGGAAACGCACCGTTTCAGGGACGAGAACAGCCCCCAAGTTAAAAACAGCCTCTACAGCTGTTGGTGGAGAATGTGCTTTCYGTTAGTCTACTCAGTATTTAGTTCATAGTGGAGGAAGACGACATAATAAGAAGTTATCTGCAAGCAATGGAAAGCTAATTATATCTAAAAATACGCAAAAAGGTCAGCATTTCAACAGCAAATAAGACAACCAAACTGCASTGCGTTTCTTGCTCGAAGCAAGCCCACAAACTTGGGTAAAACAGAATTTTTATCTTCAAAAAGATTTTTATAACCTCACAAAGAATCTTCACCTTCAAAAGCAGCAGGTAACTTACTTGAACTGGAGGCCATAAAAATTAATATAGAAATGAGAAAACAGAGCGGAAGTGAAAGCAAGACAAATAAAGGATAAGGCTTGTAACAAAAAAGGGTCTCTAAAACTTCAGCTCAAAGTAGACAAATAGACCAAAAAAACAGCCCGCCAGACTGAGCTACACCACCYTAAAGCAAAAAACAACTGCAGCTCCAGTTATGTGCTGGTGGGTTACCCTGGTAAATGATTTCTGAAATAAATATATTGATATTTATTTTTTCCTGTAAAATAGAACTTCTTGGACGAGATTGTTTGCTCTGTTTGTTGGGATTTTCAAAYGTTGGAACTGTTTACTTTTGATTCAAAAAAAGAAAAAAATATGGAAAAAACATGAGAAAAAGCTACGATGAGCRTGAATCTTCTCCTTACAAAGGAAAAGTTACCTTTGCAAGCCCCCAGGAAAGAGGGGGGTTGCATCTAAGCTTAACCGCAGAGATTCTGTCAGTGGAAAGAGCAGGTCTGCTCTCGGGCAGCATGCCACACAGCTCAATCTAGTAATAATTTCTTACTAAAGATGTGCCTTTTGAGCGCTGCATTTGGAGTTCAGTTAGTGCTTCACGTGGACAAGAAATGAGGAAGGATGCAGCCCCGCAGAAGTACGCRCACAGGAAAAGCAGTTTCAACAGTGGAGGGAGCTGCTACAGATGCCAAGGAGGAATTTTTTTCCTTCAGTTAGGCAGAGCCATGATTTCAATGCATTCCCAAAATACAGTTGATAATTTATTGCAGGAATTTTGGAAGATGTACGGAAAAAAAAAAAGAAAATGAGGCACTTGCCCAAGCACCTAGGGTAGATCTGGATCACGCAAGGAAACGACCACTGGTCCTGGATTTTTCTTCTTTTAAGTCAAATAGGATGACAGAAAAAAATTAACCTACCACACCATTACTGTCACTTTTACTAGGCGGACTACTTCCACTGCTTTGGGTAGCTGTGGTCACCAAATTTTTCTTCTCCATCAGTGATGTTTTGCCAGGGCCAATTTTATGAGAGGGCTGGAACGGTCTGGGCACGTTGGTTGCTCCACAATCAAAGGACTTGAAATGCAGGATCTTTTCTGCAGCTCTTGCAGATCCCGTGTGAAAAGAACCGGTCTTTTGGAAAATTATGTAAAGATTCCCATAATAAAGGCAGGTCTAAACTCCTGCTGCACGGCCTGCTTGTTGGGGAAAGAGGCTGGGACGTCGAGCTTTTTAGAAGTTGGCTACATGCAGAGTGAGAACATTTAACAGGCATTGCAACTTTCAACATTTTTTGATCTTCTCTAGAGTGAAATAAGTGAGCTAAGCATGCCTGATGACACCATTCGAGGAACCTTAATTCRGCAGGCTTCGCAGAGGTCCCCAACGCCACCAGCCACAACACGCCTGCTTCCTCTTCAGCGGTCCGCAGCGCCGTGCCTTCCTCTCTGTGCCCTCCTGGCAGGGACACAGCACACGGAGCCACAGCCACTACTGCGTCTGTGGCAACGACGGGCTCAGCGGACACTGCCCGTCGCGCGTAACTCGCGTGGGCTGACCAGGAGCACGGTGCCACTCCAACCTCCGAAGGACAYGCTGGTATCGTGCCCAACACGGGAACCACCTAAAGATTTGTGTTCATTTCCCCGTGCTTGTTCCTGTGCCAGCAGCTGTGAGAATTGGCTTTGGTCAAGGCTGCAACAACATGCGAACRGGACGAAGCGTGAACGTCTGACTGGGCTACCAGTACTTGACTTTGGAGCCTCAATAACCGAAGTGCTTCGCCGTCTCCGTGCAATAYTGAATTCAGGCCAAGAACCAGAAAGGCAGTGAGCGGATGTTCRGCCTTTATCACAGTTGGAAGAAATACCTGCCCCGAAAGGCTCTTGAACAAATGAAGGAACAACAATGTGTGGCTATACTGACAATAAACGAAAAAACAAAGTCGTTCTCAAACATGCGCATGAGGTTAAAGTAATTAAAGCTTTTTAACTGAAAATATGATAGCTGTCAGTGAAGCAGTATTTTAAGAATGGCAACCCTAACTAGAAACCCAGAATCTATTAAATGCACATTTTAGATCAACTAGAAATACATGCACTAAACAAGTTATTGGTAGAAACAGAGGGAGGAAAACATGAAGCAAGTCCTGGAATCCACACCTACTAAAAATAGCATATAAAGGACTTTTTAAAATACGATCTAGGATACTGAATGGTTTCAAGAAGTTTTAGACTTACTCCCGAGGGCTGCTGGTAGTGCCCCAGCTGCTGAAGGCTATGAGGCAAGGCCTGGCTCTCACTCAGAGGTGGACTATAAACCCGTTGAATAGCAGGAGGTATTGAATCAGGCAGAGATGAGTAGATGACACTTTGCTGGCTGCTTTGGGAGTCTGAATAAACAGTGGACCCCTGACCACTGTCAAATGTGCTGTCAGCTGAAAATTAAAAAAAAAATATTGTTTTTAAGAGCTCAACAACTCAAAACGCTGAAGTAATGATTTTATACCAAGGTCAATGCTGGTTTATGTAATTAGCATTTTTACTACCCTAGCCATTCCTATTATATAAATAAATTATACAACACAAATGCTCTTTTCTACAAAAGGCACATACTGCCCTTTCTAAGCCAAAATCCAAGAGTAGTCCCTAAGGGTTTATATGTACAATGATATTTTAGGAACATTAATATTTCCTTCGAAGGACATAAGGTTGACATTAAGAATTGCAGGCATTTTATGGATTTTGCAGGATGAAAGGATAGAAAACCCCAACTGTAATGTTCRGAGCAGAGCATGGAGTCTTTTAGAGTTAGTTGCTCTGCTGATACATTCATTTTAATCCATCTATTTGATYAGTGGTACTGAAAATTTCACTTAAAATTACAAAATCCTTTATACTATATGCTTTGCTAGTTCATCAAATTCTAATCATCTTGAGTATACAGTATTATGTCAGATGAAGAACAATTAACAAAATAATTTAATAGGATTAGGTGAAAACATACAGTGGAGAAACAACAGAAAAATACATTATGGATTTCTTGACTGATTTAAGTTCATTGTTGTGACGCACAGGTTGAAAGAGCACTATTTAACACGCCTACGAACAAAGGCCCTGCATTAGAAATGCACGTTTAGGACAGCATCTGCTGCAGGCRGACTAAGCAGCAGTCCAACCAGGTTCTATGGGAATTACAACTAAAATGCACCCTCATTTTGTTATTTATAAGCTGGAAGTTAAGTTACTTGTACTCAACAACAAAATAGCAGAATGAAATAAACTGTTTTACACAAGCAGCTACCTCATTCCAGGCTTTTAGTGATTTAGGAGTGCAACTGAGCGCTCTGTCAGTGTTTCTCATGCAGCATATTAGGCCAACTAATCTGCAGAATTGCACAGCTCTGGGCACTGGGCAAGTATGCCGTTTTTTGTTGAAAGGAAATAAATATTGCTTCAATTAATATTATAGATTTAAAGGGGTCTTTTCAAGGTTTTTGAAGCCTGTGAAGTAGAGGTGCACAGTTCTTGTGCATAAGCTATTGCTTTTTCTTTTGAAATGATCAAGATCATATCCAAAAGTTAATAGCTTTTAAAAGAGATTTGAAACTTACAACCCAAAGATAACTGTAATTMAGCCAGATGGTTATGAAAAAAATAGCTTAAAATACAGATGTACTTAAACTATATTTTCTTCTGACTTTCCTTCTTCACTATTTTTCCATATCCCAAATAAGGTTTTACTTGTTTGGGTTTAAAGTAACATTTTTTCAATAGCACCAGACATGAAACTTCAGAATATTCATAAACTAATCTCCCAGCTATGTTCTGCAAAATTACTCATTTTTTATATTTATTCAATTCTTTACATAAAGAGCCAACACAGCCCTAATAAGAAGCTACAGATATCTGTAGCGTATACTTTCATTTTATTACAAACAATTATTCAAGACCTCAAAGGAAAAAAGAATATGAGTTAATAGCATTACAGTAGAAGCTGTGAGTCAATCTCAGATTTTTATAGAACATCATACATTACACAGGTAATAAACTGTTAGTTTATACTACATCTGACCTCAGACAATTATATGAATTGATAGAGAAGCAACTGATAGAGGTCTTCGGCTTAATAGGTCTAAGCAAATGTTGAAAGACATGATAGTGAATTGTCAAAACAATAGCAAGTATTGATTACAAGTGGAGGAGTAGGAAGGAAACTGGAGGTTTTATATAGGAAATTCTGCCAAGTCATTAGCAATAGAATCATAGGAAGCAAAAGCAGTCTCATTGTACCCCTGGAAACAAAAAGAATTATAATCATAGGGCTTCTCACAGCAATTAGATGGCATAAGTTAAATAGATGATCTAAAATGGAGTCAGTTTAGCTTCAGGAAAAAGCTTTGTAAATCATAATATTCTGAGTGTTATTCAAATATGGCCATTTGTTAAATCTTGTAAAGGTCTGCTTTCTTGCAGAAGTGTGCTTGCTTATTTTCAGTATCCAAAGTGGTACTCTGTATGGCAATTTATACAATACCTGAATTAATGCAGTAGCTGTCCCATTGCTAAAGGTGATGTYTATTTAAATATGCTTACATAACATCTAGAGCAGTAAATTGGAAACATCACAATAATACTTCAGTATCAAAGTATGTGCATCATATTTTGTTAGAGAAAAATGGCTGGAAAAGAGCTCTCACTCTATTTCAAATCTTTCAAGTTAAAAAATATCTGGCAGCACCTCCTTATAGACGTTTAAACTTTGTCACACATCAACCCAAGTATAAAGAGATTAAAATTCCAATAGCACACTGGATCTCGACTTGCTAACAAAGGTTGATTTGAAGGGGCAGACACAGAGTCAAGTTATTTTAGACAAAGAAAACCACTACTTCCTCCTGCTCTCCTATTTGCCGGAGACTATCCTGATTCTTGGAAATAAAAGCAAGAAAAGCTCTGCAAGCAAAGCTGTGTAGGGTCTTATTTAGAGATAGACCAAAATCAGTACTGGGATTTAAAACAGAAATGTAAATCAACTTGTTTTGAAATAGCCCAGTGATCACTCCTGAATCAACAACCACCTGACTGTAAAAGAGCTGGTAGATCATAGGGGAGTAACTACCTGGGCCTGGGGCAGGGAGAACMACCACCTATTCCCACCTTGATAACACAGGTCAAGTGACTTCCCTGCTTCAAGTCTGCTAGTCAAGGGTGAGGAAGACAGAGCAGAAGGATGGGGACAGCACCAGCACCTGGTCCCAGGGACTCTCAAATATAAAGAGGCAACCACAAGGTCTGATGTTCACAATGCATGCGGCCAAAACAGAGTTATTTCCAAGAAAACAAGGAAATCTTGAAGTGCATTAGGTAGCATTGAGAGATTGCACTCTTCTGCTATGCATCTCTGTACAGCTTCACAAAAACAAGCCATCAAGGGTAACTCACAAATTACAGGAAATACTAGCATCTTAGTTTCAACAAAGACTGCTCTTGGTTAAACATTTCTACATTGCCAATACCTTTTCAAAAGGTGAATGACAGAAAAAAAAAATCTATCACTGATCAGTTTGGTGCAAGTTCTGAAAWCATGTGGTAAAGCTTAGTGGTGATCCCACCACCCAGTACATAGAAATGAAATATAATTAGAGTGTCTTTAAGAATGTATTCTGTGGTCAGAAATAGGTATCTTCTCTATTCTAAGTATGCTATATTTATGYTTTTTGTATTTATTCATTTTCTACTTCAGCACTATTACTATTCTGAAAGAAGGAGCTTTCACTACATATAATATAGGTTTTACTGACATTATTCCTCAAAATTATTGTGTCTCTCAGAGACACTTTGAGTTATTGTGTAAAAACATGAATAGCCTCTCACTGCTCAGCTCAGACTATTGTTGATTTTTCAACTCAGACACTCATCACTATTAGCACTAAACAAGCCCGAGACTTACATGCAACAGATGTGACGCTGGTGGGCAGGTTTTGCTGAGGGTGCTGGTCCGCTTCGGGCTCCTCCGACTCTGACAGGGTATGGTGACCGGTGTGAGAAAGGTACGTGACTTGGACCTGCTGTGCCTGAGGTGCCTTCAATTTCTCCAAGCATTCCGAATCTCGACGTTCCTCTGCCTGTATCCTTGGCCAAATTCTCTCTCTTCTCCACAATATTAATGCTACTCTGTCACGTATTGACTTCGCAACTATCTTGAGATCATTTTCATGAAAAAATCCAGAGTCAATCTACAGAGGAGGCACAAACTTAGCAAGATCATATGTGCACGGATGTGTGTGCACTTGTGCATGCACGTCTGCATACACACTTTACTTGAATCATATATCACTCAAATCTCTTCTTAACACAGGAAACATCAGTTTGAAATAACATGAATTATATATTTGTTCCTTTCAAGGACAGGAGAATTCAGACAGGACTTGATAGAGTTTTTAGGGGAAAAAAATGTTACTAATGCCTTTTAAAACAATAGTAACTTCTAAGACCTGAATACATTATTTGACCAATATATTGACCATTTAACATCCAATGAGAAGACAACAAGTATAATTGCAGGTGGGTTTCATTTCTTTTCCTAAAGACTAACAAAACAGCAAAAAGAGGAAAGAAACATAATASTTTTGGATAATAGTCTTCAAGGACTACTACTACTGGAATAAATCACACTACCCTTAGTCAGACTTTATTGCCTTACCCTTTCCAGTATCCACAGCTCCCCAGATTGTGGTGCTTGATATTACAGTAAATCATGAACGAAAATACTGACATAATTTCATCTCAAGTTCTCTTAAAAGGTAAAGTCAGGTGAGATATAGATAGGCTTTAAAAAAAAAGAGAGTCTATCACTGAGCCAAATGCAGATGTACAGACTGATCAYATTTGATTGAGAAGAGGGCCAAGTTTTCTCAGAATTCAACCCCTGAGCAGATAAAATGGGAGTTGGTCTTCGGGCTTCTTGCTTGCATAAGTCTCCTAGTCATACTCCTACAAAATAGCATTCCTTGGACATTAGTTTAGTAATAACCTGCCAGCTCTCCCTGCATTACTATTCTAAAAACTCAACAGGCAGGTTTTACAGATTTGAAAACACTTATTTTTAAGGCAGGAAATCTGGAAGCTCTCTGCTCTTGCCGAAAAACAAGACAGTTTTACAGATTTGTTTTTTTGCTGTAAAAATAAATAGAAAGGCATAAAGCAGCTTAAATACAGCTACAGATGGATGCTGGTATTTTCTGCTGCCTACGCCCTTAGACTGTGCTGATGGTCCAGCAAGAGCTGACAGAAGAAGCGAGTCCCTGTCGAGATGGAGCTCACGGGCTCGGAGAGCCTTGTACAGCAGTCACTAACGTGGCAAGGAGCTGGCTCTCCACAAAGCAGAGCTCAGCTCATGGGGAACACACTGCAAACCTGTCATACTAACAAGGTTTTAACCAGTCTCATTCCTACATCTCTATTTAGAGAGCGGTAAATGTTTAAATGAAGATATGCTATCTTACAGTACGACTGACTGTCAAACAACTTCAGGTTGCTAACCCACCAGAATATTTCGAGTCCTTTCCTTTCTGACAACATGCACTGTTTGGACAGGTTTGAATGTCTGACYACTGAAAATCTATCAGTAATGATAAATAATTCCTTCCTTTCAAAATACATCCCACATTATTCTCTTCTGCAGCTCCTACTGCAACACAAACTTATAAAGCACATGGCTTTGGCTTCATAATGGCCAGAAAAAGTCATTTAGAGATAAATGTTCCCTTCTCTGCCTCCAAAGGCCTCAGATTTGAAAGGATTTCATATCAGTCACTTTGATCTTACCCAAATTATTTTAAAACTTATGTTTTTCTATTAGATTAACAGTTATCTAAGTATCTTGGGTGCAATTCTTTTGAGTATACTTTTACAGGAATTCTTTCCCAATAAAAACAATATATCTCAAGTATAGGCCAAGAAAACCGCAGAACTTCAGAAATCCAAATATTTTCATAAATATTGACCTATAAACGTAAAATATAATAGAAGGTTCTGCAACAATACATTGCTGAAAAAAATATTGGATCTGCTGCAAAATAGTGACACAAAAACAGAGAAGCCTGAATTTCTCCCATTAATTTTTGGTGTATATAAGTGATGAGTTCAAGTACAGAAAAGCAGCTTTACCAAACATCCATTTCCTAAGCAGAACAGGACTGGTGATGAAAACATCATTAAATAGGATCCCATGGAATGTAGGACACAGTAACAGGGACACTTCTGCAAGCAGAATAAAATTCACCCTGGACTGAGAGTTTACTGCTTCTTTGTTTCTCTGACGTTAGAAAACCTCAACAATTGCAGGAAAAAAATCTGTAAAATATGAGATTGAGGACTATCTAGTGAAACTAAAAAGGTTATTTTGCTAACAAAACTCCCAATTTATGAATTTACCAGGTTAAATTTTTCTGTTAAAAAAGCTTATTCCTAAATCTTTGCAGTGTGCTTGAATTTAGCTTCCTACTTGTGGTTAGTGATTCAGTGACAAATGAGACTTTCTTCATCTACATTATTCCTAAATTTCCACGAGTAACACTAATAGAAAGGTGGAAAAACATGTTTTGAAGAATTCAATGCAAAGTATTTTTGATCGAACTTTTGAACTCTTCTAATTCAAGTTGCTGTATGAAATTAAACAGATTCCAAACAAATTTAAAGACATTCAACAGCTAACAAATACTGGTAACACATTTTTCAAAATACAATACTAAAAGAGACATTTGTAGTCCCTAAGTGACTTGCTATCTGAATGTCATTTCATGGATCTGGTTCAATACTTGTAAATACTTTTTACAATTATTAGTTCTTCCTCATTTACCTTTCAACTTTTGATAAACAGCTTTTTCAATTATTAGTTCACCTCTATTTACCCCTTTCTTCCCACATCCATGCAAAAATCAATGCAACTTGCTTAAACTAGATGCACAGAATCTCGTAAATGGAAAGTACTTTACCGGACTTGCCCCTGCTGTCCTTTGAGATTTATGCACTAATTTGATATTACATATATATAATCTATATATATCTTTTTTGCCAGGAGAAGGTATTTTACCATTTCTTGTGCAACATCATCAGGAGTTTCTTTCTCCAGATCAAAAGTAAACTCAATGGCTCCATTATCTTTGGGTTTTCCTTTCAGTTTCTTAGGATCTTCTACCCAGAGTCTTAAGGCAATAGAGGATTTCCTACCATGGTCTTCTTCTGCAAGTTCCACTCTTACCCCAGTATCTTCAGCAAAAAAGGCATGGCTTAATAAATCTTTAATTTCATATCTGTAATGGATATAAAGAACATTCAAATACTGCAAATCTCAAGTACTTTCAAATAAGTTTATGACAAGAAACTGTTGTTAAAGGCAAAAACATTTGCAGGATCTTTTTGTCTGTTCACCCATACAAAATTTGTTCGTAATGAAAACTAGTAGTATTGCTAGTGTAATTGCTGAGAGCCAGACATTTCCTATTTCACAAAACCTCAGCAATATTAATTCACCAAAAGCATGTATAGAAACAAAGATTAATGCTCTGTTGAACCTCTCTCAAGTATCTGAGTTTAAGGATTACTAAAAAGATGGCTACCTTCAGGTAGTCTGTTGAAGACCCCAAGAACCTTCTTTGTGAAAGTTATGAATTACTAAACACTAGGCACACTAAATCTTCTAGAAGAAACTAGTGCAAGAAAACTGGGTTTCAAAGCCAAAGCTAGAAACAAGGCATAATTTGTCTTCATATATGGAGGCTAATTATCGATGGAATCTGTTATCAAGGCATGTGATGAATCCTCTGCCACGTGAAACATTTACGTGAAGATGAAGATCTCATTTAGGGTCAGTTCCATCACAAGCTGCGCTCCAAGCAGGACACACTGAGTGAGATCTTACAGACTGGTATGCTACAACCCGCTCTCAGGTCCACAGCGAGGCTTTCTGGCCTTACTCTTTGAAATTGAGATGCACACAACAATTGTGTTCATTCTATTATCCTGACATTTTATGGTAAGAAAGTAAGCAATTATTTTTATTTCCAAGCAATTATTTYTATTTCTAAGTGGTGGGTTAAGAATACAACTGTTATGTAGATGAAGTGTATTTTCTTCTCAACAGGGAAGATTCAGAGACCAGAATGGAAAACCAGACAGTTTCAAAATCTCTGTATAAGAACTACTTAAAATAAGATTGCTTGAAACAAACCTTTCTTCTTTATTTTTGCAAATGCACTCCCCAATTATCTCCTTAATTTCAGGATCAGTAACTTTCTCAAAGCTTGCTGGCTTTATACCCTAAAAGAATAGAGAAAAATAACTCAGTTTGAAAGCAAATTACCTTATGTCACTTAAAGATAATTTTACTACATTTTACATACAATTCAATCAGTGGAATAACCAATACTTGAAAGTTGTTAGCCTTAACATAAAACTGAATGGAGGATTTAGGGCTATTACATTTCTAAGTACCTTTGTACTTTGAATTAAGCGTATTAGTTTGTACATGCAACTCRGCAATACACCACGCAAATCTCCCTTTTCTTTACTGCTAATGTTTTCAAGCCTTACCTTTATACCCTGCAGATTCTGACATCAGTACTGAAGAAGCAGACGCATACAAATTCTCAGAATGACAATTTTTCTTTGAAAGCATACGTTTTTAATTTTTATATTTCTTGCATTAACTCTCAAAAGGTTAAATGAATAAAAAAAAMCATTTTTTCTTCAAGTAGCCAGTTTCAAGAATGAATCTAGAATATCTTGGAAGATCAGACAAGTGCAATATTCTACATTACTCTTCCCACAAATGTTTTGCTCTTCTGTGTCCCCCAACACTGCCCAAAAAAGCCCAGACAAAGCAAGGAAGAAGCAAAATACGCCTACCAGCTCTATGTTTGTGGTTCAACGTAAATTAAAAACATGTTAATTCATTCCTAAAAGTACATATACTTTTATCTGGTAAAAGGTGTGTATGAATAAAAATTTGGCAAAATGAATTTTGAAACAGATTCTACAGTTAAATCCCATCGCTTAGTACACAAGTGAGGTCAACTGAAATCAGGTTTGCTTTCTGCTTATCTAGAAAACAGAAGTTAATTAAGTGCAAAATTAAATGGGATTTGGATTTAACTCCATTCAGATTCTTTTAAAGATTCACTCTAAAATAGTAGTAATAATGACTATATAGCAGCAGATAAGGAGACCTGCTGTCCTGAAGACTGGACTTTCAGCTCACCTGATGCTATCTATCCTGCCTTGGATAAGAAATAAAGTGTTGCAGAAAATGTCTCCAAGTCTTCAAGCATATCACTGAATTTAGTCTTAAATAAATTTTATGGGTGAACTTCAGTAAGGGTTTGCATCTCTCTAAGAACTTCTGAATTTTCCAAAATCAAATTATACTTCTATCTTTTTATTAAAATTCTGTTGCCACTTTGGTCTTAGATTTATACTTTACACTTGGCTCAGGTTAATCACTTCACTTTTGCCTTCAAACTCAAGAGTAAAATGTAATTCATAAATTTTAGGGAAAAAAAAATCACAGAACATTCATACAAATAGTGAGTTGCTCAGTTTT
The DNA here is from genome assembly GCF_003343005.1 of Rhea americana. Lineage (NCBI taxonomy): Eukaryota > Metazoa > Chordata > Aves > Rheiformes > Rheidae > Rhea > Rhea americana. The sequence continues at coordinate 2,920,861 of NW_028186038.1, read as the reverse complement.
GTCTTGGCAGAAAGCTGGCAAGATCAAAGAAAAAATATTGTAGAGGGAACAAAACAGAACTGATACATATATGAGACAAGCTGACTGTGGCGGAAAAGAATTCTTTGATTAAGCAAACTCAAATCTTAATTAGGAGATGAGATTTATTTTTGGTATATTAGAAAAAAAATATGTCAAAATCATATGGAATATCTGGTCTACCAAAGCCCATCTAAATAAAAAACTAACAAAAGACAACACCACAGTAGACCTTTTCAAGACTCTCTTAAACAAGCTGATACTTCTCATTTAGAAATTAAACAAAAAAACCCAAAGGTATTTATAGCATTAATCCTCTATATCCTAAAATCCTTAAAGCCATCATCATCTTTTATTTCAAAGAGTAACTTTCTAGCTCCCCTTGCGACGATAACCTTGAAAAAATAAGTCATCATAAAATGACTAAGAAATCAATCACCTTGAACTACTTTTCTTCTCTCATATGTCACAGGGTCCTCCTACTCCCACCTCAGAAGGACRGCCTTGGAGGATTCAACACCGCAATAAGCTTATCGAATTTTGGAAAGACCCCAAACCGATCTACTGCGAAAGAGCTGCTCTGACCACACTGCTGTGACGGGGAGCTGCGTCCTCCTTGCAAGCCAGCTCCTACGGCTGATGACTCCCTTCCGAGGAGCTAGTCATTCCCACCAGAGGACCATCTGGGGAACAGGACTGCTCACTGTACCGAACRCAGCTCTGCTCATCAGAAACCACGCACGCTGTATCAGTGCTTAGCTTGACTATAATGTAGTAAAAATCAGGAGAGGAAAAGAAACACAAGTATGAAGAGATGCATATTAAAAGGTACCAACTAAACATAGAAAGTAAATAGTCAACATACTACAAGGGAGCTATTACAAGGCTGAACAGCTGATAAAGAGCTGATAACATTTCCAGTGTTTTAGTAGAGGTCTCACATTCCCGTTCTTTTAAAGTTGCACAATTGTTTTTGACAAATACTTGAAATTGTATCATCAGTATGTCATAAGCAACTGAAAAGCAGATGACAAAAGCAACAAATGTGTGTAAGTTTCAATTTCAATTGAGAAAAATGAGTGCATTAAACACAGTAGTAGAGGCTACTTCCACCCTATTACCTGAAGAGCTTTCTACTACCAGGCACCGTTTCCTAAGGTGAATGAATTGCTTGCATATTTAGGTACTCAAGGGAACATGCCAGGTGCTTTTTTATATCTGTAGGTTTTTTCATAAGTATTCTGACACAAACTAAACATATGAGAGGCACAAATAGTATACAACATATCACTGTATCAATTTAATTTTATTTTCCAGAATTCATATTGATTCATCATTTAGGTGGCTTGACTTGAATGCTTACATGACTGGAATGGAGCAGGTCAGGACATGCTGGGCTTCTAGAAATCAGGTTTCCTTTGAAAGGTTTCATTTGACACATCCCTGATGACTGACCCTGATTTTTGACCTTATAAATTGCTTCCATAATAGCGACTCCTACACATGCCACGGTCATTTCAACATCCTTTGAAGGAGTGCTGACTCTTCGCAAAACATCTATTGTACTAATTCACCAACCGCCTAAATTATGAATACATGACTAAAATAAACAAGGACAAAATACACACAATGAAGCACTAAATRGAACTGCTTTTCCAAAGCATTTTCCCCAAAGCTCAGACGCTACAGTGTGCTTCTGCTCCTTAGTTGTCATTAACATCTCCAAGGCCGTCTCATTCTCCTGCGGCACCTCCTCCCCAGAGCACTATGCTGTGGCACTTCCAAACCTCCTGGCAACAGCAACAGAGGGGGCTTATCTGAAACACCTGTTTCTATCCGAAATCAAAGGCCCCATCCCATACATTTATACATCTGTCTTTTCTGAGCATTCCCAAGGAAACAYTGCACCAAAATCAAAGCATATCGACTTTGATAGATCCTTTCCATCCACAGCAGTATGAAAACTGTACAGCCACCTCAAACAAGAGTGAATACAGCCACACYGCATCTGCAGTGGAGGGCTAGTTAGTTGACACAGGGTGGACAGAGATATTTTCATACAAATTCTTCAAATGCTAAAACACAAGTCTAACAGCAAGAYAAGACAAAAGAAAGCAAATAATCTTCCTTTGCTCCTTTCACGAATATTTCTCCCCCAAAAGGATTATTTACTTTGAATCCCCACCCAGACCAGAGCAACTCATCAACACAATGAGAAGCATTCAAATAGTCTCCACAGCTTCTTTTCCAAATTGACTAGATTTGAAAGGTGAGTACAGTGTACTCCAGTATAAGATAGCTGAGTCTACAGTCAGGCTATAGGACATTAAACCTTTAACCTCTACATTAGGGGRAAAAAAGTGAAGCTTGTTCTCAGTACTCTAAGAATAGCTGCTTGTCATTTTTTCATCAGCAAAGCAAACCTTTGAAACAATAATACATGATGCTTTAAGAAATGCCCAGCTTATGCCATATAAGTCAACATTAGCTCTGACTCTCATCAGTTGGTAACTTTTCTGCCTGCCTTTCTTCAGTCTGGCAGGATGCCCTTGAGCTCCAGCCTGCTCAGAACTGAAATTTCAACTTCTACCTAAGTGCCCTCCCTGGAAACAGATAGTTCTTAGAAAAGGGGGGGGGAGGGGAAGCCTTTGTTTTCCAAAAGAGCTGAAACTTTGTTTCCAGGACTGAAATTACACCCCACTAAACTGTTTCTGGAGTTAACAAACAGCAGGTAAAGTTCTCCATTCTGTCAGTACTTTATTCCAGAGCATTTAGCAGCAAGCCCATTGCACGCAATTATAAATTCACCTGTTTCACTGCAAAATGATATACAGCCCTAATGCTAATCTACAAAGATTACCTGGAGAAGGTATCTGAAATACACAGAAAGTCAGTGTAATGAGATTCGTAATATTACTTGTCTGCTGTTGCAGTGCTACAGCTATAGACTTTCCATCTGTTTAAAAAAAATACATATTTTATAAACAGAGAAAATATTCAACACATTCATAAACTAAAATGCAAAATGGAACACTATAAATGTGATAGTTGTTTTATATCTATAGGTTTGTTCTGCTAAACCCAATGGGGTTTATGTATCCACTGAATCCCAGTGTATGGAGTTGGTCTGCTGTGAATTCTCCAAAGCATCAGTAAGAAAACATTKCACTGCAGCTGCATGGGAAGGTCACAGACTCTGATGTTTCACTACAAAATACGCCTATTGTCTACATCAAAATTACTTGCCAGAATGATTAAATACAAAAAAAAAAAAAAATCCGACTAAGAAAACCCATCAAGTTACGCATGAAAAATGAGATTATAGCTTCAGAACAAAGGTCACTAAATATGCTGACCAGGGAAGCGCTTTCAAGTTAACTGCAGTAAATGGGGCTATGACTTGTTGCTTGAAAAATATGCATTTTCTATTTTTCTGGGGGTTCTCTTATTTTTATCATGCATGATTAAACTCAACCAAAGAGTCTACTGGTTTTATCATCTTTTGCACTTAATTTAAATTGCAGCGTGTGCTGCTGCAATAGGCCCCAAAGAACATAAGAGCTTCACTTTCTCATTACAGACTCAATCACATACATGTTTCAGTTCTTTCAACTGCTCTTTAAAGTGTGACAAAAAGCATAAAAMGTCATCAGGAGGGGCCTAAAAGAAAGCAATAAATGAAAGTGTGTCAATTTATGCTCCAGAAATCTACATTTTGGATGCTAAGGCTGAAAGGGCAGAGAGAAAGTGTACAAGTCATAACAAGCACGTCTGATATGCCAGAGAAATGAGCCAGTTTGTACATTTGAGAAACAGCTCAGGAAATTATTATGATTGTCATATTAGCCTGAACTATTATGTGCATACAGTTGCAGATACATAAAAACAACAGCGGAAAATTAAAGCAGCAATGAAATTCAGTCAAGAGAACATGCTCAAACAGAGTAGAAAGTCACCACGTAAGTGTAATAAACTTATAGTTTAATAAACCATAGAYATACATACTGCAGAATACCTTAAAACAAAATAACCATGTTTCAGACAAGTAATGAATCAATTCTGCACACCACTATCTGTTACCAATGCACGAGACTTCAAAAGATCTGACTTCAGATGTTATCTTACGTCCTATTAGTAGACAAGAGCTTGACACAGTGTTAGGAAAGGGAGTAAAAATGATAAAAAAAATTGTCACAATAGCAGCATTAAATAATATACTGTGACCGCAGGGGACATGCATCCCAGGGTAAGTCAAAGTTGGGTTAGAGGCAGCCTAAAGATTAAGGTAGCTACTCTACCTTCACTAGTAAGCAATTACTTTCTTCATTCAAATGTAAGCAAGCAGTGTCAACCTCACAGGTGCTATCAGCACCTCCAGTGGTTGCTGCCATGATAATGGGCCAAGGCAGAAACAGCACATTATTTTATTCTGTAATTACAAAACAAAAGCATAGAGCACCTAGACACAGAGGTAGAACTTTCAAGTTATATTCACTCTCAATTTTAAATACTAGAAATGGCACTTACATTACTGGTGCCAAGTTTTTTCCTYCAAAAAGCAGTTTCATAAAAAATTAAGTAAATTTCTTTTTCACTGAAAAGCTGATGTATGGTACAGCATTTAAGAGAGCTGCATCATTCATCCCATCTATTTGAGGTCAGGGGCAACTTCCGCTCTAGTGAGCCTCCGAACCTCACCTATCTCTGAGAAACAGACTTAGTATAATTCAGTCTCTTAGCTTAAGTCTACACTTTATTTACATACTGTATTTCAGCACGGTGAAAACAAACCCAAGTAAGAGCTGCTGCATGATAGTTGCAACCCTAACTCTTACGAAAAGTGATTTTAAACTATGACTTTTTCYTCTGTAAGTTGTCACCACCCCAAGTAACCAGGCAGATCCAAGCACCTGTGAGAGCGCTCAGGATATGGACAAGGTCCAGGGACCCTGCACCATAAATTCCTCCACTTGAACTGCAGTAGCAGCTTCCCTCAGAAACAGCAGAGCTCCTGCTAGCATACTCACATGGATCCCAGCAGTATCCCCGGCYGCCGCCAGCTCTTCTGCAGACAGGGCTTCTCGGGAGAAGCAGTTCAGTTCAAGAGAGATTTGCTCTGGGAACAAGGACCTTCTCCACGGCTGCCCTGCTCCTCTGGCACCCTCATCAGATAGGACCACCCCCTGCTCCTCCTCCGGCTGTGACAGTTCAGCAGCTCATGGCAGGCCACAGAGATTCTCCCCTCTCCAGAGAGGGTTAGTTAACCCTTTCCTTGTAATGAAAGTAATGCCAATTTTTCCATCCAAGAAATCCTGATGCCTTTGCTTCCCCCTGCTAATGCATTCATTGGAGCAAGCAGCCCGTGTGCCCTACGTGTCTGTATCCACCAGATGGGTAGGGAAGTTCTGTTCCAAAGGTACCCCCTCTTGGTAGCAATAAAGTCACCTTTTAATAGTCTTCACCTTCACAAGAATAACTTTTCAAGTTCTCTAAAGTTGTTAGTATAAGACCACTTTTAAAAAGCTGTAATAAATTACCATATAACTCTTGGCTTTGTAAAGGTTACTGCCACAGAAGACAACTTGGCTCAGACTTTTAGTGCTTACAAAACGACTACTAATTGAAATGTAAAAATCTAATTAGGGATCCTCTGATTAATCATTACTTTTTGCCATCTTGGATACTGTTTTGACAAATGAGGCTTAGAAGTCTCACAAAGTCTTAATTRCCAGTGCTCCATATGGCTAAGGGTTGCACACACTCTAAATTGTTGCAAGTATGTGGAGCAATGAAACACGTAAGATAGCATTTACAGCTCTAAATACATTCACACAGGCACGCAGGTCACCTTAACTTTAGCTAACCATGATGGCAGCTCTCCAAACAAATTAGGCTTATAGCTCACCCAAACTTCTACCCAATGCAGCAGCTAAAACATATCAACTCTGCTTATAACTAAGTACCTAGATTACCAGGCCAAAGGGACACTCAGTATCACATTCAGGACATAAGACCCCAAAGCTGGCACTAGAAGAATCTTCCAGTATCATCATTTGAAGCTTTAGAGTGTAGTGATATCTCTAAGCTACCTACAAGGACAGCATTTAGAGCAGATACTAAGTACTACGTACCTAAAAGAAGCCAACCAGCCACTGCACCAAAGAAAGGAAACTTTTCCTTTCAGGAGAAGAGCGAGCGGAATAACATTGCGACAACAAGGAATAACAACGTGATATAAGAAGTTACCATCAAAGGATTCAGGCAAGTAGCTTCTCTGAGCCCCCAATGTATTTCACTTCTTTGAAAAGATGCAGTATGAGTTTCCAGCAAGTCCACAGTACAGAGCACTGTTTCAGTTCACACCTCCTTCCTTCCCTCTAGTGCCAGAGTTGCTCCAGCTACCTGAGCATCAGCTAGCAATGAAGGTAGCTGCATTACTGAGCAACTTCATGTGTCTGTTCCCCCCCACCTCCTTCCCTGGACAGCTGCAAGTTGAAAGCAGCACTGCAAGAAGAGTAAAGCTACCTAAAATCAGAATCACAATCTAGTGGGAAAAGATTCAGCTTTGCCAAGCTACAAACATCAGCTTGCAACAATTTACACAGAAATGAGATAAAGCTGCATTCCTGTTCAGATGTGTTCTCCTGTATTCTGTAAGTCATTGCATATTGCCAACAGGAAATCCTCTTGATTCTCATAATCTGGACTTCAGCTTTTAAACAAAGATTGCCGAAATGCTTGCATCCTCCCTCCCTGTCAGGTCAGCATCATCACATCTGGCTAGCATAGCAAGCTACAAAAGCACCAACTTCCTTGACTCCTGGTCTTCAGTGATGGGAAAAGACAGAGGTTGGGCAATATAAAATAAAYCTATAAAAATTAAAATGCCCATAAAACCTCTATCTGTCACATGTAAGCGTTTGGGAATCTGATGGAGGCATCTCTATGTTCTGAGTGAGATTACTATGCAACAAATCAGAAAATACACTTTAGACCTCGAACAGTGTCAGCCAACTACGGTATCTACAAGACTGTATCTCTACTAATACGATTCACTAAACCTGTTTGAGGTGGCACGTGGTCTCAAGTACATCTCAAAACTGACTAGTTAAGTTTTATGTAGGAAGATTTTCATTTGATCACAAGCAGTGGAAAAAAGGCAATGCTAACTGTAATTCGGGGATCTTACTTTTGGAGATTGAGAGATGGATTTGGCTCAATGCATCTACTATGTAGGCCTAACTACTCTTTCTTGCTTGTATGTCAATGAAATAAAAGTAACCTCATCCGTAGTTATTTTTTTGCAAATTCTAGTGCAGCTTTCTTCAGATGACTACCCTCTTCATATCCCAGGTGTTCCAACTATCTTTTGGTGATGGTGATGTATGATGGCCAAGCCACACGGCTCACTATCTCCTTCTGTAGCAAGATCACAGATGGAAAGTAGTACCTRGTGAAATTTTTGATAAACCAATCTGTTTRAGATAATCTGTCCTGAAAAAACTAYTGTACTCYTAGTGTTACTTAACCATGTAGAGCAGAACATGACTACAGCTGCCAAAGCACTTGGCAAGCTCCACTTCTCTGCAGTCAGTRATTCTTCCACTGATCTGCAGTCTGATTGCATCTTACAGACTCAGGAGGTTTTTTTTGTTCCCCCCCTCCCCCCCCCCAGGAGTCCCCAGAGCAGTCCATATAAACAAACACATTTATTATCTGGGAAAAAGAGTATTTTTGGTGTTTTGGGTGAGGGAGTGGATATTTCACTTAGTATAGAGGTTATTTTAGATGGCCTTTTTCTTCAGTCTAACTTCACTTCTAAAAATGCAGTAGATCCATTTCCATGGTTTCTGCCTGGAAATTAACAGAGTTCCTAAATGCAGACATAAAGCTCTTCTGGCTCACTCCAGAATTAAGCATTAGTGTATTTTCTCCCTTCTGTCTTCAGGTAATTTGCTATACATACAAACTGCAAAACACCGTGTTGGAAATCTGAATCAAGCAAAACATAAAGGAATATTTATTCAGGCTGCAACCTAAAAGTTGGTGGTCTTAGCTTTGTGGGATACTTGGTTGATTCTGAATAGTCCCCATTCAGGAGGTGAGACTAGGATGGAGATTTTCCCTAATTATCCTTCTCCACTTTCATATACTTTTTGCTGGTGGAGATTAAAAAAATAAGCAAAAGATTACTAAAAATATTGTACACAGCGGCAGTACAGTCAAAAGAAATCCAGCTGCAGAGTTGTAAACTTCCCAATAAATCTGCAAGTTTTCCACAACCCAGAGCTAAGACACCTCCATTCCTATACCACACTAGGCTTTTCCCACACTCAACAGTCCCGATGTGACAGTGATTTTTTTTTTTTTAAGACATTCAGATTATAAAATCCCATATTAAAGATGCAAACAAAAATTACAGCAGTTCACTTACACAGGTTACTTTCCGGTAAATTTGAGCAGCATTCTGGCATTCTGAATAAGGGTATTCTGAGGTAGCCATTTCCAACATGCACATCCCAAAAGCATAYACGTCCACAGATTCATCATAGTGTTCCTCATACATTTCTGGGGCCATAAACTCTGGAGTACCTACACATGCACACACAAAAGAATAAATTCTTTACAAATTTTAAATGGCTTTAATTGTRTTTTTTCCACCTATAAAAACGTGCCTATTACATCAGCAAAAGMTGTATGTGAGCTTATTTCAAAAGACAAAAGTAATTAAAATACAGCTCAAGCATCCCCCAGGAAAGAAATCCAAAGCAAGCACACACGCCTGCACACCCATCTCTCACAGGTAATAAGAGAAGAGAGGAAAAACACACAAATTCCAAAAGTGAACAGGAAAAGTCTGAAATGAAATATAGCAGCGTGCTGGAAAATACATTGGAAGTCTCAAAATGGTTCCTTGCTGTGGATGGAGGGGGGTGTGTATAGGTCTTCAGTGGYAAAAAGAACAGAAGAAATGAGAAGCTTTCACCTTGTTTTTGTCCAAGTTAATTTGCATTTTTTTCTCCAGAGAGATAAGTAGCAACTACCCAGCAGACAGACAGCACTTTGACAGCAAGTGCTATCACAAATTCATCTCCAAAGTCACGCACAGCACACCAGCATGAAACAAGATTCTGTCACTGGATTAGTGGGACAAATCAACAAGCTGACTTACAGAACAAGGTCCTACTCCACAGGGACTCGGGTGCCAGACATCTGATGCAACTGGCTGAATGTGAAGTGAAGCACTGTGTTTTCTGCTTCGTTACAGCAAGCAGCAGCTTTATGACAAGCAGCTACTTACAACACCTGCAAACGCTCCCTTTTGCACAGGGCAGCAAGAACAAGCAAAAGTTCAATGGCATCAACAGCTGCAGAGAAATGTGTCTATATGGAGCACAGACCGGGAAGTTTAGTCACACGAGTTGCTCAGCCTTTGCCAGAGAAATCYGAATTCTGCATCTAAATGCCCCTTTCCAGAACCTTTTGTCAGCTTAGCATGCCTGTTAATAACAGGTGGTTTTTTGTTATGCCCTCTCTAGTATCAGCAAAGGCATGATTCCAATTAAAATAATGTATACATACCAGTAAAAAGAGCTTTTGTCCTTACTTATATTTGGAGACCTGATGTAATCTTTATTATGACAGCATAAGCTACGCCTCTCAAAAGCAGGGTTGTCAGCAAAACAGCTTTTACACGTTTTCTAATGTAGCACTGGCCTAACTCATGTAATAAACCTCAGTTAAAACATCCCTGCAACATTTGATAAGCTTTGGGGCTCTCTCCCGTCACTTATGTTCCTTCCACCTTGAAGACATTCTTTCAGCCTTCATAAGCTAGCTGGATCCATGTCAGGAAAGTTTCACAGCAACTTCTGAATTTAATATCTGATCTCTGGCTTCATAGCAGCTGGCAGAAAAAGCCTATGYCTGCTAACAGCAAAGAGTTAACAGCTGTCAGACCCAAAAAGCTCTTCAGACCTCCTGCATMGTTTCAGAGTGAACCAGGCACTTCMGAGGCAGAAGTGAATCTTACGAATTACGGAGCACTTAAAACAAGTTTGTTATAAATGTGAAAAAGTGMTAGTGATTGTCTAAGCAGCAAATGATATTCTTGACACCATTCCAAAATACCATGAAAATGATATTTTCCACCCATCCCTAGGGGTGGGAAGGAACACATGCATAGAAATATTCTTAACTAAACAAACCACATAGATGTAGAACTGCTTAGTAGCCATTCAACTTCTCTTTGCCAAGCTAGTTCTGCACTGGTTTGGTTCACTGAACAGACACATAGCAAGGTCAAATGAGCATCAGTGCTGGCACAAACACAACAAGTGAAAAACTGGGCTGCAGCCATACTGACTTCACTCAGTCAAAACAGATACAGGATTACTGCTACTAGGATTCCTTTAAGGCTGCTACAGCTATGGAGAAGGTCTGCTGCAGGCAAAGGTAAGGTGGCAATGTAAGGCTACAGGTGGTAGCAGAGAGCTCCAGGGCTGGCAACTCACAGCCCTCAAAAGCCTGGCTGGCCATGCAGCGGCCCGAGGAGAAGCTGGATCCTAATTCTTTCCTTGGAGCAGCACTACTCAAGAGAAATCAATACATTTAAAACAAACAAACAAAAAAAAACCCAGATTGTCAAAGCGAATACAGACAACTKGCCTGCAATCTCCAGCACTTTTAATCACTGGATTTGTTCTAGACATGATATGAGCAAGGTTTGACAGCACTGTGCTAACAACTAATTTTACAGGAATTCATATTGTTATTACAGATTTTATTCCCAGTCTGTGGAAGCCAAGAGACTTAACCAATATAAAACAATATGACTTCACTGAAGTTAACAAGGTTAAGCAGCCATAGCTCCAAGTTTCTATCATATTTTGACTTCAAGGACATCAGGTTCTCGATGTATAAAGGCTACTACTTTTGTATAAAATATTAGTAAACAAACACAATTCATGAGAATTTGAGATGCTAAAACAATTACTTAAGCAACTACTTTTTGAATGATAGCACCCAAATTTTTACTTTATTTTTATTTTTTTCATATATATATATATAATTAGGCAATACTGGTCATCACTATGAGTTTGCTAAGTTAAGTGATTATAACCCTGAAAATTGCTCTTACTATCTAATTTCCATTTATAAAGCAAGCTAAAGGATGACTATGCRTATGACAAATTCCCTCACTTTCAGCATTCTGTTTCAGGAATTTACAACTTCTTACAAATATCATGTACTGTCCAAGGGAGATTTGCTAAGGAAGCATGGAGAAAAAAAATACAGCATGTTGAGAATTCAGGAGAAGCAGATCACACGTGCTTTTCCCTCAGAGAAAGAGTTAAAACTTAACATTTGCAAGAAAATATCATCCTTCAGTAATCATTCAGAAAATGTCCTCCAATTCAACCAAAATCAAGTTCAAACACATCTAAACACTGTTCTGGCTGAGGGAATACTTCTCATGTGGTATCACCTAAGGAGATCAGCTATTGCATATTCTAGCGGACACTTTTAATTTTTTAGCTCCTGATTTTTAATAAATTACAGATGTCGTTTTGGTAGGACTCTGCCAGGACGCGATGGAGTTATGAGCGAGCTCTGCAGCTGCTGCAGAAGAAAACTCTCCTGCTAACAGCCCAGGGAAGGGGAAAGGCAGAGAGCCAGGCTCTGCAGGGCACTACTGGCAGAACAGGCTGCCCTTCCCTTTAGCGAGAGTCCCTGCCCCTACCCTAGCATCACTGGAAACGGAAAACTTCCTCTTCCTGRGGGCTTTCCACACCCTTTCCTGGCATCACCTGGTCAGTGACAGAGCTGGCCTTGCTGCTGTCCCCCGTTCTCTCTACTTTCCTCTCCTTCTCCAGCAGTCGCTGAGCCTGTGCTCAGGGGAGGATACACATTGCTGAGAACTGTTGCTGGCTCTTTTGTAGGAAAGARGAGGAGGATGCAAAGTAATATTTTAATAAGAAAGTACTTTTCCATTCTGATACCAAAGGAAGGAAAAGAGTAGGTCMCGGTAACATTTCCTGGATTTATAGGTTGAGATTTTTACAGTATAAAGAAACTCTCACAAAACCACTTTAATCTCTGCAATCAACCTGCAAGTGAAGATAACACTACTGTGAGGTGTGAAAGAAAGGCACATTAAAAAGACAACCATCACACCAGAAGGAAGCCAAGAAGAACAGAATGATTACCTATTACACTTTTGGCAAATGAAGCTCTCTTGAGGGTTGCCAGGCCTAAGTCTCCTATCTTCACAGATCCAGTTGGTCCAGTAATAAAAATATTGTCACATTTTAAGTCTCTGTGAATTATTGGTGGAGTTCTTGTGTGCAAGAAAAGAAGGCCCTTCAGGATTTGCCGGCACCAGCTACGCAGGACTTTTGGTTTCATCACTTTAAATCTCTTCAGATACCTACAGTGCAAAAAAACACAGAAAACAAAATGGTATAAAAGATACTAGAGGTTGGTACTTTATTTTGGATTAAAAAAAAAAGCCTCCTTAGACACTGCCACTCAGAAACATCAACAAATAGATCTTTCTAAAGGAGGAATCAGAACATTCATTTATAGGGAGGAAGATAAACATTTTTGGTGAAGTCTAATATTAAAGCTACCCACCTTATGCAGAGAAAAGAGATTAAATACTCTTCATATATTCAGATCAGAACAATACTCAAGTTTAATTTTAACCAGAAGATTCTGACCTCTGTACCATGCACCTGCATTTTTTCCCTTTATCTAGAACAATGATGGGGACAGTATACTTTGGAAAAAAAAGAAAACATAAAACCTGCTAATGTACTTGCAGAGCAGTGCACTGGATATAAGCAGTGATGARTATCACTCCCATTGGGGCTGAAAATCTGTTCCAGAATTCATGCCAACTGTTTTATATCGACCTTAACAAGATTGTCAGTACCGAAAGCTATTAATTAATATTGTTTAGTAGATAACCCAGAGCACTTTCTGCTTCAAAAAGAGATTCCCCCATTCAAGTGCTATCCTGTCTGAATTTTGTAACAAAACATGCAAACACGAGCACACAGAAATGATCACAAAAATACATCCTGACAAATTAGACCATCACACACAGAGGATGAAACAGGGAACTGCTTCCAGTCACATAATTGCAACAGAAGATCGGGGAAGAGAGATGGAGGCCAAAATTCTTCCTGTCAAATCCATGAAGTTCAAACACAGGGACAAATGACAGACACCAGAGAACAGCTCCATTTTTTTCTTTTATCTTGAGATGCCTTTTTCAGAATATGAAAGTAGGATTTTTCTAAAAATTTCCATAGCTATTCTTAGACTCCTCACCAGGAGCACAGTACTTACGTCTTTAGTGTTCCAGAGGTCATCAATTCAGTAACCAGCACGATACATCTTTTTCCTTTTACACAGGATTCCCAGAAGTCATAAAATCTTACAATATTTGGATGCTGTAGACCTTTCAACATTTCCGCTTCCTCTTTAAATCTCTGTCTCTCTACTTTTGTTAATTTTCTGTCCTATAATCCAAAATAAGACATTATTAGTACTGAATTAACAAAAATAAAACAAAGCCATTGTAACTTTATTGCTACGCTTTTCAGAATTCTAGATTTACGATTGTATCGTGAACAATTACAAAATCTTTTATGGAAGTGATGAGCAGTGTGTATGCAGTAGGGCAGGAGCCTCAAGCCCAGTGTCAAAAAGACAAAGCCTTGCCTCCGAACCAGAAACCATCGGTGCTACGCTACCTGACAGCATTACTATTCCAGGCAACGTAACCGTATCAGTATCTTGATGTACCAACATACTGCTATTTACTTCTTGTTTTGGTTTGTGAGGGTCATTATATGAGAGATTAACAAACACAGCACCTCATTTCCAGGTGTGCAACGCAGTCACAGCTAAGCTACTGTTTTCTTTTATGACTGTGAACGCTCAGTGTTTAAATGGCTGTACATATTATACAGCGCATCATATTATTATACAGCAGCAACTACAAGGTGAATTTCCCTGAGTAACTGCACTGGGCCATACAGCCTTTTCCATTTCAGTAGGAAAAAATTATACAGTAGCACCTCAAAAATGAATGTACCAGTTTTTCTATTCATCTACTGTTCTGCTTAACTTTATTGATTTTTATTTAAAAAATGATGAAGGATTTAAAATCATCCTTCCACCTTTTCTTTAGGCTGCACATTGGCAGTATGGGAATAATTATTATTTTAGATTAGAAATTAGATTATTATTAGATTATTTTAGATTAGAAATTTATTTTAGTTTAGAAATATGAAGAACGCCACATTCCACCGGCCTCGTTTTCCTAGAGAAACTAAATGAAAAGGTAAGAAGTATTTAAGATCTAAGAAAGGCTTCTTTTCTTCAAGAGCTCCTCATGCCAGCAATGAGCATAAGCAAACTCCAAAAACATAAATAACCAAGCCCCTCCCAAGTTTGTTTTTTGTTTTTGGGGTTTTTTGGGGGGTTGATTGATTGGTTTTTTTAAATTCTGCTCAGCTGCCATCTTCTTAACTCTCCCAAGATCATGGTTCACAGGAACTCCTGCCAACCTTCCAGGTACATACACAGCAAGTTTACCCATGGACAAACWCCACATGGGGGCAAACAACCCTCCTGCACACTGGTACACCGGTGGGCTTCACCTGGAGAAGAGGAAATAAGGTTCTTTATGCTACTTTTCCTTAGCATGGCAGCAAGCTCAGCCAAGTGGGACGTGATGTCCTCGCTGGCCAAGGGGCCATGGAATTTAGCAGAAGCCTCTTCAGCTACCTGCAGCTGATTRACACCTAAACCCTTACAAGCAAAAGGCAACAGAGAGCTCACTCTCACACTATCATGTTTCTACTACACAAAAGAAGAAAATGTCATGTGCCAAAGCACTAGGAGTTTAACTGAAGGCTACACCATCACAGTCCAGTTTCACTCCCATGGACAGTTTTTGGGGCTGGGAGCACTTCAGCCCACTGTCCTAGAACTGAAGCTTTTTAGTTCTTTAAAAGGCGCGATTGTGTAACTGTTCTTACTTATAGAATGAAGGCTCACAAATCACTGAAATTAATTAGCTCTTTTTTTAAAAAAAACTCAGACATTTTCTTTTTCTCAGCTAACTTAGGTATGTTTATAACAGCACCTACTTAGTGAATTAAATTGGCACTCAGCTTATTTTTAACTGAGATTCAGAGGGACGAGGCCACTGCCATTTTGAAAGTCTGCCCTCATCTGTATTTGCAAAGAACTCAACGTAGTAATGAGAATTCACACAGCTGGAAACAAGTTAGCCTGACACAGAGATTTTCCAAGGGAAAGATCTGGGTTGAAGCAATTATGTTTTAGCTCTTCTTGGAAGACAGAAAAGCCTGCTTCTTCAGTGGCACAAGGCGGGAGCAATCCCATTTTACACGGCTGCTGCTCACAGCAGTGTTTCCTCGAGCAACAGGAGCAGACTCCTGGCTGGGAGAAGCCGGGGGCTCAAGGGAGGTGACCTGCGTCACGGGAAGGCGAAGGCACCCTTCGCCCCACAGTCGGCCACAAGCAGCGGGCAGTGGTGCTCTGTGCTGCAGGAACACGCTGGTATTTCTGCTGCTTTATATTAACTGCATTTTTTTGTAATAATAAAAAATAAAAAAATWAAAAAAAAAGCTGTGTAATGAGCCAGAACAGACAATTGCTTTCAAATCCATCAGTTGTTCTCCTGCTGCTGAGTCTCCTCCTAATTTAAACCTAGTAGAATAAATCAGATATGTCTATTAAGGAAGAAAAGGAGCATTTCCTTGTGTGAGACAGGAAGAGCATGGTGTGGGTTAGCAGAGAAGGAAAAGAAAGTAAAGTAGACTTTCTCAACTTCAAAAAAAATATACTGTTCCTTTTGACTCTCATTTTGAGATTTCTGAGTATTGTGAAAAATCTTCCACTGCTAATTTGTGGGTAGCTTTTAAAATATCACTTGGACATTGTAGATTTTCACATTTGGTATCACTGGCTGCATATGACAAGCACCAGACCATTCGGACCAATAACCAAATTCACAGAACCACAGAATGCTTGAGGTTGGCAGGGACCTCTGGAGATCATCTAAATCAACCCCCCCTGCTCAAACAGGGTCACCTAGACCATGGTTGCCCAGGACTGTGTCCAGATGGCTTTTGAGTATCTCCAAGGATGGAGACTCCACAATCTCTGAATACCCTGCCCCAGTGCTCAGTCACCCGCACAGTAAAATGTTTTTCCTCGTGTTAGATGGAACTTCCTGTGTTTCAGTTTGTGCCCACTGCCTCTTGTCCTGTCTCTGGGCTCCACTGAAAAGTGTCTGGCACTGTCCTCTCTACACTCTCACTTCAGATTTTTATACACATGGAGAAGAGAAGGATCAGGGAGGGATCTCATCCGAGCTGAACAAGCCCAGCTCTCTCAGTCATTTTTCATAGGGCAGGTGCTCCAGCCCTCTGATCACCTTTTGTAGCCCTACGCTGGACTCTCTCCAGTAGCTCCACGTCTCTCTTGTACTGGGGAGCCCAGAACTGGACACAGCACTCGAGATGAGGCCTCCCCAGGGCTGAGTAGAGGGGCAGGATCACCTCACCTCCCTCGACCTGCTGGCAACACTCTTCCTAAGGCACCTCAGGATACCGTTGGCCTTTTTGGCCACAAGGGCACATTGCTGCCTCACGGTCAACTTGCTGTCCACCAAAACTCCCAGGTCCTTCTCCACCGAGTTGCTTTCCAGCAGGTCAGCCCCCAGCCTGTACTGGGGCATGGCATTATTCCTCCCTAGGTGCAAGACCCCGCACTTGCCTTTGCTGAACTTCCTAAGGTTCCTCTCCACTCACCTTTCCATCCTGTCCAGGATCCCCTGAATGGCAGCAYAGCCTTCTGGTGCATCAGCCACCCCTCCCAGTTCGGTATCCTCAACAAACTTGCTGGAGGTGCACTCTGTTCCCTCCTACAGGTCACTGATGAATAAGTTGAACAAGACTGGACCCAGGACCGACCCCTGGGGACACCTCTAGCTACCAGGCCTCCTACTAGACTCTGAGCCACTGATCACAACCCTCTGAGCTCTGCCATTCAGCCAGTTCTCAAGTCACCTCACTGTATGCTCATGCATCCCATACTTCCTGAGCTCGCCTATGAGGACATTTTGGGAGACAGCGTCCAAAGCCTCCACAATACTGAGATGGCAATCTGAAGAACAGCAACAAAATGATTGCAGAAGACACATATACCGATATTTTGTATAAAATATAGATTTTTTTCCCTGTAATTATAATCAAAATGATAACCAAGCATCTTTCTCAGAAGAAAGCATTACTAGTACCTGAAAGGAGAGGCCAGGGAAGGGGTTCAGGCAGAGCAGCCACCCTCACATGCTCCCCATCCTCTCAATGCATTTCCTGTGCAGAAACCTAAAGCCTCAAACCAATCCTTTTAAAATTCCATGAGGTTCAACCAGACACATGATTTGTTGGCCAAAGTGTAAGCACTTTCTGAAAGGGCTTAACAGTTGACCTCTTTTATACTCTGTGGCAGCAAAATCACTTCTGTTGTCACTTTAACTGTGTGACTCACTCAATGTTTATTCCAAACCCAAAACACCTTCATGGACATTTACTCCCTACCACATAATCCACATCAAGCAAAAAAAAAAAAAAAAAAAAAAAAAACTTTGTGCTATCGGTATGAATCTAAGCCTCAAACAACTACCTTTGAATAATAAAATTTTAGGATGAGGAATCAGATTCTTTGGAGAGGTAATGTCAAAGAAAGCTAATTCATTTAAAGTGGATTTAAGGTGTTGCTTTGCATAACTCAAATGAAGTTTATGAAAGCCTGGAAGTAAAGCAAGTTCTCAAATTCAGGCAGCAAGTTACTGGCCAGCAGGTTGCCTGCAATGGAAGACATTGCCAACATCATGCAGGCAAAGGAGGTGGCTCAGGGATACTGYGTAGCTGCATTGCTCTGCTCCTCTGTATCATGAAGGAGGTGAAAGTGGTGTCACATCGAGGTGACAAACAAGCTCACTGTTGTCCCACTGCTTTAATATCACTCCTCCTCTTCCGAGATTCCCCAAGACACAAGACTCAAAAGGAGAAAAAAAAAAAGAAAAAAAAGAAAAAAAAATCAGAAAATGTTTTCAATGCCATCTGAATGATACCAATATTAGTTTGCAGTTACTAGCATGCTTCATCTCCTTATAAGGCATCTGCACTGCTTGGCTCTTTACCACTTCACTGGGATATGCAGTCTTGGCTCCAGGGGCTACATTGTAACTCCACTTAAAATAAATGAAAGCTTCTCAAATCTACTAAATACCATCAAGGTTTCTAAAATAAACTTCAACCTTCAAAAGTTCAGAGCAATCACACTGAGCTGATTCACCCTTTCCAGATTAACTGAATTTAAACAGAACCAAGCAAGAAGTGAGACAGCTGTTCAGTCCGTCATACTGTTAAGAAGGAATTCGTAAGTTTATCTTGTTTCTTCATCTTAATAAGCTGTAAAGAAAGCCCCAGAGAGATTTTTCCCCACCTTTGCCGGAAGTGGTTCGTTTAAAGGGATTCAGCACAGAATTCGTCTGTGGCGAAGTCAGGACCAAAGCAGTGCTGAGAACAGATATAGCAGCCATGAGCTTTCCCACGCTCAGAACCTGGATACATCAGTTTTGCAAACATATACGTAATGCAAACTCGTAAGTCTGTTATTTTACTACAATGACATAATTAGAATCATACCTAGTGGCAATGAAAGTACTGTGCTTATAAAATGCAACAGCAAATTTATTCTTTTAAGCAGATACTTCCACAGAGTGAATGAAGTAGAACGGTTTGAGCACCCTTTCCAAGTGCAGCCACATGGGTCCGCGGTCAGCTGCCCCAGCCCGCGCTCGAATTTACCAATTTATTATTACAGCTACTCTGAGGCTGCTGCGGTTAGGCGTTTACTGAGTGCCTCTGCAGKAATAAGCCACAACAGCGTGCGCTAGCAGCACATGTCAGGCAGAGCATCACTGCTTACACAGATGCCACCTATACAGCCTGGGTGGCCTATGGCTCTGCAATTCAGCCTTTCATATAAATAAAAAAGCACTAAATGGTTTGGGATTGCACAGTGTATCCTTCACTATGAAAGGCAGTCTGTAACAGACAAATAATAAGCAAGCAGTAAAAGGAGTTTATAAATTGAGAACGTGTTTCTCTTCATTGACTTCCTTTGCATTCTGCCTGTTGCACACCGGATCGTGACTGCATGGTCAGTTTTAAGCATCAAAACACTGAAAGCTATTTGCTTCTTTCGTGGAGAAAGAAAGGATTCCCAATTAGCATTTTATATCATTGCTTGGTAAATTAAACACCGATTCAGAAAGAATTATAAGGGATTGAATAAAATGAAGTTTGTAGCAGGAAGTGACATTACATAACTTCCTATTTATAAGTCATATTTCTGCAAATTAGTCACCAGGCCAAGACACACAGGCTCTCTGCTTCACTCTGCTTTTCCCAAGCCAAGTTACATAAGCCTTCTCTTTGGTAATATAAAATTTACCCCTTCACTAAGCTCCTTGGTGTTGAACAATAGCAAAGATTGGAATCGGAAAGAAAATGCATTAATAAAATAAAAAGGCAGGCTTATGAATAGCATTCTGGAATGACACTCAAACTAACAGCAGGAGCATGTTCTGTTAGTCATCTACAAGCATCATTTCCTTCAGGTTGTAACATATGGGCTCTGACTAAGTCTTTGCAAGTTATATAAGCAAGAGACTAGTTTTTACCTGGGTCTTTATAAGATTTCTAAAACAGACTAATCCCTGACTTCAAGTTTCTTGCCTACTAACTTGTGAGTGGCTGCAAGGTTTGCGAATGAACCCGTCATCACCTCATGAGAAAAAGAGATCAAATGAAAAGATGAAAATAAGACCACACAAGAGGTTTTTTTTTTAACGTAGTAATGTGTATATCTATTTTAAAACAGGGTGTTTGTGGCAAAGCTGTTATCAAACTAGAAAGCTGTGATGCTTCTGCAGTTTCACTGGTTTTCTAACTTCTTCTGTTGAAAATCTTGAATTTTGAGTAACATTAAGACAATTTTTTAAATACTTTCACCCCTTTAAAAGTGGCACTGACTTAAGAATAAATTCATTCTTGCTCCTGAGTGAGCCTTGGCCACGATGCTGCTGTTTTTAAATGACTATAAAGTTCTCCCATCTCACTCTGAAGACAGTCAGTGTTTTAAAAGACCCATCCTCAGCCTTGAAAGGTTCAAGTTGTCCACGATAGCCTTGCTAAAAATATCCGAAAGCCCTCTGCCTCGTCTTGCCCACACATTACGTGAGAGACTCGACCCCCTCCAAGCCTCCACACTGGCGAATGGAAGCTGCACACCAGGCTGCAGCAGAGCTTGTCGTAGGCAGGGACAGGCAGAAACCCCTCCTGGGGATGTCGGCGCAGATATCGAGTGGGTACCTTCTGAATGGGTCATTTTAACCTGCAGAATCAGGCTTCACAAAACCCTGGGAATAAAAATTTGTTTAAGGAAAAAAAACTGACAGGACAGAAAGAGAAACTAATGCCCCACCAGGAGAGGGGGGAAGGCAGCAAGAACAGCACATGTCCTTCCCTCGCACAGGACTTGTGCATGTCTTACCCAGACTTCTTGGCCTAAGGACTTCTACCTGTGTGTCRAGCCAGCCTATAAACACCAGCTTGTTTTAGAAGTGCTAAAACTCACCCTGTTGTACTTGCTGCTGGTTATTCCATTTTGCCTAGCAGGACAAAGTCCTCATTTGGGAACATATTTAGGTCTGTCTAGTGAAGACACAGGTCTGCACGTGAGGTGAGTGCTCACCTCTGCCAYGCAGGAGCTGCAACAGGGACTGATTTCAACTTTTATTCCTGTTAGCACTAAAGAATAGAAATTAGAACTCAAATATCTAAATCATCAGAAGCAACCTTTTTTTTAAACACCAGTGTGCTAAATCTGAACATCTGCTCATGCGCTGCAAATACTGTTCTAATCAGACATCACCTTGAGTTATAACAACAGCAATGGGACCTATTGATAGCTTTCTCAAATAATTGAACACTGTTTTATTGCAGATTTATGATGGAAAGAAGTACAGTTCTGGCCTGCCYTACAGTCACAATTTTGAGAGTGAGATGCAGAGCTTGGTCAGAGCAGACTGCATTCTCCCAAGACACAGTGCAGTGTAAGTGAGGAACTTGCTTTGCTCCTACCGTGTGCTCAAGACGCATTAGCTGGTACCTGCATTGATGGTACTGCCTTTTCAGGCAAATACACCACAGTTTTGTAAAAGTTTTTAAAGGAACTAACCAAAATAGAAAGATCTAAAAGTAATAGAGTCCACACCTGTATAGGGCAGCTGTTCTGATCATGAAAAGCCATAGAAGGYGGTCCTGCTTCACACTCCAATTCAGGGCTGAAGATACTATTCAGAACAAAGCTTGGTCTGAGGGATATTACATGGTTTGTAAAAAGTGCATGTTGTTTATTCCAAAATTCCCTTGTGTTTGGATAGAGAACTCCACATTACCTGTGTGACTGGAGAAAAACTATTTCTTGAAGAAATATATTTTCCCAGCAATAYTTTACATTTCTAGAAACTGATTCTCCAAATTATTTTAGGAAACATGGTTTCAAAAACCTTTACCAGTGCTACAAAWAATTTTTCAGGAGAAAGTTTTCCAACAGCTAAACTTCATTTCTTTTTTTAAAGTTAATCCTCATCAACACTATATTAAATAATCATTGAGAAATGCTAGTAGAAATATATTATTCTAACTGGCTACTGAACAAAAGAGAGTTTACATTACTATAAAATCTGATCTCAGCCATCTCCTAACAATATGTAAGTTCTCCTATAGGCAACAACTACTGATGTCAGCAGGAATAACACCCTATCTGGTTTATTTAACCTTTTGATACTGTTACTCAGAAACATTAAAAAAAAAAAAAAAAAGCCTTAGAAATAAAGTTAGACAATAACTTATTTTAGAGGAAAGAATTAAAAAAATTTTGCATTCAAAATGAAAACCTCCCTCGCTTACTAYTATTCACTTTTTGTGTTTCACATTAAGGCTTGCCCACTATCACTCACTATCAGGGAAATCCAGGATTTCTCCCAAGGGCATAACCAGGAGCAAAAGCAGGCTCAGAGATGCAGCAGCTTGGACTGTGAAGCACTTGTGCCATTACTGAAAGTAGCTGCTCTCATATACCAGACTTATACYTTATTATTTCAGCACTCACATGACCTATATCATAAATTTGTAATAGCCTCTAGACTCTTATTTCCACACACCATACACTCAATTATAAGCACCTGTCATTAGAAGTTGTCCTACAGCAGAAAATCCCCTTTCTGTGAACAAACARCAGATATGCCATTAGACAACTTGCAAATCAGGAAAAAAACTTACAGCTTCATTACACACCAGCTTTCAGCCAACATTTTTTCTTCACTAAGTCACTYCGTGGAGTTACAGCCCACTATTTGTTAGCTGTATTTGTGAAGCCCACTGAGGTTCCCAGAGGCAACTCACTTTCCAAATGCATAAAAAGCAGTCCTTGTCCTCAAGATACTCACAGTTCAGTGAGCAGGACCCCATTCTGCAGAAAAGGCAGAGAGAAATTAACTTATTTGCCTGAGTTATTACTAGAAATCTACAGAAAATAAAGCACTGAATCCAAATCTTCTCATCCAGATCTCCCACTGGAGAAAAGGCCAGTTTCCTTTCTTGCTGGAGACAAGAACAGCTTGCTACTTTTTAACTCACTTAAGGCAYCTGTCCTGTGATGGAGTAACCACAAAATTCACACCTCCACTTCTTAATGAATACAGAAAAAAAATTAAAAAAAAATGTAAACATGCCATGAGACTCTAGTATTTCATTATTTTCTGGAATTCACTTCTGAACCAGGGTTCATTAAAGTTCATGCAACAGTTTGTGCTATTTCTGAAGAGCATTTTGCTTCACTTGCTTCATGTCATCCATGAACACAATATTTGGTCACGCAAAATGTCTCATACTGTGAGACATAACATCTCAAAGAGATGARGCCAAATTCCCATGTCTCCTAGCAGGAACAGACTGATAAAGACATAATGATTCCTACTAGTATTTTCATTTCTAAGTGTTTTTAAAGAGTGCCATTTGAAGGTTGGAAGACCCTAAACCAGCATACAAATACCCCAAAGTACCGTGTCTGTTACCTTCATAATTATAACAACTGTGGTTATAAAGGACCTTGTTTCAGCACTGGACCTCGACAGAGGAGGAGATGGGTCTAACAGCACCCTGGAAGCAGAAGGATTGCACGGCCACCCYACTCTGGTATCGGGCAGCTGTGGCRGAGATGGRAAGAGACATTTGATTGCTGCTGCCCCAAAATAGTTTTCTAATAGCTGAAAATACGCAAAATGGAAGAAAGGAGATGCTACTGCCCTCAGAAGGCTGACATTTTCCAGGCACGGGGAGAAGAGAGATTTCAAGGGTATGAAACTCCTGCAGTTTCTCCTTTCTGTGTGCAGCCACCTCTGCTCTACTCTTCTCCATTGCTGGCCAGGTRATAGCTCCTCCTCTCATCCTGCACACTCCAGGGAGGTCTCACCTGAGGAGTACCACTTTTGTGAGCCTTCTGAGAAAAAGTGAAAATGATGCTGTTCACCCTATTACCATTCAGCATGTAAATGTTGAGGCTTACTTAGCCATCAGGCTTCCAACAGCAATTAGCACAGCACAAAGAATTAGCAAGAGTAAAGCAAGTTTTATTTAATTTGCCTGACAAATTTTATTTGACTGCTTCTTAAGTAGCATGCAATCCTGTCTTTCCACCAGGCAAACTTCATTTTCCTTTCAATTTCATCCCATTATTCTACCATTTCCCATCCTGCTATAATCTATCAACTTCATACTTCAGTTTGGAAAACACACTTGATAAAGTGAGATATTCCTACCAGTGAATTAATTATAATCTGCAAATAATCCTAAATAAAGAATAGGATACTAATCTGTAGTCACAAACATTCAGGAAAAAAAAAACTCAGTAATCCTATAACACGCTCTATAACATGCATCTTTCAGTGTCTTGGGTGTTCTGAATAGCTAAGTCTTGTCACCTAATTGGTTCCAAATGTAAACACAGTAAGACAACAGAAGGGCTTGCACAGGTTTATGGTTGTATTAAAATATTTTGTAAGTGATTAAGATTTTCTTTGCCACATTAGCAAAGCTAAGAACCAGCTAAAACAGATTTTTTCATCAAGTGACACTTGCAAAATGGAAAAACATAAGTGATGTATAGAATGAATTTTAAACATTTTCACTGCTAACTAGTTTTTATCACTCATGAAGTATTTTATTTCAGCAAAGGTAGCTTAAAAGAAAGCATTACCTTCAGAACTTATATTTATCCAGAAATAGAGTAACAGGAACTATATTATCATGCTTTTAATGGAGTATCCTTAAAGGCTGAACATGTACTTTTTACCTCCAAAATTAAGCCTATGAACTGTGTTGCATTCATTAGCCAGTCACTGGTATAGTCAAGAGTCACCAGTCTTAGAAGATACCCACTGAACAGGCCTTCAAACTCTGTCCCTAATTACACACTAAGTACATTTATTTCAGGAAACTAAGTAAAAAACTCTCTAATTAATAGGAGTAGAAATCCCATCACCATGCCAGACAGCTAAACTAGAAAATATTTAACAAGCCTGACTGCAGCAGAAACATTCTGGAGTTCAAAACATCACCCTTATGCAGTACTAAATACACCTTTAATTCTATTTTTCTTTTCACAAGACAGACCTTGTGTCATGTAAACAGAGTTAAAAGCCATTTTTTGCTTGTTCTTGTCTAAGCACAGCCCAATACTTGAAGACTTTAAAACACAAAGCCGAGCTGAACCCAGGCCGGATTCAGGAACAGGAGGCTGCGTTACTCCGGCCGGGGCTCTCCCAAGGCCACGCAGCTCCATCAGGGCCTGCCACGCCAACTCGCACCACCTCGGAAACTCAACAGAGAGGCCGCAGGGTCGGAGACAAACCTCTGCTTTGTTGAGTGAAACGCAAGGATAGCTGAATTATAAGTTAATACTGTTCGTCAGTCAAAAAGCCCAACGACTGCCTGGAAGTTTCAGGCTTTGTCTACCTGAACATATATTRTTTTGCTCCCAGGAAACAGTTGCCTGAGTGCAAAGGACAGATGAGAAAAATATTTAAGGCTGCATAGGCAGTTTTAAGTTTAGCATTTCATAACTTTTCATATATTCATTTTCATTATCCAAGTAAGACTGAGCAAGTGCATATGTGTGCAAGCACATACACGCTGAATCTAGTTATACTCTGGGAAAGAAATATAAAATGACAAGACAAAAGAAAAGCAACAGCTCTTTGCATACCACTTAAACTCCAATGAACTCGAACAGTGACTTAACGAACCCTGGGTTCTTCATTCTTCACTCACACCACGGCCTGCTGAGTCACCCACCCCTAGTCACTTCATTCCTCCCTTCCTCGCTGTCATCTGGGTCGTACGAATAACTGATGAGGAGTTCTTCTGTAAACCTTAGAGATCTAGGGGAAAGTGGCACTACAGCCATCACCAACTCTTCCTTCTCCCACGCTCCTTTAATTTTTTGCTAAGSACTTTCTCATGACTGCTTTCTGGGGGTTCTACTGGGAGAAAATAAAGGAAGGTAATCCTTTAAGATGCCTCGCTCTCTCCRTTTTGAAAAAAGCTGGCAGATGGCTGTACTACTGCAAATATCTAACTTAAATTCTTGCACCTAGAAAGTCAAGAGTCTAATAGGTCTTGGAGTTGCCCCAGAAACACCGTGCTCTCGTTCCAGCCCCACTCCACAGCCCAACGCTCCCCCGGAAGGCCTGCAGCCGCCTGGGCACCACCTGCTCACTGCTGCTCTTGCAAACATAAGACTCAAAAGAAAGTATACACGGGAAGCAYACAATGCAAGGACGAAGAAAAAAGGCCAGCAGGCCATCTTTTCTTCAGTAACAGYCATGTGGAGACTGGAAGCAAGCATKTCKTGTAGTGTGCCTGCAAAGCTCCCGGCAGCAGGGATAGGGACCCTTTACCACTGCAAGGCACTCCGCAGACCAGAGTGTTCCTCCTCCTGAATGTTCCCACAATAATTTATCTGGAGTTTGGAAGCATCTTATCTGGGGAAAATTTTTAAGTGCTGAAAAGAACTGTCACTTTTCTTACATTCATAACACCACTTGACAACTTGTTAGAAAACACTCAAAGGCAAATTCTATATGCTTGGCCAGGATATATTAATCAAAATCCCCCATAATGGTTACCAATTATGCTGAAAGCATCAGATCTGTAACAGAATGTTTCCTCCTTATTTTTTGTAAACCCTCCTGCAAAGCTGAAAATTCTATAGCCTTACCCAAAGACATAGTATGTTTTAGCTGACAGGCTAGTATTAACAGCTGAAAAATTTAACTGCACATCTCTTCAATAGCTAAACGCGAGAGGGTAACGTCAACATGGGTTTATGAAAACAGATCTTAKTTACTTTCTATTAAGATTATATTATATGTTTGGGCTGATAAAGATAATAGCATTCACATAATAAATTCAGATTTCTGTACTGCATTTGCCTCACATTAAGGAAGAAAAAGAATGATACAGAAAAAAATCCATATGCATAAATTGATGAAAAATTAGGTAACCAATCAGTCACAAAATGTAAACTGTACATATAAAAATATATGCCCTTAATTATTTTCAAGAGGTTATGCCTTATGCCTTGTTCCTATGAAATAGTTTGCATTTTTGTAAACAACCTGAATAAAAGTACAGCAAAATTACTAATGAGTTTTACATTTTGAAAAGAATTAAGAGAGCATTAAAGCATAAAAATGACCAGTCAGAGACTGAGATCCAGATGCTGTGTAAGCAGTCTAAAAATGCTTCACTGATACCAGGGCGTACAACTCAGGCCAGAGACCGAACCGACACAGGCGGGCGGGGAGAAACAGCCTTGCAAAGCAGTGATCGCAGAAGAGGCGCAGGGAGGTCACTGCAGACGAACATAGCCCGCAGTGCTGCAGTAATGAGAGGCTTACACGGGAGTGTCAAGCATGAAAAGTCCCCTCTATTTTCCTTCTGCAGAAAGCACCTCCCTTCCCAGAGCACACATTTCAACTTGCCCCTTAACACGCGCGTAGTTCAAAGATGGGTCACAAGAACCGCTGAAGAATTAGAAATTGGCCCATACTCGGTATAACTCAAACGAGTTCAACCTGCACAGTTTAGGGTAAGGGATTATTTGCTTCACAATCTGTAAGCACTTAAAAACAAAGTTCATACAGSGAAAAGTCTCGTATCAAACACTCCGTTCCGCGAGTTGCGCAGACGCCTGTCAGAAGCGCGCAGCTTTCGTAAAGCACAGGGAAGCGCAGCGAGCTTCCCAGCAAAGACTTTGTTACTGCAGCYTGAACGTCAGGTCTGGACATTTGTCCTAAACGATGGGCTTCATTTCAGCCAGAAGARCTTGGCCTTGAATCACAGGCTCATCCAAGGAGCTCAGGGCAGCGAAGGTACAGAGCAGATGTGATTACACGATGGCAGTGATTCCTTCTGCCTTGAAGTCTGTGAAACCCTGCTACAGGCAACAAGCTCCCAGCTAAAGTCTTGGAATACCAATCCAAATGCTATCAAAGGCAAACGAGGGAGTTCGAGTTTTGGCTACACAAGACCTCTGAAAACATGAAGTCAGCAGCACCAAATCAAAACAAATTTAGCCATGCTGAGTGACAGGAGTCACGGCATTCGATCACAACAAAGTTTGAAAATGTGGTAAGARAAAAACACCCATTCCTTCAACCACATCTTGCACTGGCCAATCCACACTATGTTGCTTACAAGTCAGTGGGTTCACATCACCTTACTGCAGCTGTTTAATTAGCCAGACCCTCTAGTCCAGTCAAAGTACAGATTTCAGGAAACAAGGCAAAATTTCATATGCAGTATTTAACAAATAGAATCAAACTTTTAGAGACTCTACAAAAAGCAGTATCAATCAAAAAACTGAGAGGATAAAAATATTAATATCAAATAAAATTTTAAATATATATTATTTAAAATAATATAAAATATGATTAATTTCATAAAAGATAAAGAATAGAATACTTCAGAGATTTCCAATGGGAAAATTAGGACAAGAAGTAATGTTTGTTAGTTTGGACTTCAAACTAAGATTTTATCAATAGTGTAAGGAAAAGATACTGTAGAGACAGCATTTATCAAAAAAGGCTTGTTAAGTACATTTATTCACGTATATTTCCTACATTTACAAAACCCAATACTAAATGAATTTAGGAAATCAAAAATGTACAAGTCAAGCTATATTCACTCTCTAAGACAAGAAAAAGATTTAAATATCATAAACATCATAAAAGCATAAGATGCTTGATCATGTTGAACATCATTGCTTTTTTCTTTTGATTAAAAAGTGGTGTCTTAGGCCGAGTGAATTTATAACAGTTGCCAACAGCGCACATATTGGTGCATCCCAGAGCATGCTTCTATTGACTAATGCGAAAAGACAGCAGTACTATCCCCTTTAAAAATTAGGCTGTTTCAAAGATGTCAGAAAGCTGCATTCCAAGAAATCTAGGTGTCCAGTCTTTATAAATCAAAGTTGGGKAGAGGAAAAAAACAGTGTTAACTGCAGGGATTTTATTGTGCCCTCAATAATAGTGCCCAGACTTCATCTGGCTTGATGACTATGAATACCATAACACACGATAGGCTGTTTACTTTATACTTTTCAGATAGTAGAATAACTTCTCCTAAATTAACACACAAAACTCCATTCCCCATCCCCACAATATGCCCCCTTCCCCCCTCCATCCCAAATAATCCCTAAGAGATCTGGGAAAAAAAGCTTCCTGAATTCTAAACTCAATTTAAATTTTAAAAACATTCAGATATCTTCCTCTCTTTATTCTCTTACTCTCCCCCAAAAGCTCAGCAAACAGATAAAATGCAAAAGCATGCTTTACTCTACATCCATTACAAAGGAAATATATACAGACAGCATTAATCTTTGCTATTCTGTATGCTGTATAGTGATAGATACCTATGCAAAGCAAATCAAAACAACTTTTCAATGTGGCTGGTGATTTACTTCAGTACACTATTCTTTACAAAGTACTACAAAACTGAAGGACTCATCCATAGTAAACCAAGACAAGTGTTTTTCTTCCTCTATTAATTTCAGCAAATAAAAAGATTAAAATCTCTTTGAATGAAGCAATAAAAAGAATACTGCATATCAATACCATACCAATTTGAATGACATCATCTGGTTTGATTGATTATTTTTTTTTTTTTAAGACAAACTGCACAGCCCACCAAACTTAGGTCTGCTTGGTTCAAAGTACATTAAACAAAACAATTCTATATTCTACAGATCATGTTAGTGCTGTACACTTTCATGAAGGACTTCTAAAGAACAAATAATTTTATATTTTCTCCCAAAGACAGATCAGTAAAAGTTAAYCTCCTATATTACACAAAAGATAGCATAGTAAAAAACTTGACTAGAAGTTAAGACAAATTACTAGGGAACTCTTCCTAGTTTTCATATAACTAAAAAATGCTTTATAATTATTCTTTAAACTTTCCAAAATTCAAGTATTTAATCTCTCCTTAGAGATTTGCCTATTAATAAAGGCCAATCAATATACCCTTTCAAGATTGCAAATGCTGATCTCTCTGAAGTCCTTATGGCTTGCACAGCAGGAAAGCTTTTCCTTAGTATAAAACAACAGCTTAATTACGAGTGATGGGGAACCAGCAATTCAAGCAAAACATTTGCAATCACCAGCAATAATGGATGCTCACTGTCAGAATGTAAATCCTGTAAATATGTTTCCCACAGTCCCCAGGACAAGTGACAGGAGAGTACACAGAAGGGCTTCATTGGTCAACAAGTTATTGTTCAATCATGGGGAAAATGTTACTTGTACAGAAGAATGAAAGTACAGATGTTTGCAGAGTAGACTGGGGAAAAGAAATGAAGGCAAAAGAATACAGTATTTAATCATGTGCAAGAGGACATCACTAGTAACTGCCCTCACCCTGGACAAAGCAGTGCAGAACTTATTCATGCAGGAAAATGTTCAAAATTTATTGAAATTTAAAGAAAGCACACATCCTTAAATGACCTTGTTTACTTTTGATTTTTTTCCAAGGAATTCATTGCTTCAATATGGCACCACTTCCAAAACACCAGCTTAGCTTGCCCTTTCTCCATACCTTAAGCCTAAATCTGTTGGCACTAGGCAGTCTCATGGTCCACCAATGCAGTGGTGCACCCCACCATCTCTGACCATAAAGCTGTCATGATCACAAGAATGGTTACAAATGCAATAAAATGAGGCTTAGTGTAAGGATGGTAAAAGCATCATCAATAATCATTTTCAGAATTTTGCTGAGGAATTCAAAGAAATTGGTTAAACCTTTGCAATACAGCACTAACAATAGATTTCAGACTGCATGCATATTCATGATTCTCAATTTTAATATTCTCATCATTTAAATGTGTCAAAACCCAGCTTTATGTTTGAATTACATTGTTGCTGTTTGTTTCTTTACGTATTTTCTATAGGGATTTTGTCAAATCCTAGATTAACACAAGAGACAGCAAGGCAAAATGGGATAGGATGAATGAATCTCAGTCTAATTTAATCAATCAGTAGAGTGATCAGAAATTTGTTACCACTCCAGATCTAGATGATCTCCAGAGGTCCCTTCCAACCTCAACTCTTGCCAAGTAACTGAGCCAATTCCACCCCAGCACGGCTCTGTTGTCAGCAGCCCATACATCTATCGTTTAAAGGCTACTCTTTTTGCAAGGTCCAAAAGGACACTTAAAAGGTGCAGGATGTGCCAAACAGCAAAAAGGCACACTTTTTCTTTAAGCTTCCAAGCTTAATCAGCTTTGGGTTGTGTTTTAAGGTCCTCCTCTCCAAATCATGCGACAGAAAGGGACAACTGCAAGTCAGCTAGAAAGAGGCAGCTCTTCCCTGAGGAGGGACCCCCAGTACTGCCTCCCCAGGGCAAGGCGTCCCAGAGCACTCCTGCTCCCTCCCTGCTTGCAGGCAGCAAGAGACAGCTCTTCCCAAACCCTCCTAACATGGCCTCCTCTTCGCACTGAACCTTTGCTGTGTTACTCCCCTGCCTGCTCTTCTGCCACTGGCAGTATGGTGCCAAAGAGTGCGAGTTTCCATCATCACCAACGCTGAGCTAACTGCCAGCTTGTATGTCTTTCTCCCACTGACTTGAAGTAAGTGGTCTGGCTCACACACCCCAGGTCACCAGAATGTGGTCACCAGGCACTGCTCCTCCACTGCCCTACAGTGAACAGATGCGAAAACAAAGTTTAAAGCAAAGAGAGGAAGAAGATGGAGGATTGTGAAATAGTATTCTCCTTTTCTGGAAAGGACTGCTCCACTCTCATGGGTTAATGCTCACTCACAATTACCTCTCTCTACCACCCTATCTGGAGCCTGAAGCTATAGTTTTACCTAAATTTAGAATTCTGAGAATTAAATATTAGGACTTATGCCCACTTCCAAGTAATCCATCTCACTTAAACCAAATGATCTCCCTTGGGCACTGCTGTCTTTTTCAAACCAGTCAACCTAGAAGAATAACTGCATAATAAAGTCAGGTAAAATACCACACTAAATAGCACAAATAAGGCATGCAAATATCTTAAAAGCTTACATAAAAGGGCAGGGATGTCTTTAAAACCCAATGTATTAAAATCAAAGGCCAGTCATYCACAATCGACTATATACTAGTCAAAGCATATGCTACAGTTTTCATCTGTGCAGCTTAGGTCAGAAACATTATTCTGCCCATTTATTTTCAGCTAATAGCTATGCTAAGGTAAAAGTTACAAAGAAAGTTCAGAAAGACGTCATAAAAAAATTACTAAAAATCACTGTGTAACTGAAATTTTTTATACTAGCATGCAACACAGATCTCTATCAATAGATYTACTCTCACTTAAAACTTTGAGTGATTTGGAGCCTTCATACTGGCTGCCAAATGAAAGCTTTATAATAAATACCATACCTGGCACTAGGGCTCATTTCTCAGCCACACAAGGACCATGAAGTGTTTTACAGACGCTAACCATGCCAGACATCACAATTTTTCAGGATGAGGCAGATGCAGTGAGAACTTAGAAGCATTTTAGAAATCCCAGGAAGTCTGACCTGAACTTAGGCTACATTTTTGCATAAGATTCCCATACTGGACTATACACCTACATGCAATGCAGTTAGGCACAGCCCACCCAATAGACCTGGTGTGCCCAGAACATGCTGGATTTATTGTGAATTTGCAGACTAATACACAAACACTTGAGAGTTGATCTGAACATGAACAGTGGCTGCTTGCCTCAGATCTCTGGACATCATACAACTGAGCCCGCCTTTTCCTGACAAGACAAAACTTGCAGATGCAAAATGGGGACATACCCTGGGAAACTCGGACACTTGGTAGCTCTTCTATTCTGGAGGAAAAAGTGCAGGAGCTCTACTTCCCTGCTTCTGGTGGTAACCATAAGTCAAAGCTCTCAGTTCTATAAATCATTACCCTGTTAGTACACCAAGCAGCACCAGATTGGACACGCGCTTATTTGGCTTGTTTAACACCATCTGCCTTTACGCATGAAAGAACAGTTTGAGTCATGTAGATGCTGAATTACTCTCCAGAAGAGCACTAGTGGAAGTGATTCATACGTTTTATTAAGTAATATCATACATGTTCTGTTATCAGAAGCACAAGAACCCATTTTTGGTTAAGGAAACATTGTCAAGGTCCATTGGACTAATTTTGTCCAATCTTGACACAGGAACATATGGAAAATCATGCCATGGGGATTGGTGGTAATCTCCTAAACAGACGTTCTTGCCATAGGAAACATTTAGAAGGAAAGTAGGTGTGACTTATGAGATTGTCCGCACACATAAACCTTTCCCATAGCAGAAACACCCTTTCCATTCAGTTCTCACAACATCAAGACTTTCAAAGAGAGAAAGACAAATAYATAACTTTGACAGAGAAAGAGAATGGCAAATGCCCACTCATTTTGCGTCAGTATAGGAACAGCCGTGTGTTAATGCCTAATAAAAACAGCCACGATGCTCCAGTAAAGGGTTATTATTCCACAAAAAATACCTCAACATACAGATACTTCAGTAAGCAATTTAGAACTCATTTGCCACTATAACATATCAGATTAGTTTCTTTTCTTATTACTACTATCTCTCTCAACCAACCTTATGTTAATATCCAATGATTTTTTTTCTAGTCTATTTACTCAGTTGCTTCACTAAATATGCAGCCGGTCAGTAACAGGAGACCTATTCTTAAAGATGAGACTYTGTAGAAAACTAAATATTAACTTCAGTGTTGTAGCTTGAGCCAAAAACTGTATTTTAATGCTACATTTAAGTGTTGTATCTTGCTCAATTACTATCAAAAACCACCACRTCTGTTCTGATGGTATAGACACCAGCTTTAAATTTTCAGATTAAACTGACCAGAATCTAGCAAGAAGGTTGATACATGGTTCTCAGTAAGTTTGTGTCTTCAGAAGCAGTGACCTTGGCAAACACACTCAAATATAGCATTTAAGAAAATCAGGGAAAGGCTCGTAAGCAGGCTTGCCATACAATGTACAGTTAACACTTCAAATTAAGTCTTAGAAACACAAACTGAAAAACTTTTTCAAACTCTATTAAGAAAAGGGAGGGAGATTTTAAACAAAATCAGAAAGACAGCAGGAAACATCAAAGYCCACAGAGAACACTGTCACTACTTCCATAGCCATAAAAAGCGAGGCTGGGTAAACTAAGCATGACAAAATTAGTYCACGTAAGTCCCTATCGCTTTGGGCTGGAAGGCAAGCCCCAGGCGACGGCGCGTCACGAGCAGCCAGGGTGTTGCCGGCTCCTCCTGCAGGTTCCAGTTCCTCTGCCCCACGTTCAGCCGCTGGGAGGTTTCGTGACCTCAGCTGCTGACCAGCCCAGACCCCGGCACCTTTGCAGGCTGAGAAAGCCAGGCGCTTTGCTTGCACAGAACACCATTTTACTTAAACAGAGTTTATATGTTCTGTGCTGGATATGCAACCAGATTACACCAATTTATCTTTGCTCTCAAGTTCAAGATTCCATTGACATTGGACATTTTGGGTTAGGTTTTTTTTTTTTTTTTTCCTCCCTCTTAAGAAACCCCCAAACTCTGAGCCTCTAGCTATTGCCAAAAATCCCACCAAAAAGAAATTTATAACACAACCAGGTAAATTCATAAGCTGAAAGCCTTCATGGCTTATGAACAAAATGAGAGCCTTTCTTTCTGTCCTTTAAAGGAGAAGCGCTATTTGAAAAACAAAAGGCTTCACTGTTGTAGGTATGTTCAAAAAACACCAATTCATGCAGTTGCACACCTAGCATAAAAATTTGAGGATACAGCAAACCTTAAAAAAAAAAATAAGGACAAAACAGCAGTAGGGCAGCAATACAAGCAGTTAAAACAAAAAGGATTTCCAAATTAAAACATCTTTTTCATGTTTCCATCTCAGTATTTTCCATTTTATGTTAGCATGTTGCAGCTGCTGGGTGAAATCTGAAAACTTTCGCAACAGGGCTCCTGAGCTTCTGGAAGAAGTCAAGCGTTGGCTCAGGCTCTTAGTCAAAAGGAAGAAGGGTGCATTGTCTTTTGGAAACATCACACATTGGATCTTCCTAGGTCAATGAGCCATTTTTAATAGAAGGATACATCATATTGTCTTGTTTATAAAYTCAGCAAGCTCCATCTTAAAAGATTTCTTGCCGTGACATTCAGAAGTAAAGCTGTACTAAAATACTATTCCTCCTCTTAGTTTAGTTTATTTATGGCCAGTTTAGACACCCTCCTTGTATCTAAATGCCATCCTTTAGCTTTCACAGCTCCATTCTTTCTACTGTGTCTTCCACGTTTTGACATTCTAGAGAGCTACTGCAYTCCCTCTTGGTTTTCAGTTTGTCAGGCTAAACAAGCTAAGGTCTAGCCTC
Source organism: Rhea americana (assembly GCF_003343005.1). Lineage (NCBI taxonomy): Eukaryota > Metazoa > Chordata > Aves > Rheiformes > Rheidae > Rhea > Rhea americana. Next base: position 2,885,685 of record NW_028186038.1, on the reverse strand, counting down.
AATTTTATAAACSAGGTCCTCCATCCACTTGATCACTTGTATCCCTATACAACAAATATTCTTCCTTCTTGAGGACAGTGACCACAACTCTGATGGCATATTCTCTGCAATCCAGGCAGCTCACTGCTTATGTGCCTGATTCCTTCATATGTGAACCAGGGACATTTTTGCCTTGGCTAGGCTATATTTGAAGTTGCACTATAAGCACTGCACTCTGTGAAAACAGTTCAGATGCTTAATTAAATCAGTGCAAATATCTTTAAATTGAGTTGTTGGCAAATTATGACTCATGGGAGTTCAGTTTAGTTCACTGCACCTTTACGAAGACAAACCTAAATTTATACAAACCWTGTGCTCATTGAAAAATACAGCACTTACAGACCTCACGATACCAGTAAAAATGCAAGCCTTATAACCCTGAACCAAAACCCTAGCACGGAAAGTGGAGCTGGAAATGAACACTAGTCCATTCCCTTGCCCCAAGACAGAAGCAATGACTTCCAAATTACTCTAGACAGACCCGTACACAACCTCCAGGGAGCCTCCCCAGGTAATCTTTGTCAGTGCTTAACTGTTCTTGGTTGGAAATTTCTCCTAGTTGTCCAATGTACATCTCCCGACAGTATTACTGAAGAATAGCTATCCTAGAAGAACAGTACCTCACCTTAGTTATTTCCTCCCAGACTAGACAAACCTAATTCTTTCCACTGCTATTTACAACCACATAGTCTGGATCTATGGTCACTGTTGTAACTCCACTCTGGATTGTAATTAGTCCACGTCTTTCTTGAAGAGTGAGCCCTGAAATTTCCACCAGATAGCATGCAGATAGTGGTCCAGTGGAGCTACAGGTTTCACATATTAAGAGAGGAAAATCAAGGAACATCAGTTTAAATCGGAGTTCTGGTATGCAACCCCATCGCTGACATATATCCCCACTTTTGGGAGGATTAGAGACTCAATAGATCAAACAGATTCTTTTATAGATTCTTAATGCTAAATCTGAAAAAAAAAATAAAAAAAAGATAGCTTTTAAATGGTGAGCAGCCAGTTGAGATCACTATGACTGTTCAAATTTCAGGCTAATTTAATTCACTTGCAGAATCTGCAACACAATAATGCTCTAATCCATTTTCTAGAAAAACTTTAAAGTATCTCAGTGTACTTGCTGTGCCTAAGAACTGTGTGACAAGGCACCTCCAAAGGAAAATCCAGAAAAGCCTTTGGACATTGTGGAGAGGCCCATACATCTCAATTAGACAGCCTCCTACAACAACACACCGAAAGAGACTGTGCTGCTCATGTGCATCAGGCCACTTTCCTTTCCCAGCGATTCTGTTCATAATTATCATCTGAACACACTCATTCCCTGCTCCCCCCCCCCTCAGCTTTGTACATAACCCCCCCCCCACTTTCAGCTCCCCACAGTGAGCAACAAAGTGACCTTGCTTTTCTCACAAGAGTAAGGAAGGAGTCATACAAGTCATACACAGAAAAGGTGCATCTTAGATTAAGAAAACCTGAGGGCAACACAGACACCAACTCATACAAGGCAAAGAGGAAGGTTCATCTCTTTTGGGATTCAATCTTAACTCGTGAGAAGAAAGAGTAATTTGGGCATAATGTTACCCAGTGGGAAGAGATCCTCCAAATCCCATCTCATGTTGAAGAATCAAGCCAGCTTCAGCTCAAGCGAAAGGGCAAGGACAGGGATTCAGACAACCCCAGCAGAAGCATCCCTGGCTCTGCCCTTTCTCCAGCATCACTGTCCAGGAGGGCTCCTCATTGCCACGGACTTCCAGCCCAGGAAGACTCAAGGTCTTTCCCTGCCACAACAGTCCACTCTCACTTACCCCAATCCCCTCATTCTTCTGCACCCTTAAGAGTCCCTGAGTCACTCTTCTTGCAAGAAGCTTGTGTGTGTACAGTTTATCTTCTTTTGGAAAACAGAGTGCCTTCTGAATTTTCTGCTGCACTCAGACTACGTTATCCCCTCCCTTACTCCCTCAAAAAACAAAACCAAAATAACAACAACAGCAAAAAAAAACCATATTGCTGAAACTTGTTTTCCTTTTCACAGTTTATTGACAGTGGTCAAACTCAACCTGACACCAGCTGGCTGTATATCAGTTTAAAGGCTGCTGCATATCCCATAAAGATAACTGGCTCATAAGCAGACCAGCAGGCTAGAAAGTTCTTTGTGTGTTTGAGCCATTGAGAGCTGCTGTCAGCTGCAYGGCTCCTTCACCAAAAGCTGTTAACTCTTTCCTGACTGGCACTATCCCTCAGCTGTGCCCAAAGAGCAGCAGATACTATGCACACCTTTCGGGTAGCACACAAACAAGAAGTCTGGAATAATCACTTGCCCCTTGCCAGGTATGATGGAGAAACACCAGTGTTATGTGTTTGGCACGACTTTCTTAACAAGTYACATTTTAGTTATCCTGCTATTCAGTAGCAGCCACAGCAGTCATTGCTGTCCTTTCTATCCACATTAYATAAGTGTACCTCTGCCTGTGGACAAACTTCTCCATTACCAGCTTTAAATCACGTTTTCCCAAAGTACATTCACAGTAATTTTCAGATGAAGGAACATTAGGGACTCACTCTTGTGAATCATCATCTTGCCTTAATACCACATGTGATCTTGTTTTCAAAGTCTGCATTCACCAATATGAACTATCCCACTCACCAAGAGAAAGTGCTTCAGAAGAARCAACCTACACAGACTGAGGGAAAAAAAAGTCAGCTTTTAATGACAGTCTACATTGTGAAAGTCAATGGCATCGACTGGCTTTGTGGTATTCCCAGACACCATTCAGCTGCTTGTGACAGAGCTGGATGGAAGAAGTTGGACCATTTCCCCTTGCTAGGCTTTGTTAACTGCTTTCACATACAAGAGATTAAAACCATGTATTTGTAGTGCTATTTTTGAAGTTTGTTTCTGGATTGTATCAACATCAGCACAAAATATTGCAACTCTTTCTGCTACGTTTTCAGCTTAAATTCCTTGTTATCTCCCCCATTGCCCTTTTTCCTTCCAAATACAGTACAGCAGCGTTACAAAATCCAGTAACATATCACATTTCATATCCCAAACAGTATAGCACAGATGCATACAGAAATAAGCCTGTGTCAGATCCTACTCAACTATCTTCAGGATCATTTCTGTATGTTCAAACTGGGACTTCAGGCACTCCTGGCAGACAGCTTTGCTTCCTGGAACCAYGGAAACTAGTGTAGCACATGCCAGAAATCCCATCCTTTTTCAACTCCAAGTCATTATGAAAAACCGGGAATATTCTGATTATTAAGTAATTGGACATTCCATCAAATTGGAAGAATATTATTTCTAACTTATATGTATATACACACACACACACACATACACACATGTACTATGAAGTTACAAAATACACAGAACAGGTTTCACAACTCATTGTCAAAACCACAGAAGCACGCGTAACGTTCGGAAAGGATCACCATTCAGGTGCTAAATGTAGAGACTAGTCATATTAGAACTAGTATTTTTATTTAGCTATGAAAACAGCCTTTTACGAATTTTTTCTTTCTTTTAGGTTTTCTGACGAGAGCAGAAAAAGTTACTCCCCAAGGCTAGGCTGCCCTGCCAATCRCATCTAGCGCTGGCCGAGAGGCCGCCCTGCAGAGCACGGCTTTCCCCCTCCCGAGCCAGGGCACGAAATGTTTGTCTGTTGTTGTAACGCACTGAATTCTAAACTGAAGTACACRAGTAACCACGAAAATAAAGCAAACGGAGATGAAAACTCTCAGAACATTAGTGTTGCAAGAAGGGAATAATAGACACATTACTTTCATATATGTTCTCATATATATATATATATTTTCATATTATACATGTATTATTATTTTATATATAATACAGATTTGTTGTTTATTTTGCTACAAAGGGGAGAGCGAGAAGGAACGAAACCACGAGTGCCTGACACGGACTAACACCCAAACTCCACCCGCGCGCAAAGCGGGCGCCTCGCGCTCCCACCAGCGCCGGCTCGCAGCCGGCAGGCGCCCGGCGCCCGCAGCACCGGGGCCTCGTGGCCGTACTCCCGCAGAGCCCGTGAGACTCCCCGCTTCCAGGCGGCTCGAGGTCACGCGTTCCCCCGTGCCAGCRGGTGACCCAGGCTCCAGCGCACGGGGCCACCGAGGTCCTCGCAGCCACCACCAGCGACCAGAGCCCAGCGTCACGGGTTTGGACAGCTGCGCTTGAGATGAAAACAGTACCTGARTAAATTCCTGCCTCGCAGCTCTCTCTCCAGCTGAAGCATAGCTGGAGATGGAGCCTATTTAATTTTCTTTTCATGTTTTTAACCTCAAACAGACTATTTTTCATTAGCTGAAGAGCATTACGCAGTAGCATTATGCCTTGCCTTCTCTATAACGACACTTGGATTTGAGACAAAATTATTTATTTATTAGGGGTAAAGTTAGGAAAGGACCTACACAATTAAATTTGCAYGCTCTCAGGAAAGAAATTTTGACACATTTTAACCGACAAAGATATGAAAAACACAGATGTAGAGAATATTGGTGATCTCCAAAATGCAGACATGCAGTTAAATCTAGAATAAGAAATCTTCTCTTTTAATCTCTGTTAAGTCATTCAAATTAACTAGACTGAAACAGGGCTTACTGAAAGTTATAGGAAAATGTTTTTTCAGAATTCAAATATGAGTAAATATTTTTTGCGACACTAGTAAACATCCTGAGGAATCCCTAGCTGGAAATACACAGAGGAAGTACASCTGGTTAACCTGGGACAGCCTCTCATCACTTACTTGAAACCTAAAAAGATCCTATTTTACTTATTATTTAGAGCTCAAACATGCCACATGGAAATTGCTTCCATAGTTTAGATTCAGAGAATCATTCACTGCATTATCCACAAGCCTTGAAATACAGCAGTCACAGAAAACTTCTTGAGCAGCAACGCCAGGAATTTGCACCACGGAAAGAAAGGCACAGAGTGATACAGGACATCTGAGACGCCCGTGAGAGGCGCAAACAAATAAGGGCTGCAAGACCGAACCAGCTGTTTACCTCCCCAAAGTTGCTGGATTGCAGCTATTATCTGAAGGTTGAAACATCTAACTTGCCATCCTCTTGCAAAAGAAGAAATACATTTAAAATCCACCACAGGGCTATMTGCGTTATTCCAGGCTTGAGAAGAGGATGCAACTAATAATCATCATCTTATTATAGCTTTCATATGTTGGCTGCTGTTCCAAAGAAAGATGGATTAAATATCACTTTTGTTTGGTTGGCCTCCATATTAAAAGCTCTCTGATGACCTTTCATTCCTAACAGACTTTTAAAAAAAAACCCTATTAACTACATTAGGTAAGGTCTTGGTCTTCCAGAACAATACCCTGAAGAAAAATGATTTCAAATTTAATAGACAAAAATAGGATAGGATATACACACATAAAAATCAAGAACTCTGGCCTGTGAATTCCCTGTTTAACCGTATCAGTGCTGTAGSTTCCTGCAGTACCTTATCAGCATGTCTCAAAACTAACTTTCCAGAGCAACTACACAAATCTGAACGTCACAGATTTCCAACCTGTAAATCGCAGCGGGAGCCCTTGATGCTGTAACAGACCTAAAGACGTCCTCCCTGCACCAGGCACACTCCCAGCACGGCAGCCGCTGCCAGCGGGAGCTTTCRGGGCAAACAGGTAAAACAGTAAGGAGACAAGAAGAAACAAACAGGAAGACCAGGGTAACKTAACATTAAGAAGTTTCACACGGAGGTAAGATTTTGCAGCTTATTAAATACCTGCAACTCTTGCAGGCTTAGCCCTTAATAGGATTTAATACTTCCTACTTTTAACTAAAAAGGAATGCCACGTGAAAAGGCTAGCCATAATCTGGGGTTTTTAAAAGGAGACAGGAGGTACAGTAGTATGAAATAAAAGGCCCTCAACTACTGAGCTTTCAAAATACAAGAAAAAGGTGTGGGGAGGGAACCCTTATTTCTTAAATGTCTTTAAATTCACATAGCCATTTCTAGAACAGGAGAAGTTCAGGTAAAGGACTCTGGGAATTTTCTTGCCAAATGCAAACTGAGACAAGGTTAGCTGAAGAAATTGTTCTCAAACCCCTTCTCCCCAGAAGTTTCTGTGGAAGCCATGTAAATTCTCTAATAATATACATATAAAAGGTGCATTAATAAGACAGCATTTCAGGAGTTAGCGCTCAGCGTGCATTACAGACCGCAAGCCACCCGTTGCCCCCAAGACACATCGTGCATTTCCTACTCTGCAAAGCAGCACATCACAACACATGCCAGTTCAGCTGTCTCAACTCCCTCACCCAACTATATCGTATCACATCCAGAAGTTTTCATTTCTTTCAGCTCTTTCAGTTATCTTGGTTATAAAAATAAAATGTTTTAACAATTACTTTATTATTTACTATTTGTATTCCTGCTAGTTTCATTTCTTCACACGACCTACCTATGTTAAATTTCTGATGAAACATACCTTTGCTATATTGTGAAAGGAGGTTTGGACAGCAGCCTCTCCGAGAACGAATTACYACCAGCAAGCTGTACTGAGACTTTTGCTTCAACAAAACTTTGGCTTTAATCTAACCTTAAATGWGAGTGTTCAAAGACCACTTACTCTTAGAGTGTTAATGCTCTAGTAACAAATATCCTTTGATTTACTGTAAATATCATTCTTTTTTAAAAAAGACTATCAAAGTTGCAGCTCAGAAAAGTTTTAAGTAGTTAAATTCTAGATTTTTTTAAAAAAAAGTTGCTAAAAATTGTTTAGTAAAGGACTTGCAGAAGGAAGTGTAAGGCTGGATTAGCCTTGCAGGCAGACTCATACGATTGCCCAAGAAGTCAWTGGGTAGAGTACCAATAGATAAATAAATATTAAAGAAGGATCAGAATCTAGATATARATTATCATCCCAACCTTATAAAAACACTAGAGCATTAAGATCAAAGAAAAACTCCTCAAGGTGATTTATTTAAAATATCTTAAAGAATGGTTTTTAGAAATGTGAATTAAAAATTAAAAATAACTAGAAATGCTGAAGAATAATGTTTTGACTCCACTGAAGCAAACGTTTTCATGCAAACCTCCTTTAGAGCCACAATTTCATTTTAAAGATTGGATTTCTTCAATTTCTAGCATCTTATGGTAGGATAGCTCATGACCAGCACAATCACAGTATGCCAAGGYTGATATATCAGTTACAATGTAAAGAAACAGTTAAATATTTCCAAAGAGTATGGCTTTTGTCCTTCCTACGCAAAATTATATCTGTACAAGTTTATTACCAACCTAAACTATTATGGATACTTTTAAAAGAAAGTACTTGAGAATTAATAAATAAAAAGCTTGTTTGTTTTTTTTAACTAGGCAGGCTTTGCCCACCAGAAATATATTCATATTCTGCACTACTTACGCTACATGCCCCCTCCCCGCCCCACACACACTGCTTGATTTTGAAAGCCTGCAACCTTTAAAGGGGCTTTTAACAAAGAAGAAAACTTGTCATTAGATGAGCTATTTAATATTCACTCAAATTAGGACGACATGGAGCATTTTATTTTCATGCATTTTTCCTCACTTGTGCAAGAGTTTAAACCTCCTTATAATAATTCCTATTGCATGCATTTTTTCTAATTAGCTTGCAGATATATACACCTGCAACATGCAAAGACCAAGTAAACAGTAGAAACTGTTGCTATGATATGAAAGTAAACAGCAGCTCAACAGGTGAGAGAAAAGCAATCTAAATCAAAACATAGCCGTCACTTTCCAAATGCTTCACTCCTTTAGGAGGACTGTTACCAGATATATACCACTGCACTACATGGCAGTCACTTAACAGACCAGATAAGTGGCATAATATTCCTTAAAACAGTTTCTTACAGAAACATGGAACTATTGGATTTTTCTCTGAAAAGCAAGGTAAGCATTTCAGCACATATTTTTCACCTGCACATTTAGGATTAAGAAGCCTTTCAGCTGAACCTCCCACCCTTACAGCTGGATGTTTCACAGAGTTAGAATACGCTATTCTCTRTTCTCGCAGTCTGTTCCACTTTGTGTAGGTTGCAGGTCTCTYGCTACAGGCTTGCACACTGCAGCTGTAGAGTGGATACAGTTGCTTTCATTATCTCTGAGGCACCGAAGAGCAAATTATTCCTTCACTTAGATTGGTCTTTCAACATAGCAAGGGGAACAATATTGCAAAGACCTGCCATCACTACGTCACTAACAATTATTTTAAAACCAGGTAAATTGGTGTAGCGATYCTGGGCAGACTGAAGAACAAGCACGGCTGGTCTGTGGATGTCATTACATCTCAAAGTGCAGAGCAACCCTGAAACATACAGCTTGCGTATAATGCTTATTACATCAAATACATAACTCTGAATCAGCAGTTTTAAAACTTCGGTACTCCTCTGCCTCTTGCTTATACAAGGTATTTAAAAGTAGTTTGCAATTTTTTACTGCTCCTCCTTTCTTAAAAAAAAAGAAAGAAAGAAAAAGAAAAAAGAGCTCATTAAAATGGATGAACAGGCTTCATYAGCAATTATCCATCTTACTGTCTTAGAGGTCTATGAGTAATTATCATTTCAGTACGTGTAGGATCTTCTAGTTAAACCAGTCCTTCCATTTTCCAACTTATCAGTTAACTGCAATCTGTGACAAAGCAGAAAATGTTTAATTCTAACCTTTCAATGTGCTTCCTGTCAGAAAAATACACACAAAACTATTTATATGTATATATATAAAACAAATYCAATATATATTGTTCAAAATTATGCAATAATGATAAACAGTGCTTTTTTCTTTTTTGAACTTAATTCATCCATGCTGGGAAGTTATTTTAAAAACAGGTTTCTGCTTGAAGCATTCCACTACTTCCTCCATATGGATTATATAATAAAACAGCAAATACTATACAATATTGTATTTTATATATATTTATATTTATACACACACACACACACATATTCTAATAGCAGATAAATACTGTGCACAAAGTAATCTACATCTCTGCAAAATTTCAGATACTTTAGCACACCGCGAAGCCTTTGGCTGTTTTGCCAGGCTGTCAAGCAACGCAGAGCAGCCGGTCACCTCTACRCCAGGTGCTGCAGCAGCAGCTAGCTCGTGCAGAGGGAATCGGGTGTTTCCGAACGCCCCCCTGCTCCTGCTCCCACCCTGTGGCCCCGCAAGGCTGCTCCAGACAAGGCGAGCGGCCACCTTGCAGGAGGCAGCTCTCAGCACGGACCGCAGCTTCTGCTACAACGCTTGCCCACTGTTGCCAAGAGTTTGGCACCTTTCACAGGCTAAAATTTAAGAAGAGCAAAAGGAAAGGATCAAGRGAAAACTCATCACTTTCTGATTTCTAGCAGTTGTCAAAAAAATTCAAAGGTTGTATTTTATTTCTAAGGCTTTGTTTTTTCAGGAAATAAGACTGTAACGACACAGTGTGCAGGAGCACACACTCATCTTCCCTATCCTCCACAGGACATTCAGACCCTCTAGCCTGTACAGCAGGGTAATGACTCATATGAGCAAAACACCCTCCAAGTTTCATGGAAATTGATAGAAAAGAGAAAGACGAGTTCTCCTGCTGCAGCCACTGAAGGAAAAATTGCAGAAAGAGCACAACCCTACCAACCGCAGAATCCACTTAAAAGCATATTCATGAATATCTGAACTGTGACAGAGGCTTCACAGGGAGTTCACATCTTATTAGGTACCAAAAATTCCAACTACATGACAACTTTATTAGTTACACTACTCACAGAAATTATATATATAATGAAATATATGATATATATCTTCAAAGTACAAAAGTCATGGTTCATTAGAAACTGTAGAGTTCTAACACAAAGATTAACTTATTGGAAACRTTTTAATGGCTTTTTTCCCTTCCTCTAATAGATAACTCATAATTTACACTTCAGCTCCTAAAAATCAGAGGCAGCTTTATTACATGCTTTCTTCTTTCCAATCTTTAGTATTTGTATATTCAGTCATACTTAAGTTTTCAGTTGCTTCTAGGACTAAAAGAGGTAATGCAACTAGGAYAGTGGATACTTCAACAGAAAATGATACATAAATTAATTTTACCATTTTTTTAAAAAAAARCRTTTTCAGTATGCATATTGCTATATCATTAGCTGCAACCTCAGAATTAGGGTAGCTAAGCATCAAGAGGGCAGGCAAAAAGATTACAGGTATCCATCACTGTTAATCTTCAGAAGATAACAGCTGTTGCACAGTAAAATGTTATGAAATGTCTTTATTTCATCTCACYAGATTCCGCCTTGTTTTCCTTTGTCCATAAATTCTGATTTTAACCTCAGACTGACCATCACATCACAGATCTTACAAATGGGAGGTTAAGTCTATCAACTGAAATCTCAAAATGCACAAGGTGGCTGGGCAGGCTGSGTTAAGGACAGCTAGCCAGGTATCAGGAGTCTCAGCTGAAGAGTGCTCTCACCATACAAAATCATCAGCCATCACAGCTGTTCCTGTTGTTCTTTGCTGGACAAAGAAGCAGCCAACAACACACCTGGGACAACTGGCTGATTATGTTATGTGAAACAGCATCTACTGAGATTAGTCATAGAAGATCATTTGATGCAATTATGAGAAGAATGGGAGATGAAAAAAGAGCAAGCGACAGAGACACACAGTGGTGCAGGAGGCGCTGAAGACCAGGACTGTCAGCGTACAATTTTGGAGGAACAGGCAGAATGAAAGGAGGAGGAGGACATGAAACTAAGTTTTTATAAGGCTGCACCCACTTTTAATGAAGCCTCCCTAACACCACAAAGGAATGCAGAAACTGAATGATGAGTCACCCTATAATCCCTTCCCTAATTTGTGACACAACTACATCAGCATCAGTCACACCTCTCACAGTGACTCTTTGGGATCTGTTTTCAGGTCTTAGGTCAGTAAGCTGTATTTTCTGTTATATTCTACTCATGCAAATCTAATTTCTCCAACCTCCAGTTAGCCAGTTTTAGTAACTCTCCATCTTCATACTGAAAGATTTCTGCCCAACAAGGGTGGCACTTTAGAGCAACGTGTTTTACAAATTGAACAGATGTTCAGCAACATCAAAGGGAGAAAAACATGGCTAGAAAAACATCAGTGGCAAATGCTGGTAAACATCCACAACCCTGATTTTTGCAACACACAAGCGTTTTTGTACATAGACTCCATTGCCTCAAGTGTCTCACTTCATACGTAAGAGTCTGCAGCCCAGAAACAAAGATATTTATAGAAAAAGTATTCTTTGAAATCTGCAACTGAATGATAATAGAGCTGTTCCCCTCACCCCTGAACCGCCTGAGAGATGAATCTAAAAAAAGTATACACATACTTTAATCAATRAAGCCTTATATTTAATACATTCACATTACTTAGAGGCAAATTGCCTGTCTCTAATAAGTAGTGTCAAGCAGTGGAAGAAAATCCCACAAAACATCTATCATTTATTCCAGAGACTTAAAGACATGCTGGATCTCATTTCCCCTCTAACCTTGCAGCAAGGATCTACGGTTATCTCCTCTGATTTCCTTTTTTTTTTTTTTTTTTTTTTAAAGAAAGAAGGAGTCCAGTGATAGCACCTACTTTATTGTTAAGCGACAAGTAAAAGAGGTATTGCTTGAGTCTCCTCCCTGCGAGGGGAGGACCAAGGACAGCAAGGGAAACATAGTAGCCCACTGCACAGGAGAGTCACTCAGCAGACTGGTACGGTGGGTCCATCCCCAGCCTAGACACTGTGTTTGAAGAGGAACAAGAGTGACCAGCTGTTGGATTTGGGTTCCCCTATCGTCACGCTACCTCTTCTGGGTGCTGCTCCTAGCTCACRCAGTCCATGCCAATCCATGGGCCACGTGCCCAACAGGAGGTGAAGCCTTTACAGAAACTCACCCTAGGTGCCCAAGTTTACCACGCACTGCCCAACGCTGGTCTGAAACCAAGCTCACCAGGCAGTCCTCAAGGTCCAAAATGAAGATACCAGGGTGAGTCTGCTATTTAAAGACAAAAATGATTGTGGTGACTTGACAATGAAGTGCCTTAAAAGCTCTCAGCAGAATAATTCTTAGAAGAATTTATAGCTCAAACTTATTTCAGGTAACTTCAGTCCAGTTTAAGGCCCTGCTATACATCTAAGGATCAGCAAGTTAAAGTTAGATGCCTTCCTCTCTCTCTCTCCCCCCACCTCTTTTTTTTTTTTTTTTTTTTTTTTTTTTTTTTTTTTTTTTTTTTTTTTTTTTTTTTTTTTTGAAAGTTATAGAAAATGCCTGTTTGTCTCCTGGAACGGCACTACGAGAATTTTGAATTAATAAGACCCTTACAATAAAAGTAGCTCCAGAATAGCCAATTACGTTTTCCCACCACTTGCCCTCATTTTCCTGTACCAAAAGTTCCTAGAGTTCACAGGCTTTAGTTAGGCTGAACTGCCAGACTTAAAACTCAGTAAGATCAGTGAAAGATGTTATACAAGTTATTACAACTTGTACAGCAAAATTAGCAACCTGGAGGGAAGTACAGGCTGATACTATATCTCCAGAGGCATGTGCAAAGAAACATGTGAAAGGAAAAACCACAACATGAACAGGCAAGGTCACACAKGGACTACAAGCAACCATTCCAGTGCATTCCTACCAACTCATTTTACCTAGTAYCCTGTGGCTTAATATGAATGGTTATATATTTTGTTAATTTTATATATACATAAACAACATTAAGTACAACAAAATCCACTTTTAGTAATGATTGCTGTGTTCGCCAAAGGACAAGATTAATATTCTTGTCCTCCATTAGTAATTGAAGGCAATATAAGCTTCTTATTGCAACTGAGAGAAAAGCAAGTCTATTTTATTAGTGCAACACTCGCCTTATTATCTGCAACAATTTTCAAAACAAAAGAAACATTGGTAGGAAATAGAAACAAAACAAGTGCAAATGCACAAAAACATGGCAATTTTTCTTAATTAATCAGCAAAATCTACRACAAATTGAACAAATGTTTGGAATCGATTTTACAAGACCTAGATATTATCCARTGCTTCAGCAAAGAGCAGTGCAGTTCCGCAGCAATGAAATACATCAGCCGGTATCTTTGTGATTCCCCTCCGCCCCTCTTCTATGCTGTTCTCTTTTAATAGACCAAATTGATTCTGCTCAGTCAACCAGCAGATCTGTTAGCTCCAGCAAGTACAACAGGGCACTCTAAATGCTGCTTTGACTGAAAAATTCCAGAGAGCATCAGGAAAAGCAATGYTAAGGAGTTGCTCAGTGTATAAGCTAAATCTAAAACAAAGACCATAATTTAATCCTTGAAGCACATGCCAGGGAAAGGAATGCATCCACTTCAGAAGCAGACCTCAGCAATAACTATTTTATATTTCTACTGCAACAGAAAGATTCAATTTTCAACATACGAAGTAACCAACCGCTGTTTGTTCTTTTTAATAAAACCTCATTTTATAGAGTATCAGCAATTTTGGTTTATTTGGCTAAATAAAAAGCTACAGCTATCTGTAAAGTCTCACCATGTTTTAAACACTTAAAACATCCCAACAGGATGTTTGGATGAATACTGATAATYCACGCACAGAGTACATTACTGTACTCCATACAGAATCACAGTACATTAAAGCCTACATGTTGCTAAACAGTTAACACAAAAGGCAAATWAGATACCTACAAGCATAAATATAGCTAGAAAAGAAGTCAGAACACATCATCGCTACAKATTTAAGTTTTGCTTCTCTGGATTAAGACGAAACAAAACGCTTTAGTAGCATTCAGAAGAGCTGGACTACAGCCGGACTTTCAGAATCTGAGATATCAGAACTGATAAATGCAGTAACTACATTACAGCTTTCCTATTTAAAAGCATTGTAAAAAGACTAGCATGTAACAGACAGAAATAGCCATTTTATTTGGGGCTATTTAATAATTTTCCCAGAAGAATCCAAGAACCAAATGTGCTTTAGGTTTACCTAACCAAAAATTACACTAAAATTCAAATTAACTTTGGTAAGGTGCTATAAAGATTCATGTTAGAATCGAATACTTCTTGAAGTGTGTTTAATTTTACTTTAAGAAGTCTGGAATGTAGTTGGGATTGAATTCACAGAAAATGGCCAAAAGAAGGAAAAAAAACCTCACAAATGTTATTTGAGCCTGTGTTCTCCTATCTTTTTCAAAGTTCATGAACAAGTGCTTTGTTTCTCTCTGTAGCAAACAACTGAAAAACAGATGGTACTAGGCTACAGTTACTCTTTCTTTGGTAGTTTAACGTGCAGATTCTCATAATGTGGCATCTCATTTTACCCATTATTCCTACTGCATATTTAACAACCATATTATACATTCCATTATATTAACACAATACAGCAAAATTATTTTGCAGTAAATCAGTTATGTCACAACATACACAATTGGATTTTATCTAATACAGACCAAAGCGCACATGCACTTACATGGCAGATTCTGAAGACAGGGGGAACAAATTCCATCAGCTCCATAAGTTTGCTATGTTGGAATAATGCCGTAGCCATGATGGGGTTAGACCATATGAGGCATATTTACTAGAGGTAATATCAGTTGGTCTAAAAATAGTATAGCTGAGTGTGGGAGAAGGGTGAACTGAAAACCCAGGCATGTAAGTCCATTCAAGCCTGAAATAGGCTATSTTCCAAAAATAAAAATCCAGATGAGGATACTACTAGAGGTTTTTTTTTTTTAAAATCTTTCAGAGATTGAGTAGACATTACCTCATCACCATACATACCAGCTGCCTGTTTAGAATGAGTCAAGTCACTGCTAACAAACAAAATAACGTAAGAAATTTTTGGTGCAAATTCCTTGCCAGGTGATTAAGGCCTCAGTACCAGTCCATCAAACCCTATGGAGGACAGCTGAAATTTTCCTTACAAAAAGGCTCCCCAAATTGTTGAATGGGAGAAACATGTCATTCTGGGCTCTTTCAAATGGAGAAGAGTGCCCACTTCCTTCCAACACATTTTCTAAGGATGACATAGGCATTTAGTGACTTCTTACGATCATCTCTGCTGCTTCCACRACACAGAAGAACAAGCAGARAAGACTCATGACCTCATACTTGCACCAAATTCTTTTTTTGTTTTGTTTTGTTTGTTTGKTTTGTTTTGTTTTCTTCCACAGGGGCAAGAATGTCTGCAAGGYGAAACTCAGAGGAATAGCTCAGAAGCAATGCAGCATCTAACCCAACTTCAAGTGGACAGAATTCCCAAGCAGCAAGCTACCTTGGACAACCATCGTGTCCTCCTGACATGATGGTTATCCGAAGTATGGAACYGATTTCTTTGGAGGACAGTATGGTTTTTATTCAGGGATATGAGAAGCTGCTTACGGTTTCAAGATTGGTACCCTTATACCACAAGGGAACTATCTAATACATAAAACAGGCTGTCTCTAATTTGTGGTTTATGTGGAAACTGGATTTGGAGAGATGTACAGGTACTCACTGGGAAGAAAGAGCTACAGAGAGCCAGAGCGCACATGCCCTTCTTAGGTACAGAAAAACTTGCACACTTTTACCAATTGATCAGAGGCTTTCTCTCATCCACTCAACAGAAATGAAACAGAACTGAGGCACTGCGGATCTAAGACTTSTTTGTACAAGCCCCTCTTCTCCTCCCCCCAGATATACATTACAGACTTGAAAGATCATCTCCATCATCCTGCAATTTTAACAGCAGGTTCAGACTCCCACCTCCACCACAAAAGAGTCTCCAGACATTCATTGTTCAAGACAAAACAAGGAGTTTTGTAGGAGTTTCAGAGCACATCACTGTAAAATTCACACCTAGCAGAAAAATAGGTTTCTCAATTCCAGATCAGGCAGAACAACAGCAGGAAACAAGTTAATTAGTTCCTCCATTTCAGAGCTATGCAGAAACAGCAATGTACCAGAGGAAGGTTGTTTCTAGCTGTGTGACTTACTAMCTCCACAGCACCAAACAGCTCCTTCCTTGCCAGATTAGGTTTCAGGCACAGTGAAGTCAAGTCTCACCAAGACAGCACTCATTTTTTCTGCTAGGCCAGTATCACTTCTTGGAAATTATGCATTTCCATATTTAACTTTGATTTCATATGTACAAACTTGAACAAGTAGAAAACTGGTGTTCTGACTCTGCCTGACCATTTCAGATACTCTTCAAAAATTGCCTGCATAAGCCACTCATATTTCAAAGCAATGAAGATGTCTCTCCCAGCAGGAGTGCCAAGTGTCACACATCTCACATGACATGCATTTGGCTATCCTYTTCTTATTCCCGCAGGCTGTCCAGATATCGCACATCAGTATTTGCCTTATGTTTATGCTTTCTGGCCAGTCAAAGCTGCCACAACACCTACTCAAAATGCCAGCAAGTCTCCTACTGCTGGCAACAAATAGCTATGAAGTGGCAAGTCACTTCTCAACAAAAACCCAAATCTACCACTGCAGCTGAGCTCCCAAAGCACAGGAGGCTTATCAATACCTCAAGAATCCCTTCACRCCCAGTCCTTATACATCAAGTCCCTCTGCTTGCATCTACTCACCCAAGAATGCCTCTTYCCAACCTCTGCAGCATCTCTAATATCTCAGATCATGCAAAAATCCTGGTAACTCCAACAGCTGACAGCAGAATTGCTATTGCCACCCTTATTTGAGCAAATCATCACCAGAGCTACCGAACTTTCTTCAGATCCCTGTTATGTCCTGACCACAAAGCAAAGCAGCAATCTCAGACCATAAATGTAAGCATGTTATATACATATTTAATGAGTCAGATCGCATATCAAATACAAGCATTTTCATTATTAAGATGCCAACTTCTAATGTCAACATTTTCCTGTCAGCTGTGTACAAAAGATAACCAAAAGGATCAAAAATATACTTTACACAAAGTTCTTTTTTGTTTTCTAAAATCATTTCTTCTTACTGCAGTAAGACCACACATACAGGGTGAAAGGCTTAACTAGAATTAAAAAGAGCATACAACAACCACTCTCTAGGCAAAATGTATTCAAAAGAAAAAGGAGTCTTGTTTGATTCAGAGGAAGAATCTGAAGTCTGACCCAGGTCTATTTCATTTACTGAATTTGAGAGGCAGCCTATTAATAGTTCACTACCATATTCCTATCCAGCTTCTTCATGTCATTGAGACAGCTATACTAACAGACACCAGATATAGATATATTTTCATATTAACACTGTAAAGCAGAGCTAAACCAATTGTTGTAGTTTAAACAGCAGTCACTATTTCAAGAATTAACTTGAAACAGACAAAATTGGACCGAGAGTTAATYTAATATGAGCACATAGCAATATTAGATTCAGTCTTTCAGATACTGTTTCCCTCCCTACTTCTCCCCAAGGAATTTTCTAAATTATTCTGTTAACTTACACTATGAAGTTTGTCCAGATGATAAATTAACTAGAGGGATAGTAAAATAACCTACTCTTGCAACATCAGATGAATATTGTCAGTGAACAAGGACACTATAAAAGCCAAACTAATTCACCAGTGAAAACAAAGAATTTGTTAGTTTTCCGGAACCTCTAGATTCTTGACATGGGACCGCAAGACATCCTCTTTCCAAATAATTTAACTCTCATGCAAGAAGTTACTTATCAGCTAGAGCACTGAAAGTAAACTTATGTTAACAATGCCCATTTTATAGGCTTGCGCTTTTAATAATGCAAACATCTATCTGCTCACACAAAAACATTCAAGTCATTGAGCCTCTGTGGTACTTTAAACAATTTCCATGGATACTCTAAGTTAAACCATGTTCTCCAACTTGCACTGAAATAATTTAAGAAAGAGATTACACGAGCATCAACATATTCTCCCCTATAAAAGGTAACACATTTAGAAATAAACTACATGCTTTTCCTCCCTTCCTCCATTCACTGTCAGCAGGGAAAGATGAGCTTTTCAGTTCTCAAATGAAAATTTGGCTTCAAGAAACGGTATCAGCCTTAGAAACAAAAATTAGTGAGTTCACACAGGTCTACCGTTAACAGTTTAAAGTGTCCTTTATCCATCTTGCATTAAAGCAAAGCCTAATCTCATCCTGTACTTCTAGAATATTCATACCGCGCTACTAAAAACAGTTAGCTACTAGCTGATCTGAATGAGCTTCTTATTGAGGAGTAAAGACTAAGAGATTAAAAAAAAAAAGTATTTGCTGTTCAAGAGCAACAAGGGCACCTGTCCTTTAAGTTCTTAAATCTATAATAATACTGAATATGAAACAAACCAAAAAAGTATTTAGAACTTAATTTCCATCTTTTAAAGCTCAGCTCTCCAAAAACTTGGAACTCCTAAACATCCTAGTGAGTTAAGACATACAGTGGACTTCTCCCTCTACCCTGCACTGCCCTTTTCAAATCACACGACTGAAAGATTGGTAATGACATGAAAAGGAAAAAGCGTCTCTCTCTCACATAGCTCCCCAAGCATCGCTATAAAGTCCAACACCTTAACTAAGCTCTGCTCCGGTGAGCACCTCAAGGCCAAGCGCCCTGAAGGTTTCTTGCAGTGGCTTGTGAACACCAGTTCATGGACTGGAGAGCACATGTGGGGCAACCGGCGCAAAAGGAATGGCTTCCCTTGCAGCACGCACCAACAGGCATTTCTCATCTTTCTGCTGTGGGCATAGAGCAGAAAGGAGGAGACCATCCAGCCTTTGTGTATTTGCAACAGACACAACTAAACTGAAACACAACAGAACAGAAGCCTCAAGGGTCCACAGCCAAAGTGAGAACTGGGAAATTCAATGAGGCCCTTGCATTTGAGATAGTACCGCATTAGATTTTTCTGCRGTTTCCCTACATGTTACCAAAGGGAAATAGGATGCACATTTTGAAACCATTCATCTAACTAAAAAGAATCTGCCTTGCCAGCATTATAATGGCAAAAGTCTGTATTTCTTGTTCATGACCTACCATTTTAGTTATGAGTACAACACTGAAATACTGTTTCTCTGAAGCCTCACAAAGCAATAGTATGTCACCAATTAATTTTAATTATAGGTGTTGAAAACCTTAGAATGCAAACCCTGCCAAACTGAAAAAACATACTAATCCTCTTCCAATGTTTCAGTTTCAGGAAGGAACAATAACTTATTTTCTAGTTAGAAAATGACTAAAGCTTTCATGTCTTCTCAGACAAATCTAAAACCTAGATTCTAGTTTAGTTATCATTTGGATCCTACCCCAATCCTAGCTGTGATTTCAGATCTGAAACCTAAATCCATCTCTTCAATGAAATAAAACTACTCAACAAGAATGGCTCGCAAGGTCTTTGTATGGCCGGACCGAAAAAAAACAAAAAACAAAAAAAAMCCCACCAAAACGAACCCCCMCACACACACTACAAAGACACACAGGCAACAACAACTGGGCTGAGAAAACTGCTGAGCAAGGACAGAGGATTAATGGCTGTGCAGAACCTCCACGCTGTTAGCTGTTAACTCGCAGGCTCTACAGCAGCAAGCATGAGTGTCTCTCTAGAAGGAAATATGCCTAGTTACAATTTTTCTGAAAAAGGCCTTTTGTTTTTGTTGGTGCAAAATTGTAAAGGAAGTCGTTCTATGTCCTCAAAAGTATGTTGAGCAAGGCTTCTACCTTGTCTTTCGCTATGGCACAGCACTTACATAATTTTCAAAATACCAATAATAATGGATTACTTCACATCACTCTTATTTCCACATTTCTGCAATAAAACACTCTAACTGGATTAACATAGTTGTATATTGGCCTCTGTAGTACTATTTACATACTTCACCTGGTTGCTTACTTCTTGCAAGCCAATCCTAAAAGCATAGGCCTCATATGATGATTAAAAATCTGCACGATTCAGTTAGTTTTCAATCCAGACCAATCTACTGGCTTTCAAAATTCAAACACAACCTCATGTTACCTGCCCTCTGGCATATGATTACCTCCAAATCTGTACAGCTAAGAGACATCAATGTTTAAAGAGAAACAACAGCCCTAAACACTTCCGTGGATCCTTACCAATTTTTCTAAGTTGCTGAGTAATAAATAAACCTTCCCTCTAAACTTAAAGGCCTAGAAAAAAAATTCTGTATTAAATGAAAAATGTTTAGTAGTAAGATCAAATGTAAACTGAAGTACATAATTCTTATTAGTTTGCATTATAAATTTATTGAATGATTACAGGTAAGTCCTTGGACTCTACCATTAAAGACTCTAAACTTCTAATGCTCTCTTCCCATGCATTTGGTGCAAAAATTTCTAAACATGTGTAATTAGGAGTAAGAAAACCAATCACCAGTTAAACTTCACACTGCAAATTTCCTCACCCAATCTCTTTGGGTTTTAAATGACCAAAACAGTAGAATTTCAATAGAATTTGTTCTCCAATATATTTAGTAGTCTTCCATAGTTAAAGCTATTCTATTACAGAAAATATGTTAAAAATATCTATTTCTATTCCCCTTCTAGAGCATACTGAGAAAATCTGGCAGCAAAAAGGAATTCCTAATCTATGTGATTGCTCTGTTGTGACAGAATTTGCACGCACTGGTCAGAATAGGCAGTTAAACAATATTGGCCTTTTTCTGCATATAAACATTCCCTCAGAGACGATCTGAATTATTTCCTTAAACAAATTTCAAGCAACTGCAGTTGCTTGAACACCTTACACATTCAAGATTCAGCGTCAAGCACAAGCCAAACAAAGACAGGCCCTGCCTGGCATGCTCTGCTYGCAGCACCACCGAGCTTGCCGAGTTCTCCTTTGAGTCTCCTTGGCAATCCTGCAGCTTCTCCCCTCCCTCCCTAGCACGGCTTGCGGGGTCCCCTCCGGGTCCCCGCAAGCCTGCTGCTTCCGGCTGGAGGAGAGTTAAACCCTCCTGCACCAGCGCTTCGCATCTGTGGCTTTGCGGCCTTTTAACTTGCCTGACTTCTATGGCTGTACATTTTGTATCAATGTCTAATAAAAGCCAGTAAAATAGATGATTATGAAGACTGAGAAGTGCTCCCTGTACTTCTTATTAAGGAAGCAGGGTTGTGSTGAATTATGAGTATATCGTACAATGAAGTCACTAGGGAATAAAGATCTGACCGTACATTTATCAATGCCTATCCCATGAAGTTGGAGTAACCTACAAACACTGTGTGCCATTAAAAAAGAAAAAAAAAATCTTTATCACATTATTTTCTTGCTATCCTTAAATATTCCTGTAGCCTATAAAGCTCCAGTCCAAGTTTAGAAATCCAGGATTAATACTAAATTTTCTAGTTTCCACCACAGTGGTGCAATAAACTAAGACTAAATAATAGCTCAAGAAAAAAAAAGACTACATTAAGATTTTCTTTCAAACAYGTTATTCAAGTGGCTGTTAACAACAGAGATAATGTAAGAAATACACACTAGAAGCTTCACACACAAAAAAGCATAATCTACTGCCATTTCTACAGAAACAAGAACACATACATTGTTAAAAGGTGACAGCTATGCCCCTAACCAGCAAAAGACAGAATTAGGTATCTAAAACTTTTTTCTCTTCAGATATTATGGGATGAATTCACTCTAGAGATCCAGAACTTGAAACAGGCCTTTCATTTCAAATCTTTGCTTTTAAAAGGTATTTGGACACCAACACCTTGACCTAACTGAAGCACTAGTTTGTAATATCTAAAAAAGGAAAGCACTCAAGTACTTTCTAAGTTATAATCCACTAGAAGCTTGCAACAGCCTTATTTTCAGAACAGCGGAGAGGGCAAGTAAGGGGGAAAGAGACACACAAGAGAGATTCAGTCATTGTAAGAGTGTAACATGTTGATATTAGGAAGAAAAGGAAACTTCATTTCTCCAAATGCCTTATATATATGCATGTAAATGTATGCACGTGTATATGCACATACATTTTTTACTTATATATATATGTATAAGTGTGTGTATATATGTATATACACACACACACACCTGCTGCTCTACTACTAAATCAAGCTACTCCTGTCTGAAGTGTCAGTCTGAACTGGCCTTGGCAGAGCCTGGGTGCGGGGGGGGGGGGGGAGGGAGGGGAAGCTCCGTTTAGCTCTTGTCAGCATGCTCTTGCGCATTCAGAGGGATTAACTCGTGACCTTTTTATGCAATATGACAGGTCCTATACTAACATAGGAGTTTTAGCCGTCAGAGACCAGTGCTGCGAGGGTTAAGCCAGGGAGGAGTGTACATAAGGTGGTAGATTCAGAGCCAATGAAAATATTGTGCTATAGTTAGATGCTGGATACTAAGCAATGGTGACTATAAAGGTGGCTCAAAGCTGAGCTCCTATAGATGACACTAGCATGTTGCCCTTAGCCYCTAGGCTTACAAAGCAGAAAAAAATGCAGGAGGATCAGCTCAGCTTACCTGAAGTTCACACCAAGCAACTTCCACCCACGTCTCTGTGTCCAGACCCTTATAAACGGTTTTGAAGGATCCCCTCCCGAGTTCAATATCAAACTTTAGGAACCTGCCGTCCAGGGAGGTGGCAACTGCTTTCATATCGGCCTCCTCCTCGGGCTCCTCTTTCTTGGACTTGCCCTGATCTTTAGAAGCATCTGGMGCCTCTCTCCTTTCCGCATCTCTGCCAGTCTCCTTCTGCTCTTCGGCCCCCGCTATGCCGCTGCCGGCCGGCCCYGTCTTCAGCTCCGCCGCAGGCTCGGCCTCCGAGCACACCTTCTCGGCTGCCCCGCGCCCTACCTTGGCCCTCTCTGCAATTATCCTCCTGGTTTTAGGGAGCAGAATGATTTTCTTCTGATGCTCTGACTCAGGAAGGTCGAAAGCAGGTTCCTCCTGGTCCGAGTCCACCACGCTCCTCCGGAGGAACCGCTGATGGACCAATTTGGGGTCCTTGGTGCAAGGCACGCGGAGCGGCGGCGCACGGGCTCCCTCGGCTCCCGGCATTGCAGCAGTGTCCGCGTCCGCCCCACTCTTCCTGCCACCGACGGGCCCATCAATATTCATGCTCGTCTCCGCAGCCGGGGGAACGCTGGGCTCGGCAGGAGCTGGAAACCCGCCACGGCCGCCGCCTCCTCCGCCTCCCCGCCGAGGTGCCGATCTGGCATCGCCCCCAGTTTCCATTAGATCTGAGGTCTCAGCGCCGGCCGCCGCCCCCGGGCCGGGGAAGTCACCGTGGTCCGCGCCCGCGCCGAGCCGCGCCACCGCCACCTGCGAGGGGAAGGCAGCGCCCTGAGCGCCGGCGGCCGCGGCTCTGCCCGCCGCCGCCCCGCCGGCCCCGGTCCCGCGCTTCCCGCGAAGAGCCGCATCGGCCCTTGAGAACGGCAGGGCTGCAGCCGGGCCGCGGCGCGCCAGGCTCCCCCGGCCCGAGCCGCGGCCTCC
>NW_028186038.1:2851023-2860903 GCF_003343005.1 Rhea americana | reverse complement strand
AAGAAAAATATGGGGGAAAAAAGCACTTGATCCAGCTACTTGCCTTTCACTGCAAGGCCTTTTTGGAGGAAGGCAAAGATCTAGACATTCAGATGAGGATTGCATCAGAAACTAAGAGAGAAGGGAAAGGATATCATTATTCTTTGCCCACTTTAATATTAGAAGTTTGAGATTACTCCATAACACTGAGGAAAAAGTGCAAAGAACCCTGCAACTGAGGAAGATGGAAAATTATTTCCCTGATACAGTACTAGATCTTCTAGAATTGGAAGGATTCCCCTAGCCCTCCAAACAGGCTGCTTCCTCAGTGTAGAAACAGCATTTACAAAACAGAACAAAACTGTTATCAATAAAGAAGAAAACTCTATTCCTTTCAACCTGTAGGAACCAGCCTAAAGATGATTATTACAGAGCAGAGCTTCAAGAGTAGAACCTTGACCAGGAACATAAATGCTGCAGAGCTGCTTTGGAATCAGCAACATGATAACTCCTTACCAGCCCTCAGTGGTGGGGAAGTGAAGGAAGAACCATTCTCCACAACAGCTGAGTTATCTCCAGTATTTCTTAGGTTGTCCAGTTTCAAGAAGGTTGCATATGTCCAGTGCTTTTCCCATATCCATCTTCTTACTGAAAATTTAGCATAATTTGCATGTCACAAACTTACTAGTGATCCACAGTCCAATGCTGTGAATTTGTTTACATGCACTGTGTTTTTTGATATTACTTAAACAAAAAGCAAAAGCTTCTTCACACTCCCACTCTTTGACATTTTCTGTACCTCTTTAAATTTGTTCAATGCATTCAACTAAGTAAGCTTAGATAGGAACATGTGTTTCTGTGCAGCATCAAATCTATAAGGGGAGCAGGGCAACATTTTGGCTTCATTATGCATATAGGACAACATTTTAGAGTGAATCTGGAACTGCACAGTCTAATCCATTTCTCTACTCTCTACCAAGAGCCTTTCCCAGCAAAATGACGCTCCTTGGCAGATAGAGAAACATTATTTAGCCCTCAGGAACGGCCTATCAAGGCCATTCAGGGTGCTAATGGCCAGAACCCATATGGCAGCTGATGAGGGGAGTTCAGTACTCAGCTGAACACTCACCCACGTTCTCTGTTTCAGCAGTCTCACAAAAGAGCTGCCATTCAAATGCAAATCCCTGCTTGGGGAGGAGAGCTTGACAGCTACATAGGATGGACTCTTTAAGGAAACCTAAAGAGAAAGACTGACACACTAATTGTACCTATAATTTAGCCAAACACCCCTTAGTTGATTTGAATAGAGTCCCACAGGCTCAGTTTTCATAACTTTTTCTGTTCCTGCCTTAATTTACCCAAAATGGAAATAAGCTATTGATTTTCCGGCTATCCTGATTTCAGCTGTGTGCAAGCCACTAGACACAAAGACAGACAGAGAGCGAGATAAGGGAACATTTTACTGTCAAAGGGCATAGAAAAGGATAAACAGTTACAGTTTTCCTGACTGTTAAAGCAACATCAGAGCAATCTTGAAATAGATGCATCACTGATAGCAAGTTTTTATGCAGGTGGTGKTGTAAATTCTAGCACTTTTCAACAAAAAGGTAGTCAACACATATATCAATCTTAATCAAGCTTTTGAGTTCAAGAACTGTTCTTGGYACATATGAAAGTCTAAATGTTCATTGCTGTGGATGAAATTCTCCATGCAAAAAGCTGAACAAGCCACACATTTGCCCCTCCCCGCCTAGAGAGGGAGATTTTCCTTGACAAGCAGGTAACAGCATTTTGTCATGACTCTCCTCTAAATGTTCCATTGACTGATGTAAGGAACAATCAGCTACTAATATAGAGCAGGACATCTTGCAAAAGTTAATAGCTAGTGTTATTTTTAAAGGGGGAGAAATAACCTTTTCTGCTARTAACAGCCATTATTTTCTTTCCATATTTGTTAGTTTTGAGCAAGAAAGTCCAGTTAACAGCTTGACTTTCAGGTTCTCAGATACTGAGACACTTTTTATTTGTTTAAAATAAATGTTTGCAGTGGACTGTGAAAACATTTATATTGGCCTCCAGGTTTCTATTAATTTGTTTTTATATTCAATTTATAACTTGATTAAAAATGGGTCAAACACCAATTGAGAGCTACTTTTGATTGCATTGAGGGTGTACTTTTACTATTACACATGTGCTACTGACCCTAATGCAGTGTTATAATAATTGTGTTTTCTTTAAAAGAATAATAAAAATTTAAAAACTCAGTTTCAATTAGGTCATTTGTGTTCTGTTCCAGCTATTTGTTTAAAGATACAATAGTTCAAGTCATCAAGTTAATACAAATTTATATTGCAAATACCTAAAAAAAAAAATCTCAAGTTTGTGTGGCACAATCATGAACTACTGGCAAATTCACCCAGCACATGGATGGAGTAGGCCAAGTAGCAGGATGAAATGGAGAAAATGTATATGACAATTTAGAAGTGAATAAATTCCATTTATCTCTGTTTGCCGTCAGGTACAATAGTGGTTACAGTGCAGTATAAAATTCTAATGTACATGACAACATTAAACTCAAACCCCTTTTGTATTTTTAATTCTTGAAAATTTTAGTAGTAGCTGATATATCTGATAACAATATGATGCCACAACATTATCGGATTCCTTAAAATAGACAGACTTAATTAGGCTGCAGATAAAAACTACAAAATGTAACCAAAATGAAGCAGGAAATAGTCTGCGTAGTGCCAAAATGAGTGCCCCATTCATCTCATTGATATGCCAGGCAATGGTCATTTAAGTATTAGGTTGTTTAATTATTTTATTCTTCATATGATAAAAGTGAGGGAGTGCCTCATATCCTCACAGATTACTGTAAGTAACATGTTGGGTTTTTTGCACTGACAGTATCTTCATAGCTTCATGGACTTACTCAGGTGTATTCCCTGCCCCTGGCAGCTAAGTCAGCAAAACGAAACAGTGCACATAGTTATATTTTGAATATCTGCATGATTTACACAGAGCATCATCTCACCATTCTAATTCATGAAGGTAAGTTTTTTTAGACAGGCAGGCTATCACCTTTCCCACCCCAAATCTGACCAATGATTGATAGGTATTTTAGAATTACTGCATAATTCTAAAATTTGTATTTAACTGTTTGTGGTTTTGATTCCTGAGAAATAATGGCTTTGAGCCTGCGATAAACTCAAATGAACTACCCAGTTAATTTCCAAATGCCACTGGGTCATGAGTACCACAGGAGTCCAGACAGCATGCTGGTATTCTTTAAACCTCTCTCCCTCTTCTGGTACCATTTTCTATTATGAACCTAAAATACTGTTATGATAAAAATAAAATAGATGAAGTAAAATAAGGATTCCAATTAATGAGTCAAATGTGGCACTTCATAAAACATTTGGGACTGTCCAAAATGTTAATATTTCACAGAAAAGAATCAGAATCACAGAACAGTTGAGGCTTTAGTAAGCTGCAACTAAGCACCTTTAGAGATTATCTGATCCAACCCTCTGCTCAATTAGGGTCACCTAAAGCAGGCTGCCCAGGACTGTGTCCAGATGGCTTCTGAGTATTTTCCAAGGATGGAGACTCTGCAACCTCTCTGGGCAACCTGCTCCAGTGCTCAGTCGCCCTCACAGTAAAGTTTCTCCTTATGTCCAGACAGAACTTCTGCTGTATCAGGTTGTGGCCATTGTCTCTTGCCATGTCACTGGGCAGAAGGCACCGGCAAGAGTGCTGGCTCCATCCTCTTTACATYCTCCCTTCAGATTTTTATACACATGGATGAGATCCCTCCTTGAACCTTCTCTTCTCCAGGTTGAACAGGCCCAGCTCAGCTTCTCCTCATGAGAGAGGCTCTGGTTCCCTCACCATATCTGTGGCCCTTTGCTGGACTCACTCCAGCTGATGCCTGCCTCTCTTGTACTGGGGAGCCCAGCACTGGACCCAACATGTACCAGGTGTGGCCGCATTAGTGTTGAGAAGAGAGGAAGGATCACCTCCTCAGCCTGCCGGCAAAATGTCCACAATTATGTTCAGCAAGTCAGTAGCCTTTACTTCTAACTTTTTTTCAGCCTGAAGCTGTATTTTATCAAAAAGTGAGTCTAATCCGTTGTGTTGGGAAATAGACAGATTTTTAAAGACATAATGACAACATCGTAATTGCTCATAACATAAAAGGTAAGTCATGAGTTATTCTATGTTTAATAAGAACAACAGGTGCTGTTCTCATCTCTGCATAATGCTGCCTGTTGTACTTAGCCCTTTGATCCTGTTTTTCTCCATGAACTGAAGAAGTGATGACAGTATATAACCTTACCGCACAAAAAACATTCCTTCAGGTAATAATCGTTCTAGTGAATGCATTCATTTTACAAATGAGAATAAGAACCAGTTATTTGATACTAGCAATGCGTCTATTCATCTGACTAGTTGCAGTGGCTGTAAACACACCACCATGACCAACAGTCAAAATTCTGAAGTACTTCTACTATGACATTAACTTCTACTCAGAACAACATATGCAAGGGTTAGCAACATAAATAAGTAGTGCAGAGACTGTGGCACACACGGATAGAAACAAAACAGCTGAAAAGTCAATGTCTGTGCTCCAAACGCCCTTCATCCTCCACCGTCTTCATTAGAAGTCTCATACTTAGTGCACTGGCACTTCACTTTCATGCCAAAGAATTACAATAGGTAGAATACAGCACTAACTGCCTAAGAGGTATCACCACACAAACACATGGGGGCACTAAGTCAGCTTAGGAATTCATAAGACAGACAAAGAATTCTCTACACTCCCAAGATCGCGAGAGTACCTCACTTTTGGCCTTTTGGTACCAACTGCTCTGCTGCAATGCTGTAAGATCAYCATAAAGTGCAGAGCAATCTGAATAAAAGAGGTCCATCACTGCAACATGGACAAGGAGCACAAACTGTACATGGAAGGTAGCCACACACATTGTAAGTGCTATCACAGCAGTCATACGTAGTTGCTCAGTGCAATCATGCTCTTCTGTCTACTAATTCCCCTGCAAATGTCTGAAAACGTCAGTCTAGGCTGTCTCCTCCCAGGCAGAATTGCTTGTACTGTATTTTTTTGTAATAAATACTACCAGACAGACATTGTGCATTAGCCAACTGCGCATACATGCTAGAGATAATTACCGCCAGCTCCGAATTGCTTTCAGAACTCCTCAGCGAAGTTTGTGCTTACTCTCACCCTCTGTAAAATGCCACACCAGAAAAGCACTGATATACTATCAGTGTTCAAAATTTGATAAATATATACAGTACACTCCTGTGGTAAAAACTTCATTCTCATCTGTCAATACAACATGACAAAAAAGAAATTTTAGAAAGTACCTCAGTGAAAAGAAACTGTACAGTCCCTAAGCCCTTCTGGCTTCCAGTTCCTAAGAAGAAGTCAGAAAAAACCACTGATTCTCCTAAATCTAAGACTACCCAGGAGGACCCCTAAGGCCACAGAAAAGAGTTTCCAGGACTGAGTTCCCTCCTCTCTCTCTCTCTTTTTTTTTTTTTTCCCCTCTGCTTCTTCTTTGACAGTAAGAAAGAGAATGCATTTCAAACCTTTATTTCTCAAGACTGTACTGTATAGATAGTAAGTGTCTTACATTAGGAAGAATCACCAAGAATGATTGTTAGGGATACCTCCAAAAATAAATGCAACAAATCTCACACTTTGGGTACCAAACTCCAATGGCTGAAGTTCAGATTCAGTATCCTCAGACCATCAAATAGCATTCATCTGATCATGTTAATTATTTGTTTCTTAATTTAGAACAAAGAAAGCCCTAGGTAAGCATTAAAAGTCAGAGCTTAATGAGTTTTGTAGAGCAACTGGTTTATATTGCAAAGCAGGTATTTCAGACAATACCAAAGTTGAATTGGCATAATATCTTTGATTTCCAGATAGGCTCTGACCACAAGTGAGCAAAGTGCATAATTAGCCCACGTCCCAATTCTGTTCTTATTGAATTATCTTGCTATTGATTTAAATGAAAGCAAGACTAGTTTGTGATAGAATCATTTTCCTTATTTAACTGTCAGTCTGCTCACTGATCACATTTGTGGAAGCAAAGTACACAAACAAATGTGAGGTCTTTTACACACAGATGCATGTTTATGTTTTCCTTATTAAACAAGAGTCTATAAAAGATAAAATATAAAAGGTAATTTCCTAACACTAGCTCAAATGTGAAAAATAAAATGTTTACGACCCTTCTCTCATCCTGCAACTCGTAAATACCAAGCTCCTAATCTGATATTTTAACTTTTTGTTTAAAAAAATAAACATCATATATTTTTTTTTTCAAGAAGAAAAGGAATGAGTATCAATTTTATCAGTAGCTAGGAATCAAAATCTTGCTCACGGGAACTTAAGGTATACTTCTGTTTTTATAACCTTAGTGGGGATACTATCAGCTTTCATAGTATACTGACAATTTATTATATAATCCTATAGTAAGTTTGCAAAACAATGTATGTGATAGCCTAAATCACTAAGCTCCACCAAGTGGCATAACAGAGAAAGTATTACCATAAAGCTAGAAGTCTATGCTTTAGAATGGTTTAAAAGGTAATTGTGAGCTCTGCTTGGGCAGTAACAAATAGGTATCTAGCTGCTTTTGTTTTCTAACTTATACACAGAAAATGAACAGGACATTGAGGGAAAGATATCCTATAATATAATTATATTTTAAATAATATTCAGTCTTTGATGCTGCAAATACAAATTTACTTTCCTATCATACTGGTTGTGAAGTTAATTGTGCAAGTGTCACATTCCTGTGCATAACTATCTACAGAATCAGTGAGGCTAAGAACATCAGGGACATAAACATCTGTTGTTATACATTTATATTCTTGCAGTACCTAAATAGCATCGGACACAAAAAGAATAGTGTTACCAGCACAGAAAACAAAGATGGCTGCTGCCCCAAAAGGTTTCCATGTTAAACGGAAATTAATCCATGTTCCAAATTAATCCATATTCCTTTACAGAAACACTAGGAAAAGTAAATTGCATGCAACATATGCTAACCACAGTTAGGTTAGGTTTCCTTTCCAATTCACTGGACAGGTCTTCAGTTATAATTAGGCTGAGCCCCAAAGCTTGCCTGATCTTCCCAGTTGCATCAACTGATCTGATAATGGTACCATCTTCCTTAAAAAAAAAACCTTCACACTGCATAAAACTCTTTTTCTCTGTGTGAAGACAAAAGGCTGTTACTTTTAGGTTCATTTAAATCCATGTTTAATATCAACACTAATGCAGTATTTTCCCCTCTTAATGAATTAATTCAGAATTGCGGTATTCCCCTAGAGCAGCATTTCCTGAGTTCTGGAGGTACCAGACAGAAGGGAAGAGCGCTCTGTTCTTATTACCACACATTAAGAGACTGAGGCTGAACATACCACAGAAAAGCTTCCAACACCCTATGACATGTCACATATTAATAATAAAAGTCCATTACAACCATTCATAATATTCTTATTAATAGGGTTTTAGGTGGACCATTATATATCATCCAACATTTTTAATTCTGAATTTAGCACGGCAAACAAGTCAGATGTATCTTCAGTGAAAATTGATCAGGGCAGAGAGAGAGAGCGCGCACACTGGGAGAGGAACAGCGTAACTTTGGTTCGTTGCGCTGTTCCCCAGGCGGCTGAGGCAGCACGACTGAGAGCACGGCTGCAGCAAGAGGGAGGTGCTGCTGCTGCGGCCAGCAGGCATCTCAGGACACCGGCCCACAGGGAGGGAGGGAGGGAAGGAGAAACTGAGAAAACAAAGAAAAACGAGTGGACAAAAAGCAGGGTAAAGCAAACAAGAGAAAAACAGGTAATGCCATCTCAAAGTATTAGGGGTAGACACTGTTAGAACRAGATTTGGATGTCTTATTCTACCAGAGAATCCCATAGCTCCACTTTCTCAAAAAGTTTCTCTGCTCAGGAAATACGTCTTTAATGTTAGCAAAAATATTAGAAACTCAAAAGATTTGATGATTGAGCATTTTTAAAGGAGTTTGTGTAAGACTTGTATACARAATTTTTATAAAGTGAGGAAACAATGAATGCCACAAAGCCTATGGATGTGAATGCAATAATCTGAAGGAATTTTAGCTATCATGCTCTCCAGATGGTAGCCTGTTACACCTTGCCATAAGTCAGATTTATCTTCAGGGCTGGGCTAACTATACAACTTTCAAAACATGTTTTAATTCTCATTCCGTATAATATTTTATCAAATAAAATATGGTCATTTATTTTTATACATATATGGTCATTTATTTTTATACATATATGATCATTTATGGTCATTCATTTATCAGTCTCTTGTTAGTCAGACCAGAATGACTGAGGTCTAGTTAAATCCTATAAGTTATCTAAAAATAATACCAGATTTTAGTCTTTACCTGGGACAATTCAAGCTATTTTTCTTTTCATATGCTACTTGTCTATGTAATGTCAGGACAGACATTGAAAGAACTTTCCTCGCACAGAGAAGTAGGTATTACTATGTTTCCAAGGTTTAAAGATGAATGCCTTTTAATATAAAAGTTTCCTAGCAACATGTGTTCCTAGCCTAGACTGTATTCCAAAAAYGGTGATGCTTTCAGAATTGTATCTATTCCTGTGTTCAAATTAGCTCTTACGCTATGCTGTTATCTTTACCTTTACAACCCATAGTATCACGGAACAGTAGTCGTCTTTCCCTAGGTTCAGCTTCTCACTGTCTCCCATTTTGGTCTTACATATGAAGACATCTTCCCACCCTTGGTTAATATATGTTTTGTCCCTTTTTTTCCTCCATAACTCAGTAGAAGAGCGTCCTTGTTTCTCATTGATGTTGTGGGGATTATCAAYCTCCTGAACTGCAGTTCTGGAGCTTGATATTCAGACGGCAAACTCTCCAAACTATGGAGATATTTTATCTGCATGTGTAAAGCCAGGGATAACTTGAGAACGCTCCACACCAAAGCCATAACTGGTTCTGTGGTCTGCAGCACCCCRTTTTTGAATGTTCCTTGTGGCCAGCAGTACAAACAAACAAACAGCAGCACCTTTCACAATAGGAACTAGGTGTTGCTCCCAGAGGAATAAAAACAGCAGTTTTATCAAATCAGATTTTTAAAAGTGTTGGGAAAGCACTAAAGAAAATGAAGATGAGACTGGCAGGATTTCCTAGAGCACAATTTCCTCATGATGGTAAAACAACAGAGAAATTTGTCATGCTTAAAGAAATCAAAAGGATATTAGCCAGACATCAGTTTTTCAAACTTTATCCACCTCATGACAAAGGAAACATATGTAACATAACCCCCCCCCCCTTTTTTTTTACTGTGTGACATCACATTCTCATACACTATCCTTCAGCTCTTTTGAAAGGGAAGCATAATAGAAAAAGTTATGGCAGGTCACTGAGCCTTGAGAAACATCTTCTGATTCATTGGTGCACAGTCCTCCTCCTCTCCCACTGAGGGCTTGATATAAGTGACAGTTTTTTTTACTTCCAAGGAACAGCACCCATCTGGGCCATCATGCTCCATATCCCAGCCCATTCCCTCCTATCAGGAGGAAGGCTTCCTAAGGGCACTGGTAGATCTTGGGGAATCAGTTACTGCTTTGGAGGACACCCCCTCACACATACACACACCATTTCTTTGAGGAATCAGGCCCAAACGCCTAGACTATAAAGGCATTTATAGTGCCTTTTAATTTA
Source organism: Rhea americana (assembly GCF_003343005.1). NCBI lineage: Eukaryota > Metazoa > Chordata > Aves > Rheiformes > Rheidae > Rhea > Rhea americana. The sequence goes on along the minus strand of NW_028186038.1, from coordinate 2,851,155 downwards.
ATTTAAAGTGAAGAAAGACTGCTGTCTCCCCGACAACCTGAAAAAACATTAGAAAGAAAAGTAGCATATTCTGATCCTCCACTGTGATCAGTGGATATTAGTGGAAAGAGATCTATAGGGATCAAGGAGGAT
>NW_028186038.1:2827190-2851008 GCF_003343005.1 Rhea americana | reverse complement strand
AAAAAAAAAAAAAAAAAAAAGCAAGGAGCATGCCTCACATCTCCACATCTCAACATGCTGACCTTAACAACTGCATAGTGGACTTCTGGAGCTTAAAATGGAAGTCCAGCTTTAATTTGTTTCCAGGTTCCCAGGGACATTTAAGGGCATGAGGCATTAAAAAATATAGAATTTGTAAAGGCTAAATAATAGAGATCCTGAAGGGGATGAAATTGTTCTAAGTAGTTGGGATATGTTAATGCATGGTGTCAGAGGAATATGAGGGCAGTGTGTTTTGGGATCACTCCTTGCCAAACTAGTATTTTCCAGCAATTGGTCATAAGCAAAGAAATATTAGAAAATTGTGCAGTTTTCTCTTTGCTTGATTTTAATTCCATTTACCAGCTGTAAGAAATCTCTCTGTATAATACCTAGCCAAGAGGCAGACTGTCACATATCCTTATCTATCATATATTTCACTTATTATCACATTTCTCTTTCCAGTGATCATTAAAAGCAGCCCCAAAATGACTGCTACTAAGTGCATTTATTTTTGCATTGAAACTAAGAGCTAATCAGAGGGGTATGTAAACTGAACATTTTTTCTTTGTCGAGGGCAACTTCCTGCATCTGACTTGCACTTCCACTATGCAGTTAGGGATCTCAGTGACCTTTCTCATTGTTGTTTGCAATGCCCTGATTTGTAGGGTTAAATAATTCGGGTGGAGCAAATCTAAAAGACATTGTTTCTAAGTTAAAAATGTCTACAACAAGGTGCTTCCAGTTTTGCACAAGTTATTCAACAGTTTTAACACAAAGTCAAGATATGTAGCAGAAATGCCTGGAAACAGTTACTTCCAACTATATCCATAAACTTCATACAAATACAAAAATGCTGTTGTGTAACAGTGTTTGCAGTTATTTTATACTTCTGTTTTATGAGATACAGATACTAAGGAATGGAGGGCAAATGCTGGTGAGAGATTGTCTCCTTCACAGTTAACGGGTTAGATACACCTCACCATAGGTATGGTTGTGAAACCTAATTGACTCCTCTCTGATTGACCTTTTGCAGTCCAGTGACACAAGACATTTTGAATTATGTTGCTCATAGAATGCAACAGAAGGAAAAGGACTTTCTTTTTCTAAAAGAAAAAAACTGACATTTTCATGCTGGACTCAAGTGCTTTGATACTGAGATGACAAGCACCTTATCTAGATTCTATTTCCACATGCAATTTTCACCCAGCAAGAAGCCTTTAGGCTTTAGATTAGATCAGACAACAATATGATTAGAAATACAGAAGGATATAAATCATGCCAATTCTAATTACAGATTTTCCATTACAAGCTTAGAGGTCTTATTTTGGCACCATTTTCCATATTGTTTACACACAAATTCAGCCAAAAGCATCTCTTCTTTCCCTTCTTAGTGCTATTTCATGCCCACCAGTAACCTGCTTCATGGCACATAATACATTAATAAATTTAAATATTGTGAGGCCATATTTTTAATTCCAGTGTTTAATTCTACAGTCATTCCTGTGTGCTACTACATGATCTTTGCCAGGATGCAAAATGTGTAGTTGAGCAAAACTAACTTTCTAGCCAAATACATGTTTTACAAGGTACTGCAATTCTTCAATATGCAAGTGTATACATGAAAATATTAAAGATCTGGTTGAAGTTAGCTAAAACCTTTCCCTTGTGGTAGAATATGGAGAGAAAAAGCCATTCTGGGCCAAAGATTAGTCTCTCAAATTTATTTTCATAGTTACATTTTCATGGAAGGGCAATGAAGAATATTTTATTAAGCTCAGGTTACTGCTTTCCAAATATGTTCTCTCATTTAAGGAATGTATTACTTTGACCAGTTACTTATTATTTGTATTGTATAGAACTCAGTTGCCTAATTAGAATTGGAACTCAAATGCAGAAAATGAACAAACATAGGTAAGGATGATTCCAACCCAAGAAAACTCAGAGCCTAAATATGGCGTGGCTAGCTCATGGGACAAACAGCACACATTTTCTCCAGCATTGGCTTATTCTGCATATTTTGTTCAAATGTTAACTATGAATGTCAGCTTCTATCTTGGGCCACCTGCAAAGTAAACAAATAATAAAGACTTCCCAGTCCAAAGAGGGCTATATTGCACTATAATGCAATGGATAGAAAAAAAAATTTTTTTCTATTCCAAGCTTATATTCCTTCTCTGCTTCCTTAGTATGCAAGTATCTGCACTATTTCCATCAGACACACTTAAAGAAATTTCTTCATAACTCTTAAATTCATAAATTCATATTTGTCTATTGTGATATATACTACTAATTGTCTATACTAAATCCATTACCTGGATTTCAGGTGTTTTTCACAATACAATATCACCCATAATGTATCTTCAAAATTCTCCTAACGTTTGGTTCTCCTAAAATAAACTATTCAAAATAGGACAGAACTTTGAGCTTCACAAGCCAGCCTACAGGAGCTGTGTGAGGTTTCTCCTGGCACACTGTAATCTTTCAGTATCACAGAGTCCTTGTAGCTGTTCATAAGGGGCTATTTCTGCCCAGAGGCAGGAAGTCATCTTTAGCAGCTTGTGGGCTGTAGACAACTTTCAGTCATCATGGACCAGCCACTAAGGCTGAGAGATGCCTAAAAGTCTCCATGTCAGCGTAGCAATTTTCCTTCCTGCTATCTCCTGTACCAAATATTGCTCTGACATAATACAAAAATTGCACTGAAAGTCCAAGTGTATCTTTCTGAGCTCAATTTCACTGACAAAGAACGTAATCTTACTCCTCAATTTTGTTTTTGTAGAGATTTTTGTTCTTACTTAGGTTCATGTTTTAAGCCTTCATTTCTTTTTACCTGCACTCTGGGTTGCTCTAAAAAAGTGTGATGACCCTGAGAAAAAGACAGTAATACATGCATTCATAATTTCACATTTTCTTTATAATTTTACCAGGTATTGTTATAATTTTTAGTGGACAGCTCTTTTCTGCTGCTTCTGCTCTCTCTGCAAATTAATGAGACAACTGTCATTAGCAAGCTTCATGAATGTACCACACTGTAGCAGTTGAGAAACCATTTTGCTCATTTCAGCAGTCTGCATTTTCATTAACAGTCAGTAAGGCTATTCCTTGCCCTATGGGGCTGTGAAACTGTAAATAGCAGAACAAATAAGAATAGGCAGTCAGTCAAATGACAGAATATTAAAAAGGTTGTAAGTAGTACACACAATGCCAATATTGCATGTATTAGAGTGGGATTAGAGAAAGAGACGTAGAGGGAGGCATATAATTGCATAGTGGCGGGTACACCAGTGGCTTGCGAGTCCACCATCCTGGGACAAGCCAGGCTGCTGCGTCACTGATCATCTCAAACCATGTGCAGAGCATTAGCTGTCCCTGACCACAAGAATGTCTGCCATACGACTAACTCATTGATTCCTTCCATCGCCCTCCTGAAAAGGATGCCAGGTCTTCAAAGACTTAAGCATTTGTGCTGCTTCCATATCTGTAATGAAGTATTGTTTTACTTCTAGAACTTTAATCTAAAACTGTATTTAACCTTTCAGAGCCACTGCCAGAATATCATTAGAAAGGAAGAAATCTGTGTTGCTACTGGAGACCAAAGTGAGAAAGCGATAATGCTTTCTGACAGTATCATCTAACATACTGTAAACATAGTCCTTAGCTATAACATTGACATCACTTGAAAAGCACCTTTTTAACTAGCAAAGCACATTTGTATAGCAGAATTGGACAGGGAAAGAATATAGTGYGCAGCTCTCACCACTAAATGCTCCAGTAGCAAGTTTTCAAAGTACAGGAATTTGTTAGCRTATCACTGGAAATTAAGGAGAGGTTGATGTATTTCAGCATACACCAAAAAAGTTAATCTATGATTTTCATTACATTGATGTACAATAATTGTATACAGGGTGATAATTTCTACAGAGTAAACATGCAGTTCTGTGCCTGACTGGGAGCAGAAGGCAGCTCAGCACTTTACTGAACTGGGCACCTGGGCACAGGGTCAGGGTCCACATTCCACCTAAGCTACTCAGCCTACTTTTCCTATCAGAGGGGTCACTTATTGGCCAACCAGTTACATCAGTTTGTTAAAGAGTATTGGACCGAAGTTGTCTAGACTAAGTTGCTTAGTGTAACTTGCTTARCATTAGTAACTAAATTTGCTGAAGCCTTAGGCCTAAGCTGTGAACTTTCTTAAGTAAAAGGCCCCAGAGCCAGTTCAAGATGGAAAGATAAGGGACTGTACAAAGAAATAAGCAGTCTAGCATTAATGAGCACCAGCAGGGAGATGGACTTTAATGTAGGACACAGAAGAAAGAAACAAAGGAACCACAAGACTGAGGACTGGATAGGGAAGTAGAAGAGCCAAACAACAATGCAAGCAAGAAGTAACCACAAAGACTGTTTCTGGATGACAAGATAAGGAGTAAAAGAACCATCAAGGGACTAAAAGAGCCATTGACAACTATGCAGAAGTGAGATAAGTAGTAAAGGACACACCTGAAAATTACAGAAAGGATCTGGAAGATCCCAAACTCTAAAATTACTGTTGATTCCGAACTACCACATGAAGGGGGGGAGTACTGAGATTGTAAGGGTATAATTACCCAGGAATTTCTTTGTTTGGGGTCCCTCTTCCGAGGCTCCCAGCTCAAGCTGCACATGCATAATCGAAATGCATTTTGCTTTGATTTGGCTTCAAGCTTCTGTCTCAGCAGGAACCMAGCGTCTGACCCTGTTATGGTGACTGGTAAGCCTAATTTTCTGTAACAAGTTAACAACATCTAGTGAAATTTAAAATATACAKCACAAATCATCAAAAGCACTAATTTCTAAAGGTGAAATAAGTTAAAGCTGTCATTTCTTTGAATGGAGGAAAATACTGTGGGAAGCAAATGTGGGTTTGAACAAGGATTCCTAGTTTTCTTCTGATCTTCCATTCGTTCTTAACAGGCACTTTAGGAGACATTCTAGCTTGACATTTATAGTAAGCAGAATAATTAATGCTTCTGCTATTACTATTTGTGAATGKTTTTTTGTTATCTTGCACTTTATAAATGATCTGCTTCATTTCAAATGGTACTTAATATTAATTATAACATTATTATTATTCAAATGCAGCTGTAAACAAGGACATAGTGCATCAGAACTAAAGACCTCATGGTAGGCTGGAAAAATAGTTAAAATATGGGGCCATGTGTCAGTAGAGCCTTTYAGAGAGGCACTGCAATTAATTTTTGGCAGCATTTGACAACAGGGTACAGAGCATTTTTTGGTACATGTCATTACAAGTTTGAACAAGCTTGAAAAATAAAATATTTTGTACAAGATTCACTCAGCGTTGTTGTATATATGTTTAACATACAACATTTTTTCAGAGATGTGCAGAAAATAATGATAAGAATTTAGATGAGAAACATTTGTAATTTTTTTATTATTATTTCAAAGCAAAATCCTCATTCTTCCCTTTTGTGTGCTCTCCAGCTACACTTGGATCTTTCACTATTTCATTTTGGAGGGTAGAATTGCAGTAAAATAATACYTCAGTAGGGAATTCTGAAAGATCTTTCATTTAAGTGTCTATATTTTCTAAAATGTTATTTCAGTTCTAGCAATAAAGTCCAACTTCAATAAGTAATTGAAACTGTATCTGTGCTCAGCAGATTGCACATCCTTGATCTGAACCACAGGAGAATAAAAATATATCTTTATTCTCTTCACTGAACTCTGATAGTTGAAGTCCGCTGTTCCTGCTAATTTCCCTGTTTTTACAGCAGGATTAACTACTTTGTGCCAAATTCTGCTATCAGGTACAGATCCATCTGGATTATTTACTAAGTAACCGAATTGAAAATTATTTGTATCAAAGATATAAAGTTAATAATTTCTGGGTTCACAGCTTGCAGAGTATTTTTATACATATGACAAATAACTATTTTTGATATTGTGTACGCCCATGCCTCATGAAGATAGATTGCTATACTATTCAGAGCGCAAATATAAAGGCAAAAACTGTATCCTTAAATCCAGTTAAGAGCACTACAATAAATTTTATCCTTCATTCACATCCACTTTTCTTGCACCTGAATACCAATATCACTAATACCTCAGAGATCATAGACCTACCCTCCTCCCCGACAACTTCACACATCTTGTCAGCATGTGTTACCCATCTGTCTGACAGACCCTTTTCCTTCAAAACTCTCCAAACTGCTCATTGCTGTAACAGTGCATWGGCATATGCATCCACATCAAACCTCTTCAGAGCTACAGACACACATAACATCTGAAGGCTATTTACTAAAAAAGGCTAGAACAAATAATAATAAAAAAACCCTTGAGTTGAAAAAAAGTCTACTTTTCAGCACAAATGCTGCTCAGCCATGTAGATAGCAAAGACTTACCAGCATGTTTCAACAAAGTAGACAACATCAAGGACTCCATCACAGCAAAAAAATCACCACCGTTTGCAATGTGTCTTCCCAACATACCAAATACTAAAAGATAATGAGAAAGAAACTTTCTTCCTCCTTCCCCTCAACTCTGGCACCCAGTATCAGCAGCCTGAAACACAAGCTCTAAGATTGCTGAGTTACTCTACTAATCACTTTGCTAGCTGGGACGCTKTGATGCATGCTGCATTATGGGAAGATACCTCTTCCCAGTGTCCTCTTTGAAGGCTGCTACCAGTACAAAGTAGGTAAAGCCTACATGGAAATATTCCTGAAAGCTTTCTTTTGTGAAAGGAACCGTCAGAGGAGCTTCACTGTTATACTCTTTCTCTATTTCCTCTTCCAGTCCTCAGCTTTAGCAGTCTTTTTCCGAAGACAAGAGGCAGCAGTTGCTGAGGTGCCCCAGGCAGCCGAACAGGAATCTTCCGAGAAGTTGGTAATAGGCTGAGAACATCCAAGACAGGGCTGTTAGCCCCATGGATCATATCCCAGTGCTGTGGTTCCCCTGCAGGSCTGCCAGAGGGCTGGGGAGTAAATAGTCCCCCCAGGGAGAAGGGCAAAATCTAGTGCTACAAAAAACCCTGCTACCTACACTCGACACTCGGTAGTGCTAGACAGGATGTGTGCCGACACTAGGCAGGATACAAGCACCCTTATGGAGCCTCGCTGCCGCCAGCAGTGAGAAAGCAGGGAGGGGGCTCACTGGCATCCTTCTCCCTGCCCAGTTCTGCGAAAGCAGCTGAGATTACTGCTCTTACATTACTATTACTATTTTGCACATTACTATTTTGCCATACTGGGGAGTCAGTGTGAGCTCACCAGAGGAGTGTTATGTACAAAMAAGTGATGTTTGTAGCACTTTCGTAGTTACCATGAAATGAAAGCTCCAAGTTCTGACCTGCTAAACAGATATGGACAGTTAATAAGTATCATTCCCAAACACTGTGGCATTGAGCTGTGGGGATTCCCAGGGCTAGCACAGCAAGGAAGAGCAAGGTGCTGGGAATGCCAAGGAGAGTGCCAGTGCTAGTATAAACAAAACCATTATACAGTGTCTCTCTAACAGATAAGGGAAGATCACGGAGAAAGTACTCCTATAGTGTCACACGGAYATCTGAAAGGAATTCACTTTGCTTTAATAAATACCCTCATAAATGCTTTACTAGCATTTTTGCAGGTAGTTTCACAACATCAACCTGATTTCTGTCACAGAACAATCTGACACAAACTTTGCAAAGTTACCTGTTCATGAGGACACCATGTAATATGTCATGAAGACACTGTTTTTGCAGAAAAGTAATATAACRGCAAAGGCTACAAACTTTCACAATCATGTGGCTATATTCAATACTTCTTACAACAACTTAAAATAGCTCTTTTGGCTTTTCTTTTGTCATAATAGGTTTCTTCACTTCCAGTCTGGAAGGAAAGAGTCTATCTTCAYTTGAATTATGCCCCTCTAGCAAAATGAATTATAAATAGATGTAGAGCAAGTGCTGCTAAAGTGAAGAGGGCTTTAAGCTTGTCTACCACATTTGGTTTCATAATCATGAACATACTGTTTTCCAAGATTTAGCCCTCCTCTTTTCCATTCTTCCAACTCAAAAATAAGCCTGTGTTAGATTCTTTCATAACCACCATATGGTGCATAGAGAACCTTTCATATATTTGCAGTTCCTCAGGAACAGCTCTAGAACTAAATAACAAATTTATAAGGATGCTGGCTCTATGAAAATCATACAGACCATCTTAAACAACATTTAGTGGCAAGCTTTTTTCTAGTACTGATAACATTTATTCAGAAAATATGCAGCATCCTAAGACAAGTGGCTTCTCAGTGCAACTGTCCATTGACTATCAGATTTGATGTCTTTTGATTTAAAATATCTGTTCTTGATGAAAAGGTGTGCRAAAGTGCAAGATTTTGCTTCATTTCTCTAAGCGTATCTCTTGTATCATCTCTTATTCATATTCTTCCTGCCTATCATTTTTCTGTCTCATTTCTTACCTACTTTTCTCAGTGGCTTTTATTTCTAAATCCTTTTACAAACGAAACTGAATATGGTGCTCCATGTAAGGATGCAATGTTGATTTCAAATATCACATGATAACATTTACAGTATTATTTGTCTAGACCTTTATCAATATTCTAACATTTTTATGCAATAACCAGCACCATATTTTGATCAATTTCTTTTAATTTAATCTTGGAAATGTTTATATGTGCTTCAAATTATCTTATCCAGTGTGGGTTACTTTTATCAACCCTGAATTATATCTATGTTGTATTTAGGTTACTTAGGTTTATCTTTAGGTTTTCTGTGGTCTTCTAAATCTACAAATATGATGTTTACCTTTTAAAATAAATTTATTTTTAAAAGTAGTAAGAAGTGAAACATGAACATATTTTCTTCTCTTCTCTCTTTCAATGGCTTCTATAATATCTTTTGTTCCAGACATGTAGATAATTAGTAATCAGTCTTTTAAAATAATTTAGAACTTTGGAATGTACTATTGTTGATTGAATGAATATTCCCATTCTTCTGGCTTTTAAGACAGCTGGAGATGTGTGAATTGACGTGAAGAAATTAACAACAAAGCTTTCCTAGAAAAAAGAGCAAGAATATACCCTGAACTTCAAGAAGTAATTAATTTTTTCCYATTCTTCTGGAACTTTCTTGTCCTATTTGGTTTTGACCCACAATGGAACAAGAAATACTTAACAGTAATAGCTCAAGCTGCCTTCTTTAAACCACTTAAATGTCAAGGATATGCTACAGATTGTCCAGGTCAGTTTGTTTTGGGGAGATTTCTGCCTAACTTATCACCTCAGRAGTTTGAGCAGAGCTTTTTGAAGTATCTGATATGTAGTTGTCGTTAATTACAATTTAATTAAAATAAATGAGGCTGCAGTTTCCTTAAGAAAAAGGGTTAGAACAAACATGACAGCCTAAAATGAATCTACAGTGGATACAATTCAACCTCCCAAAGCCAACRGAATGCTATGATGAAAATTAGTTGAGCACTCTAGAAAGCACATACTTACTGGAAGAAAATCTTTACTAACAAACCAGACTCTGGAAGTTTTACTACACACATTTCAGATGTTGGCTACGAGAGAGGGTTTATCAGAYCACCTCCTCTAACCTGGTGGCTTACTGCAACTTAAAAATATKCAGTCAGATTTAGATGCAGGGCTTGACTTATTCCTGCATAGTGCAGCCAGCTAGCAATACAACTTAGAGGGACTGGCTCCAGAAGGCAGAACCCTCTGGGAGCCAGGGCTGTAAAGATTTCCTCCACGGGACTGACCCAACCAAGGACGCCTGGCGCAAAGGGACACACATACCTCCAAGCATCATGCACAGACTGGCTGCTCTGCAATGTGGTAATGGGACCTGCTCTCTGTAGTGGCAGGGGGATGGCAGGCCCCACCTCATTCGCCCCACAARTGACACTTTGGCCAGGTCCCAAGATCCAGGCCATAAGCCTGTACTCTGCAAGCTCCTTCTCTTTTCATTAGAGGATTTCTTTTTTACACTTTTCATTTGGGTGGTTCAAGCAGCTTCTCCATAGTGGAAAAACTTTGCTCGGAGCAAGCTTTCAGCAGAATAACAGAGGCATTTTCCTTTCCAAAGTATAAAATATTCCAAGACATCCAAGACCTTAACAGCAATAATAAAAATGAGCATTATAATAAACTATGTTATATCTGTGCATTTGCAAAATTATTTCCAAAGTTTCTTATCATAAAACAGCAGAAAGGAAACGTTATATAGACTTCTGTTAGTCACGCAACGCRTTTATTCTCCACTGGCCTACACTTATTAAATCAATGCACAAGAAGTAAACCATTTAAAGCTTGCGCTGACCCTAGACCACTAGTGGGTTGTTCTTCATCTTCATGCAGAATAACCACAGCCAGCAGCTATAGGAGATGCAACAGGGACCTTGCTGCCAAGTATTGTCATTCTATAGGCAAACATGGGCTGATTCCAGCTGCTTACTCTGGAGGTAAAGGTAATGAACGCAACTCCAGGCAAGAACAGCTGCAGGTAGAGAAAACCAAGAAAATCCTATAGGGAAACACCAAATGTTGAGGAATAAAACTTTGGGTCAAGCTTTATGCTGGACATTATTTCTGCTGCCAGTAGAAGTATACCCTAAGAAGAAAGAGAATTGTGTGCTACCCTCAAGGGTTGTTGTTCTCTGCTAGAGTTGTATAAGGATTCAGACAGTTCAGAAAACACTTTATGATGGCAATAATATAAAGTAAATAGTGCACCAATTTTGACACTATTTTGCTTTTAGCAKTTCTCTACCTTGCATATTTTCACTACAGCTTATAGTGGCATGCAGCTCTATTCATAATTCATATTAATTTTCTTCATACCTTCATTTTCCAGTAAAAAAGAGATTCTTCTTTCATTGCACATGTCAACCCAATGGAGAGAGTTAACGGGCCAGATTCCCAGAGAACAATCTCTGTCATATATCACAGCTGATGTATGAAGCAAGTCTTACTTGAGGAAGTTTTTGCTAGCTAAGCTTCCTCTACCTGCGTAGACCCTTCAATGTTTTCTGAATGCAACTTATAAAACAGCTGATTAACATATGTGCAAGTTAGACGGGGTTGCTGTATGTGTGAAATGACATCAGTGCTTAATTTGCTCTTGCCTTTCCTGGAAACTGCACTGCTCATACAAAACTTGAGATAGGCCTGAAAGACTTAATTCAAAAACACRGTAGAAAACAAATATCCAAATATAAACATGTAGGAATAAAAGTTTAATGGCATTGACTACTCAGTTCAGTTGCTCTTGGTCTAAAAACTGAAAGATATCTTTTGTCATGACCATAAGCAATAATATCCATCCAAGTATTAAGTCACTAACCAATTAACTGATGACAAATTTAATTTTAAGAATATTTCCTTCTTTATTACCATTAAAAGAAGACTACATTAGCATGCATTAGATGGCAGAGCAAATCTGTCTTGATTAAGAAATGAGCATGCRTTGCTTTGTTACATTTAGACTAGACCAAAAGAGAGGTTCTGCCTATTTTCATTTCATTATTTCTTACTGAATATATTTTTAACAACAATGGCATACCCCATTAAGGATATGAAGGGCATTAGCAGTTTCCCCTGAATGCTGTGACATTTCCAGGGTATTCCCAGTGATTCAAATAATCACTTCTGGATAAAGCCCCTACTGTGTACTCACTAACTAAAAATTGCTTAAGCAAAAGGTCCTTTTGGAGGTTAAAGTGTCTTTAAAGGGAAGAAGAGAGTAGTGATTTTGCCTGGCTGCTCTCTAGGTTCTTATTGCAGGAAGAGCAACTGTTAATTTGCAGTAACACTCCTAACAAGCTGGCTAGAAAAACTGTTAAATCAGCAGTTATTTCTGGCCATMTGAGACACTTCTCATCCTTGGGCAGAACTGGTCAACCTGTAATGTGTCCCCTCCTATATTTGGATGGGACTTAAGGACATTCTTTGCTTTAACTATCTCCCTTTGCACTGCTTTAATTATCAAAGGTCTCCCATGAAGCAGAGGGAAAACCCATTCCRCAGACAGAATCAGGCCTGAGAGGAAATAATCTAGGACGACGTAGTTTCCAGGAAAGCAACAAAAAGAGGAATCAGCCATATTCTTCTGCTGTTCCTAAGTTTCACCAGAAGTGTGAAAATGCTATCAATGTCTAGAACAGTACGTCAGTCACACACCTTTAAAACAGAAGCTCTTTTCTCAAAAGGAAAAGCTTTAACACACCCGATAATAGTCTGTTAGCCAATCTTCAGGCCCTTTTTACTCAGCCTACATTGATCTTGAGATTATATTTCTTCTGTATGTAAAAGAATAAATTATGTCTTCTGGAGATGGCCAGAAACATGGATATGCAACTAAACCAAACAAGTTGATGAATGTCCCAAAGCAACAAGAYCACAATTTCACCTGCAGGTCACTAGTTTGAATCAAAACCAAACAGGCGGGTAGAAGGCTCGCATGACTTGGCCTTCTTGTCTCAACTCAGATCCTTGGGGAAATTGGTCCAAATCACAAGGAATACCCCTGTGAAGGGCACTGTTTGGCAGGAATTCCCACCCTGACTAGTCAATGACTGAATCAAATCAGTCTTCATGTAGTCAGGCAAGGTGATAGGGAGACCCCTCTGCTCTAGCTGTCCTCAGGTGTGTTATACAGCAAGAGTTTCCAACTGGTATTTAGCATGCTGCATTTAAAAGTAAAAGCAAAAGAAACAGATAAAAAGCCATATTAACTGTCCTTAAATGACTGCATCATGGGCTTAGCAAAGCCTCATTTTGCTTCAGATGATCTTTAGTAAGACAGTCTTACTGCCAACTCATGTTTTGGAGTTTGCCTCTCCTTTTATGCTAAATCTCTGACCTCTGAGAGGCCATGCACAGAACACACAGGCTAGAGCCTCWTGGCAGAGCATTACCTTGTATTAGCATCAATTATATCATTTTGCTGCTGACAGATTCTTGCTTCCTAAACAAAAAGAGCAGCAAAAAATGAGAGTTTTGATAGCTATATTTGTTTGGACTGTGATTAACAGAGCAAAAAGAAAAAGAAAAGCTTGTCTTTCCCTGAAGMACCATAACTTAAGAGTTCATTCAAGGCAGTCACAATGTGTTTAGACAAGCCACTACAGTAACAACAATACATCAGCCACATCAGAGGTTATATTTCCCAAGCAAAATAATGTCCCATCAACTTTAGCTCGATAGGTCATATTAAGAATTCAAAAAGGCTTTAAACTGGATTAGGGAAATTTTTACAAATACAGTCTATTTTTAATGCAAACACAAAGAAGGATTATAGAGGCATGTGACAGATTTGAAGAATTGCACCAACTTTTACTAGAAGTCAGAATTCAGATTAGTTTTCCTGATCTGGATCAACTCTTTCAAAGTTTTTAAGTCATAGATTCAATTGTGATTTTAAAAGATTTATGGGCATCAACCTGAAATCTGGGTGAACACCTCTGTGCTCTCTCAGTGTATTCTTCAGGCTAAAGACTTTTGACTTACCTGTTCTGCTTCATGAGCCTGGTTTCAAGAGGATAGTACACATTCTTTTCCTCCTCGATGCTCCTTGCAGGAATTGTAGCGCACTCCTTGTCAGTTCTGCAGCTTTCCACTGGGGTCTGAGCCAGGCTTGAGTTCTGCATTTTCTGAGATAAAAATAGAAAAAGTGACTTTGAGGGAAAAAAAAAAATTAGATCCAGACAAGAAGCTTAGCAATACACAGACATTTGAATTTGTATCACCTGTAATGTAAGAAAAAATGACAACCATATTGGAGTAATAAGGACAAAAAAAGCAGTATAAATGAGGTCATTTAGTCCAAACCAATGCTCTGAGGCAGGCTTGTCTAAGCAGATCATACTCCTGCCAAGCTACATGTTGTTTCAGTCTGTTCTTAAATGACCTCCAGTGGTGGATAAGCCACATTTCACAATACRGGCCAATGGCTAGGGCCTTAGTGGAGAATGAATCCTTCACACTAACAATGGGCTTTTCTGTTATGTTTTGGCAAATGCAGAAAGGAAGTTGTTCTGTTTCATAAATCAAGCTAATTCCTTTGCTTGGTTAGTTTCTGTCAGTGGAGCTTTGAAAATTACCAATAATTTTAGTCCTAGGATGGTATTATGAGTTATTCTCTGATGAAGACATAATCAAAGACAACACTATAATGGTTTTTTAAATTGTTTCCCTTAGTCATAGGCTTAAAATAAAAAAATAAAAAGTGGAAGAAATAGTACAAGCATTATAAAAATGTAATACGAATGCTTAGACAGTGTGAAATCCAAGGGAGAACATAATTACAGACCATGTTTCACTGAAAGTGTGAGTCACTGAGTAAGACTGAAAAAATGCTGTAATCTTATACATTTTTAGCTGCTCAGCTAGTAAAAAGGAAAAAAAAAGAAGAAAGAAAAGAAAAGAAAAAAGAAAGAACCCCACACAGTTTGAGGCTGATCTCCTCAAATACYTCTGATTCCTAAATACAGAAATACAAATAAAAGACCACATTCTCAGGCAGTGTAACAGTGTCTGCCAATTTAAACCAGTTGTGAACCTGCTACTGCATCAGCAGAGCATACAGAATTCTAACARAATAATCCTGCAAACCCAAGGGATGCAAGAGAGATAAATACATTGGACATACGACTTATATTTAAGTGATGCATGAAACACATCAAGCTGGGCTGACTGTGAACAGTCTCATATCATAGCAACACTTTGTGTGTTGTTATCTTAGAAAGCAGTAAGCACAGGTAGTTTCAATAAAAATAGATTTTAAAAGGTCATTTTTAACCACTGTACCCTTGTCTGCACCTATAAGAAACTATTGGAAGCTCAGTATATCATAGTACATCATGTGTTCAACTATGGTAAGCAGCTTTAGCCTGAGACACCAATTATGTATGGCAAAGTGTACAAAGAGTAATATTTCAGACACGCATAAAATAGTAAAAGTATAGTAAACCAACATGGCTTAGAATTTTTGCCATTCTCCTATCAAAGGGAAAGTATGAGCAAAAAAATGCCAGTATGTGTTGGGAAGGTGGAGGTAAGCTAGCAAGCCTTTTATCTAAAGTAAATAGCTGTTTGAAAACTCTGCCTGTATCAACATTTTACACAACTAATTTATAAGCCCTCAGTGAGGGAGTCAAGCTCTGATGCTGCACGCACTTCTGTCTTGGGTTGTGTATTACTGCATCACAACTCACAAAGCCACAGGCAAGATAAAACACTACAAGCTTAGAAACATTTCGCTCATGGCAAGGAGCAAGAAGTTGTTCTTGTGAAAGGTGCTGCTCGTAACAAATAGCAAAGCAGTATGCCTTATATCTACTCCATGCAGCAGKGGCTTCTGAATACTGCACATTCAAAAGCAAAGCAATTAAAAGATTAGAGGGTTTTATGCATACTCAATTCRTTTAAGTTGTAGGAAGGGTTTCCTAGAAGGCAGTACTGCTAATATCTGTTCTGGATGGTACAGACTGTTTTTCCTCACATGTCCTTGCTTCTTTGGGAGCTTTGGCCACAATTTCTTCTCTCCTCCTTTTACTTAGAAAGTACACAAGAGATGAACAGACATAGTATATTCTGCGCCTTATTCCAGCCCTCATGTTTGATCTACCCTGCACATTCACTTAATGTTCAGAAGCAAAGCATGAGGTTAATTCAGTTGCTGCCAGACTGCTTGTGTCTCTGCTGAGGGTTTTTTTTTTTTTTTTTTTTTTTCTGGGGCTTATTTTGATACATGAAATCTGCTGCAAATTCATGTCATTGCTTGAAAGTTATTCCAAAAGCCTCACAGTTATTCCACCATATCAGAACGGTTTCTTAGGAATGTATCTTTTTTTCTATCAGCTATGCTGTAAATTTACTCTTTCATGTACATAACCTGATCAAACACAGAGGAGATGCTAAAATATCAAATTAGAGTGATTCTCTTTATTTCCAAACTGCAGGAATAGAAGAGAGAATCACACAATTTGCTATAGTTCCATTGGATTTACTGAAATTTCATGAGAGCTTTCCTCAGCAAAGAATCTTTTTTTCCTAGGTTGAAGTGAGGCTGACTAGCCTGTAGTTCTCTGGATTGTCCTTACTACCCTATTTGAGGATAGGTACAAGATTTATATTTCTCAACTTGTCCAGAGAGCCCCTCCCCAGTCTCTATGACCTTTCACAGGAAGGTCATGCAATGACTCCAGTCAGCTCTCTCTGGACCCTCGGATGCAGTGTGTTTAGCCCAAGGACCCCCGAGGGTTGAGATTTCTCAAGCAATCCCTCACTCAATTTTCACTACTGATGATTCCCCTCTTCTGTGAACCCTTGGCACAAAGGCCTAGGAGACCTTATGGGTGAAGACTGAGACAAAGGCTTGTATTGGGGATATAATTGATGAATGACTGTATAATATTTAAATAAGAAGAACTGTATTGCAGCAGGAGGAGAGAGCTTAACTAGTTGAAATAACATATATATGTATTTTATCAATCTGATTTGCACAGCTAAACATATAAAAAGAGTGGGACTCCTGATATCTCTGAAAATAATCACTACTACCTTATGTTGATGGAGCAGCAGCATACAGCATAGTTTTCTGATGATCAGTCAGAGCCTGCTTTTCTAAAAGAGCTGTAGAAAAAATAAATACTTCATTTTTAGAACAGCTATTTCATCTAGAGTTGGTAAATTGTTCCCTGCCTTTCTACCCACACAGGACTTTAAGTCATTCCTGCTTTTGCTAATGCCAGTATTTAATCATGCCTTCAAAAGTCCCAGACTACATCAGAAAAAAAGTTTCCATTCTGTCTTTGTTTGTTGAATAATGTTTGAAAACTCACCTCAGAAGCCAATCACATGGCAAATATAAAACRACTACACTTTCTTAGCATCATCTTTCCTGAGTTAGAGCTACTTAATGCAGCAGATTGCTGCTTACATACTGACAAGCTCATTTATCATCAAAACTATTAAGATGTCAAGCAAACACATCACATAAATATGACTCTATCAAGCATCGAATGTTTCCTTTAGTAGTTCAGCAGTTCATAATTTACATAAGACACAACACAGCAACAGGAGATGCAAAACGAGCTATATGCAAGTCAAATTGCTATGGACAACATTTGTATAAATACATCAAAGATAAGGAATTACATACATGCATTTAGATATAAATRCATACACACTTCAGGGCAGTTACAGCTGTAAGTGAACGTAGCTACCCAAGGCACCACTAAGAGGCAAAGCAGTCCCTTTAAGGGGCYACCTGGTGACTTGGCCTGTGCCTGAGGGTAACATGCTGGATGAAGGAAATGGATATGGAGGGGAGTCAGCTGCAGTGGCAGAGTTGTGAAAAGAGCCTTCTCCATACCACAGCCTGAGACACTAATCGAGTCTCTAATTACCCTTAAGGAAGGCTTGCAAGGTAGGAGAAAGAAGTAGCAACCCCAGCATAACAGGCCCCCAGTCCAAAACCACTTGCATGGCATGGACTTGCTCATAAGCCCATTTTTCACAAGCTTCCTCCAGCTTTGCCTATAAGCTAAGATGAGTTTTAAGCTATYGCTACATGAGCAGAGATGACTACTTCTTTGGTAAGGAAGTGATGAAATTAATACAACTTCAAAGAAGTTATTTTTGTTGCAGAATAAGCTATTTCCTCCTTAGGTATATGCCAGAAGTGGCTGARACATAATAAATGTAAATAATATAAATGCTGAGGCCATCTTTATGGAATTGCCTAGAGATGTCTGAATTAGTATGACTCATCCTTGGTCAGACTATTATGCTCAGTTAATTTTGTCCTCAATTAATTAATTTTTTTTCATGTAAAGAAGTTTACACTGACTTCATAATTATTGCTATTAAATCTCTACTCAAATGAAATGCCTTCCTTCCTCCTCATTTAAATGAGTTATCAAGATGTACTGAAACAAGTAGCCGACCAATCATTTTCAGGGATATGAAACACTGCTTGGTGTCTTTAGAAGATTCAGCATGTACTAGCACGTCATCTAAATTTCAGATCTTCAGATCTATAAAACAGAGAAAGATTTGCCATAAAGACTACCAAAGATTTACCATCTTCTTACTACATTGTTGTACAACTCAGGATGTACTGCAAACTCACACAATTCAATCTTAAAAAAAAAGCATTCCGAGTTAAGTGTCAAATGATGTTCTATTTTTCCCTTGGCCTGCGGGTTAAAAATCCATGGTTTGAAATTCTAGATCCAGTAAGATCAACAGGAAACATCAGCTTTAGGATTTCACCATGTCTCTCTYTTGCTGAGGAAAGTAACACAAAAAAATCTGTTGATATCCAACAACTTAACAGGTCCGTATTCCAGGTGGGTTTATGTGGGCACTCACACACACATATATGTTGTGTGCACATACACACACACAGGGAACCTACATAAATATACATACTGACTACTCTCTCAACAGCTAAATCTTCCAGYTATCAACACTATCTCAGAAACAGTAGTCAAATTGCTTAAATTAAGTCGCTAAAGTTTAAGCAGGAGATACTTTTCAAGATAATTATTGTTATTATGTATTCAATTTAGTAAGTGTTGCAGAGGCCTCATGACATGCCTAGAAAGACATCATCCAGATGGTAAAACAACTGGTACTTCACTTTATCCCTCAAGTACCATTATTCCATAAGAATAATGTTTTTATACTGCAATGTAACTGCAACTCTACAATGTTACTACTATTGCGTTTTGATAACATGTTTATCTATGTAAGACAATGAATATATTCACTGTTAAAAGCCATGGCACAGTAATCCTATTCAGGACATTTTTCTSCATAAAATTTGAGAGAACTGGCAATCTAATTTCACATATGTTAATTTCAGTAGGAAAAAATGTAATGCAAAGCTATAGAACAAAGCAGCAGTTAAAACACAATAATCAGAGAGACAAATTACAGATTTAACATTAACAGCAAAAAGAAAAAAACAGCTCTACAAACTAAGTATGTAAATGCTGCTACTGAAATGCAACTGCTTTCTTAAATCAAATCTACAGATTCCTCTTTGGAACATTATTAAATCACTCATTTGTGCTTTTGCCTAGCAACAAGCCTTCTGGTGCTGGATACTCTCAGGAGTGAAACTCTTATTACAAAAAAGCATCACATCTTTTCATCTTTTCTTGGAATTTTTTTGGAGGAAGGTCTGGAATAGTCCTATTTCAAATTTTCTCTATTTTGTTCTGTATATAGTGATTGCTATAACAAGCAGGCCTATGGAGCTCTTCACAGCTGATATTAAACACAAGGTGTTAAGTGGTATTTTTAGCTTAGAATGTAATATTATAACCAGTACRGCTAAGTAATTAGCTACTTCCAACTATGTTCAATGATCTCACTTGCATTTATTCAACCACTATATATTTTTTATCATACAAAACTTACAGCAGAAGCCRTTTTTAGGAGTTTTCTGTCCTTGTACAGTTGCATTCACAACTCCACAGTCTAATATATGATGTGACTATGTTTTCAGACAAAAGCTGTCTTTTGGATGATGACCAACACACCTTATGGCTTTAATTWATTTATAGGAGCAAACAAAAGCTTTGTGCTTTGAGAGCAAGTGTCCAACCCTTGCTTTCAAATTGCCAAAGGCTATCATTAAATTTTAATTGACAACCTGAATCTGCCCCAAGAGATATTTCCTCATCTCTTCCAGGGACTTGCAGGGTGTTGCTCCCYGGACTTAGCTTGCATTCACCCAGAGCTGAAAATTGCTCACAAGAGCATTATGATCTTTGCCAAACTTAATTCATACCTCAGTTCTGGAATGATGAATAACATACTCAAACTTTGTCTGATTCAAAGGCCCTAATTTTTTATGTGATGGATTAGAACACCTGATGAGTATGGTGTTCATTCCTGTACAATCATCAGTCCAACATGGCCCTGCACTAACACCTCCCACAACTCCAGGCTGAACACAGAACTTCCCTGACCAGTCTCTGCCCAGTCATGGATCTTGTCCTTCAGCTGAGCCACAGATGGGTCTTGGGAAAGTTCTGCAAGGGGAAGATCTTTATCCTTCCAGTAGGGAGAGCTGCCCCTGGAACTTAGAATCACTTTTGCAGCTGGGGTTGGACCAAAAGCAGAAGGGAAGAACTTCAAGATGAGAAGATGTGCTAAGACCATTGGTCCTGTAGGTGTTTGCTTTAGTGCTGACTTATATTCTGCACAAATATCACCACTTTCTAAGCTGCCCATGTGACCTTTAGGATGTCTCATGACTACATACTTATGGATTCAAGTACTATCTCCAAGAACCATTCCCAATCAGACCCTGTTAGACAAAAGTGCAAAGACAGTTAACAGAACCAGCCATTACGTCATTATCCATCAAGTATTAAGTAAACAACTGATCATTAACTATCAGGTATCATGCTCATTATCTAAATGCGAGAGTATATCCATCTCAATACAGATCCAGTCATAGACTAAAATCACTGTTTCAGAACCAAAGATAGAGTATTCCTTCTATGCCCAACATCCATACTATCTCCCTCTTCCATCGTGCATTCCTATTTCAGGCTCTAAATGGATAATTAAAATTTAATTGGAACCAACACTAGCATAGGAAATTATGACAACAAAGTTGTTTACATGATAGATACTGTAAACGAATAGGCAAGATCACAGATAGCTATAATATTTCTTCAGGTTGTGTTCACATACTTCCATTTTTAATTTGAATATTAAAAATAACTAATATTTAAAACTGCAGAGAGAATATGACACATATTGCCCACAGCATGACCTCTTCCCACAGTAAGCATCTTTTTCAGTAAAATGAATCCTTTTTCATATAATTGCTTRTATAAAAATATCATCACTAATGGTGCTAGGGAAAAGATTGTTCCTTGCCACAATATTACAAAATAATTTCTCTGCCTCCATGCAGCGCTCTAGCGCAGTCACTATACACCGAAAGCATAGATTTGCCACTTTCATTTTAACGCATAGTTCTTTAATCTTCAAACAGCCTGTACTTTGTAAGGAATAAAAAAACTCTGCTCTCCATAGCGAGCTAGTGCATGTGCTCAAAAAGCTGTGATGGAACATTTGCACAGAGTCTGCAAAAAGGAATTGATCACTAAGCACACATAAAGGAACTGTTGAATATGCTTGAGAGGATTAAAGAGTAGTTAAAACACTAGAGYCAGAGAATAGAAGATCACAGAAAGACAGAGCATGTGAAATAGTGAGAGGCAAAGGGAGAGAGATGCAGACAGTAAGAGGGATACTCTACTTAATAACCGTCATCCTATAAAAAAAATAGAAATTCTGCAATTCTTTAAATTCTGCAAGACTTTAAATATGTTTTCTTTCTAATTAGGTTGCAAAGGCAGGAGGATGAGATGCATGACATAGGCAGCGTATTTTTCTTCTGGAAGCAGTCTAGTTCTCCATCTTGTTGGATTATTCCTACAAAAGACTATCAGTTAGGAAGGGAAACCCACAGTTACAAGTGCTATGTAAACTAAAACAGCAAGAGCCAGAAAAGCTAAGTTAGGCAAGGCAGTTAAAGTGTGAGGCAAAATAAATGAAACAGGCAAACAGAGCAACCTAGGTAGCAGGAAACAAATGTCACTCTAGAGCTTTTCTCCCCCTCTCTCCCTCCCCGCCTTTTTTTTGGAAACAGTTATCTTCATTTTCTATCTTTTACTGCAGTATTGCTTCATGTGGTAAGAACTCAGAAAAAGCTCAGTGGAGGATTTGCTTCAACTTCAGCAGGATTTGGATCAGCTCACAAAAACACAGGTGACATAAAAGATGCACTACACATAAGCAGTATAAGCAAGGTGCTCACCCATATACCCACTACTTTCCTAGTAACAGCTCCATCTCCATGAGTTATTTCACGTTAAAAAAAAAAAAAAAAAGTCTCCTTAAAGGTGCATCAGAATGATTGCTCTGCTTCAGTGGGATTGCATTAGCAAGTCCAGGAAGATTGTTTGTCAGCCAGAACACACAGCTGTTTTCTGTACTGAAGTATTATCTAGCTAGGATGTAAGTATTGGGTTGGGGAGACAGTTTATGTCTCTCTCCTTGGTACATGTCTGTATATTTATATATATACATATATTTTAGTAGGATAATGCATTGTTTTGTGCCTGGTTGCTTCTTAAATCACTGGCACCATAAAATTACAGCAAAGTGGGAAACTCTTATCAAAGTTAGGTAGCTCTGCACTTGTAATTTTTTCCTTTGGTTGTTGGTCCTTTCAGTAACTTGCAGTTGCTTTTCATGTTATCTTTATTTATTCTGATTTTTATTTGGATAGAATGATCCTAGATACCCTTAAGCTTCTACATCAAAGAATACCATATCTCTAAACCTGAATACACACAAGGAAAGATAGAATACTTTTTAATCCTGCTCTCCTTTTTTTGAATTCCGTTGCTGTTTCTAATGCTGCATAACAGGGAAACCTGTCCCAAAGCTTATACTTGTGACTAGACTTACAGGCTAGACTCATACTTTGGGACACTAACCCCCAAATGTACTGTCTACAGTTCTGATCTGCCTTTATTAAGAAGCCTTTTGTATCAGCAGTAATTGCTGAAGGCAGGTTTCAACATACTCTTGATTTCTGGCTTCTTCCTTACCCTACAAACCCTGAGAGTAGTTTTCTTGTTTCACTGCTGTCCCTGTGCCCAGGGTTTGGATGCTGGCACAGGGACAGCAGTGGCCCCCAACACCCTCCTCAGGCTGCAGACAGCCTGGTCCTCAGCACTGGCTCCCTGGGGGCCCTGGTCAAGACATCCTACCAGAAGCAGTTTTGTGACTTTCTTTATTCGCAGCTACATAACCAAGGTTTAACTCATAACAGAATTCTGCTTCTTCCTCCAATTAATTATGACTTTTAGGAGATACCKCTGTTAAAAGCTTTGTGAAAAATATAAGTTAAACCAATCCAGCAGTTTTATCAGCCATTTTACTATCCCTTCAGAGAATCAAAACTGGGTAAGAAACTGCAATGCACACTTGGTTAAGTTGTGCTGGTTTGGCTCTATTAGGTTGTATTTTCTCAAGCCTTACATAGGTGTTCCTAATTATACTTTCAATTAATTTCCTAAATGGAAAACAATACTGCATACAATCAGGGACACCACTTAAGAACAAAGCAAATCAATTTCTTGGGGACGCTACTACAATATAGTAATATATACATGTTTTTTTCCATTCTGAACAGCAACACAGACAAACTTGCTCAGGTCAGTGAAAAAAACCTGCCTTTTCCTTTTTGCTCATCAGATGCCTGRTACATCAAGAAAATTAAACAGATAGATAAAAATATTGCAGGATAGATAGACTGACAGACAAGCTTTTTATGTACTTACTGGATTAAATCTCCTTTAATGAAATGGAGCATTATCAATAACGGTAACAAAATCCTAGAAGCTTCACATACGATAATGGCAATCTCTATTTCACATTGTTTTCTTTGTAATTCAGACAAATATCATCTTGTGGTGAGATGCTGACAGTGTTTAAGTGATTAAACTGTGAACTCACCTTCAGACTTACTCTAAAGTTATCAAAGACTGCTTAGTTCCTGGAAAGCCACTATGAAAATGCATTGGTCTTATCTCATCTCTTTCACTGAAAATGGAAGTAAATACCTCATTTAATTTCCTAATGACTTGTTGTTCTTCCACCTCCTCACATGTGAACTCATAAGCATTTCTCATATTTTATTTTACCATGTATAACAGAAGTAAGTTCCTCTTAAGTCTCCACCAAAGTT
>NW_028186038.1:2768217-2827136 GCF_003343005.1 Rhea americana | reverse complement strand
TTAGTCAGAAAAACAGCTAAGAATCCTCAAAAATTAAATGCTTTTCTGAATTAGGGCACAAACATCCACCTTAGTGTCTGAATCATGTGGACTTTGATACTGCAAATGGATCTGACACAAAGGTCTCAACACTGAACCTTGCTGGAGTGGGAATTCTGGTCTTTTTAATGCAATAAGGCAAGAATTATTTGGAATGTATGTATAATCAGCACTTAGCCATTTTTCAGATTGGGGTAAATTGGAATCCTTAGTTTTGTACAATAATTTGAGCTGACTGGTTTGGAAAACAGCACCAGCCTTTTCCTCCTTATGCTAGGTTTGCTAGGTTTTAAAATAATGCATTTTTAGGTAATTGACAGACCAGCTGTAATTAAGTACTTTAGAGCAGTTTTATTTTTTCATAATGCATTTATGCTGGCAGCAGCTGTTCGAGAAACTACATATACAGAGAAATAAATACAGTTTCACCTCCCATACTGCCCGCACCATTGCTGAAGTGCTTGCTGAGCAAACTTGCAACATTACTTACCATGAAAGCGATTAACCATAACTGCTGATAACAATTTAAATATTTAGACCATACTATAAACTAGGACTTAGAACACTGAATAGTACATTATATAGCCAGGATACGGAGTCCATATTACAGATTTTCCTCGTCATTCTCCTGATTTCATCTTTATAGGCCACAGATATGAAAGAAATGCAGCCTTTATAAGCCTGGCTGAGACTTCATGCTTTTTTCTCCCCAAAACATAAACCTGGTTATTTCTGACTGCATCTAGAAACTCCTACTTGGTTAAACACTCTCCGCCCTCCTTTTCTTTTTTTTWAAAAAAACCTTTTGAAAGGGCAATTTTCTATTCAGTACTTCAAGTATCTAAAAGTCTCTAAAAAGGTTCTGAGATTGCCCAGTGTGTTGGCATAAGCATCCATTATTCTTGCATGCTACCATTAGAGTTTCTCTTCTGAAATAAAAAGTCCCTAGAAATGCAGCATGCAGCAATATCCAAACCACAGTCACATGGCCCCAGCATTAGAATGCTTCCTGTCTCTCAGTCATTGATTACCTCTCATTTGTATCAACCCTGCAGAAAGGCAATGCCAGAGAGAAAAATAAATTCATATCTCACCCTTTCTGCATTCTTAGGAAGTCAGAAAAATGATTTGTTTTTTGAATATTCAAGTAAGAAGGAAATCCTCAGAAGGGACTAATGACTTCCTCTTTCACTGCAACCCTTTTACGATTCATCACAGTGACTGTTAGATTTAGGGCATCACAGTTGGACCTCCTGGCAACCAGCTGCACTGCAGATGGGATTTGCATATAGTCCTACAACAGAGACAGTTCTAGCCCACAGAAATAAAACCTGCCAGCAACCATGCCTTCAAAACAGCATTCCTGGGAAACAGGGAGAATAGCAGTGAATGTGAATACAAGACTGTGAACGAAGAAATTGGATTCTCTTCCAGACTCTGAGACTGTCATTGTTTACAGCCACTTGACTGTCCCTTAGGAACCAGACCCAAAACAGAATTTACATAGAGAAGGACCTCCCCCTGAAATACACAATCCCAAGGCAGATGGGGAGAGTATGTGTTTGGTACCTACCTCGTCTATCAAAATGGGATCCAAAGCAACCAGCGTGCGGACCTTCCTTTTGCAGCACAACACTCAACTCGCAAATGCTTTGAGCTAGCAATATGCCCTCCCTCTGCCCCCAGATGGGGTAAGAAACCACCTAATTTCATCCAGGATCCATAGCTTAGACACCAGGGTGATTCTTTTCTTCCATAAAGCTGGGTAAAATTCTTTATTTTAAAACAAAGAAACAGTGGTGCTACTCTCTCACACTTCAGTAGTGTAGTTGTTAGAGGGCACAGCTATGTTCAGTTCCCTTTTCTGACAGGAGATATTCAAATCTGTGCCCCTAAGACTAACACTGGGCTTCCTGCTTTTCTCACTGGAAGAATTTACTGCATCAGCGAAAAAGTGATCTGGGCTTGGCTTTGCCTGTGCTCCCCTTGGCACTCACAGAATAGCTCCATGCTGGGTTGAGACCTTGGATCTCCCACTTTTGGGCATAATTCCACATGCTCTGAGGACGTACATGCTCTGAGGATGTGTGGTGAACAGAGATTCCCCAGAGCCCTCAGACAGAAGAATTACTAGTCTCTAGATTTCAGTCAGGCTTCAGCATTAACCAGCTCAGTGAGAGCAGTTCTTGGCTTTCAGCAGAAGTCAACTATTGATTTTAATCTCCAGCTATACACGGGTTTTAAAAATCACATTTCTGGATCTAAATAACATCTATCTATGCCCCACTTAAGACATCATTTATCATTTCTAGTTCATTCCCCCCATAGTGCAATATCTCAGTTTGTAATACTGGAYTGATGCTTAGCTTTTTCATATGAGTAATATGAATGTTAAGTAGAGATGTTTACAACGCACTTCAGCATACGGTAGAAATTGAAATAGTACAGCAAATTTTCAAGAGTCTCAGATGACTCAAGCTTAAAAAGTAAAATGTAAAATGTGTATCTTATTGGGTAGTAACACTAGAGATGAAGTCACATTCCCTACCTTCCTCACAAAACTTACAGCAAAAGCAGATATGAATGAATTGCAACAAATTCCCGGTAAACAAAAAGATGTTTTTATATCTGTGGGCTATGTAACAGACATAATTGTGTTCTTGACAGCTTTTTCTTTATTTGATGACCCATCAGTGTCTTACAGTCTAATTCCTTGATTATTATATCCTAAGTCAAGGAAGATCATTCACAACTAGTTGCAACCATCAAGATTTAATAAGAATACAAAGGTCGCTCAGCAAAAAACCGCAAGAAAAGCCCACAATAGGAAATAACCATGAGTATGAGCACCTCACAAAGCAAAAACACAGTAATACAGTGCTGGCAAACTGTATTGGAAGTTTTTGATACACTGACTCAAATATTCAGTCAATAAAAGAAACAAAAAGCCAGATGGCGCTGCTTTCTTTAGGCAACAGGTCTCTAAAAAACCACATGGCTTACATATGTATAAATCTTTGAAGATAGGAACATATCTCTCATTCCAAAAGAAGAAACCTTTTACAATGTATTTCTGATAGTTTGCCAGGAAAACACCAACATAAGTCACTGTTTCTATCAACAGCTGATAATAGCATCATTGCAGAGGGGAACGAGAAACTCTGAAGATCGCAAATAGAATGAAAGCTCCTACAACTTCAGCTGGAGCCACTCAGCACTTTCAGGTCTAAGTCTATTAAAAAGATCCTTATGTATCATACTTAATGGTTTTAGTACAATTTAGTCTATAGGATGATTGTTTATCACATCCCCAAACCTATCAAGTGAGAGCCTTCACTGTCAGATCTAAAAACAATGCCAAAGACTTAAATCAAGACCAACTGTCTTTCTAAAATATACACTCTGGTTCAAACACAAGCTACTGGGCAAACTGTAAGCGGTGCTGAGTGAAATTCAAGCAAAATGATCACAATAGTCCTTTATGGCCTTGAAATGTACTTTTGAGATGGAATCTGTCTTGCTACTGTGTCTCAGTAATGAAGGCACAAGAACAACCACCAAATTGTCCAGGTATCATTTTAAATGGTCTAAAGATTTCATATGGATTCTTTCAACCAAAACCCCCATATTTATATTGTCAAATTCCTGGCTTTCCAAAAAACCTCTGTGAAACTGACAAAAAAAAATTCAGTGTTAATCAGATGTAAATGTGTATATATAAGCATTACCATGACAAAGAGACCATACTCTTTAAAAAGCTGAACATAAGCCAGCAGCATGCCCTGCAGCAAAGGAGGCCAACAGTATCCGGGGCTGAGTTAACAGGATTGTGGGAAGGGATTTCCCTCCTCTACCCAGCACTTGTGAGATCACCTCTAGAACACTGCATCCAGTTTTGGGATCCCAGTACAAGACATGAGAAACCGGAGCAAGTCCAGCATAGTACCACCAAAATGACTGGGGCCTGCAGCACTTGCCCTGTGAGGAAGCGACTGAGGACACTGGACTTGTTCAGTCTGGAGAAGGCTTGGAGGGGACATATTAGCAGCCTTCCAGTACCTAAAAGGACTCCACTAGAAGATGGAGCCAGGCTCTTCACAATGATGCATAATGGGAAGAGACAACAGGCATAATTTGAAACAAAAGACATTCGGACTATACAGAAGTAATAAACTTTTTCACAATGAGGACAGTCAAGCAATGACTCTGACCTCATAGCTGATCCTACTTCAAGCAGAAGGTTGGACTAGATGGCCTCTTGAGGTCCCTTACAATTATCCTATGAACCTAGAAACACATTACTTCCAGCAACTTTGGGAAAACTCATCTCAATTAGGCATTGCCTAGTTAAGTCAACAATGAAAACCCTTAGTTAGTTATGCTGACTGCTGTAATGCTGTGATATTTAGCAAAGATCATTTTTCTAAGAGACAGTAAAATTAATAAAACTGAAGGAATTGGAATCAGCTGGATGTTGGCAATGAAGAGGAATCTACTTTTCTGTTCTTCATTTCTTTTCTTCCTCTTGCCTGTTGCAGGGTAGGTGCTTCAGGTCCTCCGAGATTATTAGACCTCACTACTGCTATAGCAACTGCTCTATCTTGTGAGGAAATTTTCCTTCCTCTCTCCTTCCTCCCTCCCTCCCTATACATCTCGTGAGCTGAGAACTACTCCTAGAAGTGTGAGTCCATGATAAAAAAGAACCCTTTGAATAGCTTTTTTTTTTTTTTTTTAAGAACTACATTTCAACAGAGTGCATTGTTCTATGAATTATATTTTAGACTAATTCCATATACAGAAACCTTTTCATTTAACCAATTATTCCTTGCATTGATTTACACTTTGTCAGCTGCATTTTTAGTGCCTGATTCTTCTCTTATTTACCCCAGTGCTGACAAGTGATTCAAGGAAATACAATCCAGATTCACATCTGTACCAAGTAACGCAAGAGGAGCGAGCAGGACCTGTCATTTTAAACAGATGCATTCTTTAGCCTTGTTAACAGATAACCCTCTGCCATCCTCCTTCAGAGCACTGCAGCACCTCTGTTGACAATATCTAGAAAATACTTCAGGGTCGCTTTTTCTTTAAACTTATTGTTCTGTGATATATTACTTACGAAACAATATGTGATCTTGGACCTATCACTGAGCATATATTTGATGAAAAAAGTTAAAGTCAGCCTTTCAGAAATAAATGTACTTCCTAGAGTTTTCATATAGGTATTTTAAAATCATTGTTCAACTATTTAATGTAACAAAACCTATAAAAAGAAGTTTCATGGTCCTAAGAAGATTCTGTTGGCTAGAATAATAGAACAACGACAAATTAGTTCTGTTATCTACACGCAACTGATTCATAATCTCATATTCCTTACCTAGATGTAGATTCAGCATCTCTAAAGTCAATTAGCTCTATACTCTTCTAAAAACATACCCCGACCTTCCAAAAACTGTATGTTATATGACCTATGTTATTTGTATATTTGTCGCCATGTAGTTACACAGCTATACATGCATGCAAGTATGCGCTCTTCTTAGCTAGATACTTTACCAGCTTAGAGAAAACATTAATGTACATCACAACACATTTCACAGTTTAAAGGCAGTGTTCAGGCCCACCAGAACTCTTAGACTGGCATCCATACTTCCAAACTTGCAACTTTGTATCTCCACCTCATTTCAGCAATAGAGTTTTTTGTAACTTTTTCCTCAAAAATAATGTGTTCTCTGATTGTAGAAGAGTGTATAAATATATATGCTGTGATTAAAAACTGCTGAAGTGATTTTACTGAGACATTAAAAAGGAGAAATTAATATACAGCAATAGTCAAGCTAAGGTATTTCAGCTGGAAAAGGTAAAAAATGTGAAGTCCTCAAGACAGGACAAAAATAGGAGCTTGATTTTCTCCTCTTTAATCTTTTATATCCAGACACTTGACACTTATTTCCTGTTTTAAATAAAAGGCTAAAACTGGTTTCTCAGATAGTGTTGTGTTGTAACACTTCATAGAGGGTGAATACTGTCGTCTTACAGGAAATGCAGATGCAGTAATGTAAACACACAGTAAAGTAATCTTTACAGGATGGAGTTAATAGAAAGCTTAAGTCAATATTGCCAGACCTACTTAGGAAGTGTGCACTGGAATTAGAGTACAGCAGAACCACCTGACAATCTGGCTGACTGTAATCATCTAAAAAATAAGAATGGATCAATAGACTCTCCAGGCAGGAATGTCAGTAAATTTTATAAAGCACAGACTTTTGCATGATGGGCCAGGCTAGGGGACCGTTCAGTTATTTATGTGCATATAGTTTGTAATCAGGCAGTACTCCAACATGCAGCATTAACACACCTGCACAGAGTTCTGTGGTTTCCAGTTGATGTATAGCTAATTTTATGTGTACTGTGAATACAATGCACTGTAGGGAAATGAGTTAGTGCTTGAAGGACAGAAGGTCTGAGGCAGTTAGTGCTACAGTAGGCAGATTGTTTACCTATAGGACAACTTCCTAGGATAGTACTTGCTCTTCACTGAGAAAATTAAACTTTTAAATGAATTAAAAATGAATCAAAGAGCATTGTAAAGTTGAACAGCCTGGGTTAGGTCCCCTATCATGAACTCCAGACATTCATATCATACTGCTAAAACATTTGGGTAGATGTTTCTGCATATTTCTAAAGAGGAGCTTACTCATTTCCTTCTGGCATGAGCCCAATGCTGCTTGAAACCTTCTGTTAAAAAGCATGTTTCAAGTGTGTATGTGCCAAGCAAGCCAGCACAAGCAAGTCTTTTACTTATCCTTYGGATATTTTTAATATTTAGTTTCAAAGATTTTAAATTCAAAATGGACAACAGTAATCACCAAATGTGATCCTCTGAACAATAAAGGATGGAGATTTCCCTGAATGATTCTTTCATTAAGTCCACAAAAAATTCTATGTGGATAAGCAAAAAGTCAGATGTCTTTCCAGAACCTTCTGCCTAGAAGTTAAAGATACCATCAACTATCACTTGTCTTCATTCATTCCATGAAAGCTGATAATGAGTCAAAATATTAGGAGAACATTTGAAGCCTTGATGTTGTTACAACYATCCACATACCTTGATTCCTTAGAGCTGTCAGGCAGACTTTTAAAATTTCAGCTGCTCTGGAACAATTCCAGCAACTGGCAAGGCAGGAATAAGTTCCATAGTTCCATAATAATAGCATAAGTAGGCTATTATTCAGTGAACCTGAAGGGAGAGGATTCCATAAACCTCCTTACCACCGTGTTATGTAATGGCAACTGTTCACTAAATAGTTTCTGAAGTAGCAGAACATCTGTTATCTGCCTACAGCACAGAAAGGCTYTTTGTCATGACAGTATTACATTCACACAAATGTATACACCTCTTGCCCAGACACATCTTACAGTCCCTAAAAATCATCTAGTGGCCTGCTTCTCTGACAGTAGGTGGGCTGTTAAACTCCAATCAAAACTTTGACTTGTTTTCAGTTTATCTAAGCCTTAAAAGAATTCTACTCAACCTACTTCTCCAACAACCATCTCTAATAGAAAAGATGGCTGTGGCTTTAAACTGAAATAGTTTTAGGTCTGTTTCTTTCCCTTCCTCTCTAACACGTAGTTTTGTCCAGACACTTTTTTTTTCAGTTTGTGCTTGCTTGATAGCTATGGTCACATTAGACCTGTCAGCTTTATCAGCCCTATATTGCTCCAGAGCAAGCTGCAGTTTGGTGGGAAATCTGAAATCTTGTAACTTAAGTATTGCAACATATCTTAGGGYTCTTTAGAATGAACAGTGTCATTTAAATAAAGAGATATTATATTAAAGATCTTGGGTATGTAAGAGGCCAGATCTAAATTATGTATCATGACTCCAGGACACACAATGAACTACAGTAGGTTAATATGCAGCATCARTTACATCACTGGATACGTCCAACTGCAGTGAAGTAATTCCACACAGGCACCATTCATMATAGAAAAAAAGTATCATTCTCATATGGGTTAT
The DNA here is from genome assembly GCF_003343005.1 of Rhea americana. NCBI lineage: Eukaryota > Metazoa > Chordata > Aves > Rheiformes > Rheidae > Rhea > Rhea americana. Next base: position 2,819,080 of record NW_028186038.1, on the reverse strand, counting down.
GAAGTTACCGTACTGAAAACTAGGAGAAGGAAGCATGAGAAGCAGAGACTGATTTGGGAGAGAGAAATGGAATGTGTAGAGAATTAGTAGTTTGTTTCTTTGTTTTYTACTAGACTAGATATTGTAAGGCCCTGCAAATCTCCTTTGCCTTTTCTTCAAATTAATGCTTTGATTCTTATCCACACCGCTTCTATGAAAGGGAAAAAGTGGGATAGATCTCTTGCCCTTAGCAGGAGTATCTCCCTCTACTGCATCCTGTCCTGTCCTTTAAGAACAGCATCATGGAAACTGATCCTGACTCCTAGCAGCTCACATAAAGGGCAAGGATCAGGCAGCCAAATTAGGACAGGAGATCAGAAAAAAACAATTAAAGTACTATCGGGGGGGGGGGGAGAAGAAAAAGAAAAAGAAAAAAAGATTAGCTACTTCCCTAGAATTCATACCTAGCAGGAGTCACGAACTATGAAGAGATCCGACGCTATGAATACCCACGTATTTTTTAATGTTATTTTAAGCTCATGGSAGAAAGTCAGGCATTTGGAGCAAGGGACAAGGAACTATCTGAATTATGCATTTATCTTTAATATAAATTCTGAAACAACACAGTTTTTGGATGGTATAATGCAAAGCATGAAGGAGTAACAGGAAATCAAAAAAAGGAAGAAACAGTAGAAAGCAATGTGCTTTCACTCCAGTATTTGCAGTGATAGGACACGTAATCACCTCTTTCCGAAATAAACAAACAGAGTACAGATATCTTACAGCAGAGAAACAGTCTTGAAACAGTCTTTTTTTTTTTTTTTTTTTTTTTTTTTTCAGAATGGCTGCCAGGGCAAGGAAAGTGCCTTATTTATTTATGTAATAAGCTTAGAAGCTAGTAAAATAAAGTAGGATGCGCTGAAGGAGGTGGAAGGAGATGTGATACAGTGTTACTGACACCAGGTTTTGGAATTGTAAYATCTATATCCATGTTAAATAGCTCAAACTATCTCATTTATTCATCACTAGTACCCTCTTTCTTAGATCCTTCACTTGCTTTATATTTTTGAATGACTGATCTCTGTTTTTCCCTTGGTATGCCACATGCCACTTTGTTTACTTAAACTTGTGCTCTAGTTAGTAAGCACTAGTTTGCATAATGACCTGTTTTTATGGTGACCACAAATGTCAGGTAGTACTGTGTACTTTCCGTTCTGGGCTTATCTTCAGACAGTCTTTCTGGYCACACAAACAGTATTCACTTAGAGAAGATGAATCCCTAGATAAAAACAAATACACACTTGAAATTTTAGTGAAAAGATGTATTTTCATCCTTTCTAAGTCTCATCAGTGATCTAGGCTCATCCTGTGTCTGTCATGTAATCATCATAGCAATTTCAAGAAAATCAGTTAATCACAATTAATGGCTTGAGAGACTGATACAGTCTTGCAAATTAATTTCAYGGCCAAGATGCAAAGATGCAGAGAAATGGGATTTTTTTTTTGCTTGAAAACTGCCATCTGGGTTTCAATGGCTATTCTGACAGTGGTAGTCCAGAGAAAAATTCTGCCCTCTGTGTGCCCTCCAATATCTGCTCTGCACAACGTTTAAAAATCCTGACTCAGACTCATGCGACACTTGCAGAGTTCTCATTTTGTAATGACTATGCTCAGTTCACAAACAAACAAAATGAYCTACCACAAAGTATTTTCCTGCTGCTTCATTCCATGGCTGCAGACTGATTGCAGCACCACTCCATAACCTCTCTTGCCACCATCTAGAGTCTGCAGCTTTCTTTYCATAGGGAGCATAGGGTCCTTTTTTTAAGCAGCAAAACATAGTGTTTTTCAGGTTCACTAAGCAGAACTCAACTCAGCGGCCTGATAACAAGAAAACTTATTGCCAAAAAAATGACACCAGACTGACAAGCACAGCAATATGCCACAATTCTGACCTGACCATTGCAGACTGTATGTGGACACTGGCTCACAGGCCATTTCATAAGCTCAGACTAGATTATTTCTCAGTTCCACWGAAATACACCCATTTCCCATAAAAGTAACAATAGGTTCTATTCACATACATCCCTTAGGCTCATGACAGTGCAATAAAAATCAGAGTAAGTATAAAAAGGAAGAATTCAGCACTCCTACTGCTAAATGTCACCTACAGAGAACRGATCTCTAATTTTCAGGATTAAGGGCAAAATTTTCTTCATGAGAGCCAATTAAACCGCTACCGCTGCCAACCAAATTTGTCGAAATGCATTTGCAAAGTGCTACAGAAGACAACAAATGAACAGTAATATTTCTAAAAATGTCACTGGACACTTGCAGTTGGAGAGGATTCTGACTAGTTTTTCTTGGGGTCTGAATGCTATGGCAATTATGGGCCAAGCAATTTAATAACCATTAAGGTCAACTAGGCTGGCTTTTACTTAAGTTCACCACTACAAAAACAAAAATTGAGAAAAGTAATGTGCTTTCTTCAAGCCTTGGGCTAGTTATGAACTAATTCCAAAATAGTGTAGTATATAGCTTTGCTTCAAAGTGCTCCAAGGTCACCTTACATTGTGCTGGCCCTTTGGCAGAATAATTGTGTCCACCCTGACAAATCATGACACCAGTTGAACAATTACTATGGTGTTCCCATTCAATTTTAACATGGCAAGTGACAGTTCAACAAAGCATACCTCAATAACTTGTTTTTGGCTTATGTCCCTTCCTTTTACTGTCTGTTCTCCTCGGCATAAGGAGAGGTACAAATATCCCTTATACTCATAACACATTGTTTCTTCAGTTTTGTATGAACTCATAATAAAACTTTGTTTCTCTCTCTAAATAGGGTTTTTCAGGCCCACTGTGCTAAAGAAAGACAGAGAAGTCCATCGTGAGTAAGTATAGATGAGGTTTTCCTATCAAGTCCAATTAAATAAAGGTCAAACTCAGCCTGGAGGACCTGCTGAAGTGAACTGTAGATCTCTCCCTCCCTCTCTCCCTGAATGACTGGGCTTCCTTCCCCCCTAACAGGCAGGACATGGTCTTGGTGCGCATCTCAGATTCAGACTAAGGGTTAATTCCCAGGCACACCTACTATAAAGTAAGAACTGCCAATAAACCCAGTTCTTCTTTTACCTTCAGCACCTGCAACCTATTCATAAGTGTAGGTCCAACAGTTTTAAATCAACAATGCACTAAGTGATACATTTGGGGCTTCTTTGCACAGAAATTGCTTACCTAAAAATACTTTCTTTTGGTGATGAAGGAATAGATAGTAATGCTTCTTCCTCATCAACTCTGTATGAGAAAGGTCAAGCATATCTTTATATGCTTTAGCTCTTTTTAAAGACTGAACCAAACCTATCGAGAGAAAAGATTCTTAACACAGAAGACATCAAAGGTGTTAACCTGAGGAACATACATTTGAACACCTCACATAAGAACAGACCCACTGACTACTTCCATTTAAGAGCATTTTCAGTGCTGATGAGCAGTTCATTGCTAATCTTGCTACTGATCAAAAAGAGATTACACGAGGCCACGTAATAGTTTACTTTTTTTTCTTTTTAGTCTGAACATTGTTAAATTTAAATAGCAGAAGATTTGTTTATAGCAGTAATATTTTAAAATCTAATTTAAATTATTCTCCTGTTTCTTACCTTATACATTTGACTGCCTTACTGTTGTCAGTTATGTTGCTTCTGCACACTTGAGACTGTTCCATGGATGTTCCATTACCATGAAATCTCTACATTGATTGTTTTTATGCACATCCCCTGCACTGGCACAGGTGGGAAAGTATGTCTGAGGATGAAAAAGACAGCACAATGAAATTGCTCTCTCATCAGTGTTTCCAGGTTTTCACTTGAAAACATTTTGTCTTTCAACTTTCTTTTTTTCAATACTATTAGTTGATAGAGTTTTCTAAAATGCAACATTCACATACAGTACTCTAAGGATGTAATTGCCAATAACACAAACTATGATTCTGTGCCAACATTTTCAATTTGGCCTGAAAACCAAGCAGCTGACTGTGAGAGGCAGCAACTCAAGCTTCARTTCTGTTAAGTCACAAACTCAAGAGGAGCAAAAAATTTGTTCCTACAACCAAATTTTGGAAGGAAATATGATGCTGGCCCTCAGGTGGGTGCTTGGCCCTCTCTGAAAGGCCCTGTCTCGCGGCGAGGCCAGAAACCGCCTGGTAGCTATGTCTGCAAGTGCAGCCACCAGTCCCGCCACAAAGCTCGGGTAAAATGCAGGAAATACCTGGCATAGAAACTGCTTTATATGTGCATCCAATAATTATTCTGCCATTGCACGGGTCAGCCAAAAGCCTAAAGACAGGAATGTTTATCCACTCAAAAGTAATCTCCTGTTTTTACGCATACCAACACCGCACTAGTGCCGCTACCGTAGCGCTGCTTTTGCCTGCTCCAGCCTGGCAGAAATGACTCAGGCCGATCGACTGTAGTGCCAGCTGAACATAGTGTATTAACCCGCACCAGTTAACTAGCACAAACTGGGTGCCCGTCCTGCACAAAACCACGCTCGTTTCCTCCACCCAGTGACGTGAAGATCCCGGGTGCCTCCTGCGGGAAATTCCCAGCCGGGCTGCGCCGCGCGGAGCGAGAGGAGGCGGGAGAGGAGAGGGCAGAGACGAGCCGGGACGGCGGCGCCTGCCCCTTCCGTCCCGCGAGTCGGCGAAAACGCTCCCCTCGGGCGGCGCGGCGGCAGGCCGGGCCCAGCCCGGGGGCGGCCCCGCAGGAGGCGCCCACGACAAAAGGGCTTCCCGGGGCGGCCGTGCCGCGGGGCACCGCCGGGCGCCGCGTCGACATGGAGCCCGCCAGCGAGACCCACGAGCTCAACGGGCTGGCGGAGGGCGCGCAGCCGGCGGCCGCCGAGCGGGTAGGGGGCAGCGGGGCGCGGCGCGGCGCGGCGCTCCCTCAGGGGCCGCGGCCGGGGAGGGGCGGGAGCGGAGCGCGGGCGCCCTCCCCGCGCGCGGCGAGCGGGACTGCGGCGGCGCGCGACGGCCGCGGCGAGCAACGGTCGCGGCGCGCGGCGAGCAACGGCTCCCCGCGCTGAGGGGAGGCGGCCGCCGGCGGGCAGCGCCTGCGGGAGCACGGTCCCGCGGCAGCCGGAACCGGCCGCCGTGTGCCCCGGGCTGCGCCTCGCCCGTGCCCTCCGGGTCGCTAAAAACCCCGTTAGCCCCTGGCGTGGGGACTGCCCCGCGCAGGGAGCAGCGCGGGCGGCGGGGAGCCTCCCGCTCAGCCGGGCCTGGAGACCGCTGYCGCCGCCGCGGTGACAGAGCTGCGGGTCTGGCCCCTCGGGGGGGCCCCGAACAAGGGGCAGCTTCTGTTCACGTTAGCTAGGGGCTGGAGGCTCAAGGAAATCCACACAGCAGAAAGATGAGTGCGAAAAGCAGATCAATTAAAGGGTTGGGGGCTATCTTCCTCCCCCCAAAACAGCAACGCAAATAAAAGGAAAAAAAAAACTCATCTTTTTACTGCTCTATGTAATCAAAACTTGACTAAAAAGATTATTCACTGGAAAGCATTTCATTCTGTACACGTAAAGGATGTTTTCCAAGTGTGCCACTTATCTGAAGAGCTAAACTGGTGAAAGAGCATCTTTCATGTTGCTTTGGAAGAGGTTTAAACTAAACCTCAAAAAGCAGCTCTTATTCCAAGCTAGGACGCTATCACAGAGAAGCTGTTGTACTGAACCACCTCCTACATCACTAGCAAAACTTTATGGTTACAGGCAGACTTGATTGTGGAGTGGAGTGGATCTGCCCTCCTCCCCTTCCTTCCTGACAAACCTTGCTGACATGAATTTCATACCAGGGGGACATCTGGTTTTAATAAATGTTGGAAAGTACCTAAGGAGAATCAAGGCTGGCATGCACAAGTCAAACTGAGGGGTTTCCTTAAAGCTACTGATTTCCCAGCAATCGTTAACGCAGGCAGAGTCTTGATTGCATCACGATTTCTAGAAACAGTTTTTTTTTTTTCTTTTTTAATCTTGGTCTGTCCTATGAATAGTTCTGTATTTTTTCTGTTTTTCTTCATCTTCACTTGCGTACAATCATTGTTTCATTATATCTTTCCCAGAGAAACTATGCAAATCCTATGCAAATGTGTCACATAAAGAATAAGCAGTTGCACAATAGTTACCGCTTCAGAGGGCTTTCCAGACACTTCTTCATTTTCTAAGAGACATTAAAAAAATATATGTGTGGGGTGAAACAGATAGGGACAGGTTTCTGAAAACGAGTTTTTGAATGGTGGGTACCTTAAAAATCTGACTAAGTCCATAATTTACACAAACAAATGAACACCTCAGCTGAGCAGCCWGCTAAACCTGGAGAGGCCACAGATCTACAGGTGCCTTGATCTTTGGAACTGGAGTCCAAAGTGTCTGCTTTTAAGAATGTTCTCAAGCATCACAAGCCCTGATGAGCTTCGTATGCATCCTAGCACCTACCTTTTCCTTAACAGATTTTCCTGTGCCCACGGGAGTGGTAYATTTTCTTCACAGAACACCTTTTAGGCTAGGTGATACAATACAAGGTGATAAAACACCTTGTAGAAGCACATGAGTTAAAAAAACTAGTTAAACCTGCTATACACTTCTGGATGAGTGGTCACACAGTAGTTTCATGCGGTTTATGTCAACTTTGTCATTAATTTGGATAAATTTTTACCAGCTGTCAAGCTTTTAGAAGCAAGGAATTCACAGCTTCAAATACTGGGTTGGCCTGGCACACCTCACTGACTAATAGGAATAATTGCTCTTGGCAGAAGCATCTGGCCCCCCTGTGCAAAGGATCTGTTCATGCAAGTGCAGATAGTAACTGTTTTTGCATGTTCCTGTATTTCCTGTGCTCATGATCCATATAGAAACAGTCTAGGTTTGCCACATTTTAAAATCTTGTGTAGTATTGGTAACTCTCTTCCAGCTGATATTCCCTGTTAAGGAACTATGAAAAGGGGAGCAAGAATTGGATAGTAGAAGAGAACAGCCATGAAATAGTTTGCTTCCACTATAGTGATGTTGTTGCTAAAAAATGAATAAGTTATCTTGCATTCATAAGTAGTTTTAGTAAAGGATGTGGAAGTTTCTTGGCAGCCTAGTACAAGTAGCAAATTTCAACTTTGTATGAATTTGAAATAATTTTACGCTATATAAAGTGAAATGGCATACTCCAAATCATTACATATTTCAAATTGAAAATCCCACGTTGGCAGTAAGTCTTTCTTTAGAACACCTGGCATAAACAGTGCTTTAACAAYGCGTAAGATAGGTAGCTTACAGTTACTTGTGAGAAAAGGTATTACAACACTAAACTGATGGAATAAGTAGTAGTTATGCAAGACAAAAACTTTGTACTAGAGAAAACTTCTATTTAAAATAATTGTACCAACAAGTTTCAAGTTATATCTTCATTTCACAAAGTTAGTCATTATTTGTGCTGATTATTTGTTTTTTAAGTCATTTATTTAGTAGACATATTCTAGCTTGGAAGTAGTATAGTTTWAGAATAGTGCTCTGCCGTGAGACAACACAACTGTACTTTTCCTTTCTTCCTGCTAGCTCTTTGAGCATTGAGGAATCAGCAAAGGCTATCACATTTGCTACATAGTCATCCTGATATTTTCTGTTTTCCCTTGTGGAATGTGGCCTTTCTTATCTACAGGCTTTTAAAAGATGCTGGAAAACTGGGGCTGTCTATGAATGTAAACTGAGTTTTTTTATTATCTTGTTTTATCACCTACAACCATACTATCTCAGCATGCAATCACAGAATCTCTCACAAGCTAAGTAGCACTGTGTTAGGTTAGTGCTTGAATGTGGAGACCTCTCATCAAAAATGGAATTCTACATGAAACGTAATGGATGATTCAGTACCAGCTGTGGGTTTCCCCCACCCCAAGAGAGTACTAAGCTTGACTTAGTGGTTTAATACATCATCAGGGCAGAGGAGAAGAAATAAATGTTGCATCTCCTGAGAAGGTATACAAAAGATCTAGTCATCTGTTATAAAATAGGCATAGCTTAAAGTACTCTTCTTGGAAAAATATTTTTTTTCTTTGTATATTTTTTTTTCTATTTTTCTCAATTGGCAAGATTTTAGAGACAGAGGGGAAGACTTCATTTCTGGGTGGCTATATATTTAYCCATTACATTTCCTACATGTAAGTGATGGAGGTGCAGACAGAAATTCCACATCTATTGGGATCATTAAATGGCTGTATAAAGTTACCAGTTAAATTCTGCAACTATAGGGCTAATCTTAGGAAAACCTAAAAATAAAATGGTGAAGTTGTGTTCTATTTTATTTCTACATTATTCCTTTTTGGCAGATCCTTCTCCTCTTTGATGTAACTGAAATTTTGTGCTTTGTTGAACATGAAATTACCACTACAGTTCTAGAAGAGTTTGCCATGCAATATTTTCCTTAAAGATGAATACTCTAGAAAACTTTCAAAATTACATTTTGAGCAAGAATTTTTTAGTATCTTGTTAATAGTTTTAATTAGACTGTTGCAAAACACAGTGAAGAACAGCTCACTRTAAAATCAGTATGACTCAGTAACACAGCCTTATATTCCCTTATTATTACTAAGCATCTTTCCATTATTTTAATATTAGGACCGTCCCTAAATACAAGAATTTTATGCAGCTTGCTGCATCACATTACAAACCTATCAGAGGTCGTACTGATCAACAACTAGACCACAAAATTGTCCTATTTCACTTGGAATTAATGCTACTTAGCTATTAAAAATGTCTGTAAGTTGTCATACAATTGCAGTAACCACTAATCTAAAATAGAAAGAAAACTGTATACAGAATTAGAACAAGCCAAAAATTATCACGACTGCATTTCAGAGTAAGTCTTTTTGGAGGTAAAGTACTTTTTGAGGAGGTAAAGAACCTTTCGACAGTTTAAGGAAGGTATCATTAGTCAGAAGTACAGTTCTTAGAAATCTCTTCTTGAATATGTAAATAATAATTAGTGTTCCTCCCCCAGTCATCCCATTTAAGTTATTGGTTTCCTGCATTTAGTAAAGGCATTTTGCTGCACAATGATTTAATGTTAGAATACCTTGAAGGTATTCAGTGTTAATACATATAAATTGATACTAAAATGAATATTTGTATTTTTGGGGAACCTAGATATGACGCTGAACCTGATATGCAGAGTATGTTGAGGTCTAGATTCTGCAATCACAGGTGGTATTAGCACTAGCTGCAATGGCAAGTTTACACAAATGAAAGCAACTCAGGCTGTACTTCTGGCTTACGSTTTGCACTTGCTGGTTTTCATGCATTGATTTAGGAAATTGGAAGTTCACCTTACTAACTCTACAATATTGGAGTTTTAGTGTGATTTAAGACAACATAACTAGTCTTGTGCTACTATCAAAGCAGTTAATTTTGCTCACAAGAACAGCTATACTAAACTGAATGTTCATAATCAAATCTGACTCTTGGAAGTTTCAGGATCCTATTGGTTCAGATAATATTTGAATGTTTTACAGCTTTATTAGTTCTTGGGTTTTTTTTTTTTAAAACCTTCTCTTTAGAAAAACATAGGATATAAGAAATTTAAGAACCTAAGTAAAGCACCTACAAGCATATGAAAAGGGATAAATTCTAAAAATTTGTGCTCAAAATACAAATGATTTCTTTCTTTTTGCATTTGTTCTGAGTGTGGAAGAAATGAACATCAACTAAGTTTATACGTGAATCCAAAACAGGCATCATTTTCAGTCGTGGTTTTTTCCTTTTTGACTTCCACATGACCAGTGTATCAAACTGCCATTTTAGTTGACTTCTGCTGGCATACCAGTTAGTCTGTTAAGACATGTCAAATTTGACAAGAAGAACAAAATTCTTGGTCTTTTTTTCAGACTGTCAATACACTAATTTGTGACTACTTCAGTAGTCACTGGTGTTTGAAAAGTATTCTGTTCAAAAAGCCATGTAATTTTTCACAAGGAGTAACTTACTGCTGTAACACAAGGTAGAAGTCCTTACTATTACAAGTCACTGTATTTAGCAAGATACCTTATCATTTGTTTTTGAATCTCTCCAATTTCTGTGCTGTTTCTTTGCTGTTGAATCATCAGGTGATAATCATCATTAGAAGTGATCTGTGAAACTCAACAGCTAAGGACTTTCACCTCAGTGCCTTTTTTTTTTCTTTTTTRAGTGGAATTAATGGATCTTTCCTGTATTGTGAAGAGACTTACTTATTTYGGTGTTACTGTTATAATGACTACTAAAGCAAACAGTGACAAAGTCTGTACTRGTATAGTTGTCAATAAGACTATATATGGAATAAAATTCCACCTGGATATGAAAGAATAAACATTAGATTTGATCTTTAAGAAGCAAAAAAGCACCAGCTTCAGATGTAGCATCTTAGGTTTCTTCTTGCAAATTGCCCACAGTGCTTTAGGGAAGCAGGCAGACCCTGTTCCCTTGCAGAGACAGCGGCTGGTGCTGTCTCCAGGGACGGCCCTGTGTTGGTGTGRAAATGAGCTGTTCCACCAATGAGCCTCAGCCAGAGACACAGTGAGATGAGAAGGCTTTTGACTCCTCTCCTTTATATAACTGCATAGACTAGCATAGCAAATTGTTCCGCTCAGAGGTAACAATTTGGGAGAAGCATGCTGTTACAAAAAGGCAGATACTGYAGTTCCAGCTACACTTGTGCACTCTTGTGCACGCACACGTGGATGCACATACTGTCTGTCTTTCCTCMGTGACACCAGCTGTAGGGATCAGCTTGTCTATACCAGAAAACTTGAATACTGAAAGTGTAATTGGCTATTTTGTTTATTTTGAGACTGAAGCGCATCATAGGATTCCTCACTTGGCACAATGCATACCATACTCTTGCCAAATGRCCCGTGTAGGAAAAGCCTTAGTTTACATTAGTCAAAGAAAATCTCCAGCAGTTTCGTTTTCCCTAGTTGCATCACTACAGGTGATAATAATATAATCACTAGTTTGGTACAGAAGACTGCATGTATTGCTACATGTTTTGAATCCTTCTGTAACCATAAAGCCACATAACAAAATTCCCATATAATTTGTCGTACATGGCTGTCTTCAACCTGAGGATAAGGCAATAGCTCTTCTTTCACTGCCTGTCTGTGTATGGCTGTGTAACATGTAGTTTATTTTSCCCCGGAATGCTGCTGTAGTACTGACTGCATTTGTTTTAATACTTCTGGCAGTTGCCTCCAACTGTTCTTCCAGAAAGCAATGCTAATCTGCATTTTTATAGTTTTCCATCTTCACACAAGAAGCTCCGTTTCCTAACCAAGCAAATGAAAGTGACTGTTCCTGGAACATCCATGATTACAGTTTCTTTTTCCAACAGAAGACAGTATCTCAGGCCGAGAAAACGCTCTGTACAATTGAACCAGCACCTCTCTGTGTGCACAGATCTGCGTGCCTAGGTCCAATTGTGAACTGGTCTGCTTCCAGAAGTGCTAGCTGGAAGCTGCTTCTAACAGTTTAAAATGCCTTTTTCTTTCTTTTTTTTTTTTAAGAATCTAAATATTTGGGACTATTAGATGAGTTGTGATGTCAGGTATAAGAAGTTTTGCTGTAGAAGCAATCAGTACCATACTTTTAAAAGTTGTCTCTATTTACTGGAGTTCAGACATGGCTCAAAACCTTTGCTTCCACAACAGTTCAAACAATGCTCCACTATTCCTGTGTGCAGCTTGACCATATGGAAATAGAGGATTAGCAACCAGCAAGGTCCTAAAAATGCAGCACTGTATTTCCCCAGGAAAAGAAAAGGTCATATCCTGCTGTTTACACAGAAACTGCCTCACGTCATGTAGTCACAGATGTAGCTGAAAGGAAAATGTGGTCCAGTCTGTTTACTTTTTTGCGTAGTTCAGAGAAAAAAAAAGCCTCCTCAAATTTGCAGTCACATTCCTATGTCAAGTAAAAACAAAGAAACCAGTTGTCATATTTTAACTGCAGGATTAAAGGCTGAGTCACAGCTACCTATGGAATATTTGCCTGTGTTATGTATTRCAGTCTCAGTCAGGAGAGCTTTAAAATCAGTATCTTTGGCAGGAAGGTGTTATTTAGCTACTAGACATAGAAAAAGACTTTCTCTATTATGAACTTACTGCAAAAGAGATTATATTATTTTCATATTCTACTAGAAATGGTCTCTTTTAATCCAATGCTCAGAAATGAAATTCTACTCTTATACACATCTAATACACACTATATAATCAAGAGGTTTTTTTGACTGTACAATAAACAATGGAAAAATACTAGTTTGGATCTTTCTACTGAGTACTACCACCATATATTTCAGGCTTCTTTACATAACAAAATGAGTACACGTGTTTTTATGCTTRTGGGGAATGGTATACGGTGTTTYTGTTTGGTTGGGTTTTGTTTGTTTAAAGAATCCAAATGCCATAGTTGTTCAATGGGAGGGAGGGCGAGGGCGCGGAGGCGCGGAGCTGCGGGGCAGACTCCAAAGCCCGTCACGCAGTGTTCTTTTGATTGTGGGATACAGACGAAGCCTCGCAAATACCTGGTTCTTCCGAGGGACCTCAGTGTTAGTTTCAGATCCGTTCACTTCCCGGCCGCTGAGCCTGAGCAAACAAGGCATCTGCACGAACGCAGGATTACACAGTTTCATTCTCTCTGTGGAAAAAAAAAAGTAGTCTGCTGCTGCCCCATGATATTTTTCTCTCTGGAAAATAATTTGATTGTGGCTGTTTTTCAGCATGTCTGGTGAAAATAGGTCAAGTTTCGTAGTTGGCTGCCTGGGAAAGAACTGCAAATGTATTTGCCATATGTATCAGTACCTRTCCTATTTAAAGGGACACTTGTAACTCTAGACAGCAGCTTTGCTTCAAAGCTTGGCTTTGGAGTTTGAAATTTGATGGTTATTAGTTTCASTGAAGAGAGGTAATTAGAGGGTATTTTCTGCCTTTGAATCAACCTTAAAAAAGAGACTTTCCTCACAGTATTTTCTGGCAAGTACGAAGACATTTATACAGTAAAAGGTCTCTTAAGTCAGCTAGGACAAGTTAACTTTGTTATATGAGATAAAATTAAAATAAAATCTAGAAGTGAGAGGAGTGGGAATGAAGCTCCTAACCTGTTCAGAGACTGTAGGAAAGAAGGCTGCCTAGTCTTTCTTCATCTAAAAGTTAGGCAGCTAGCTCTAGCCTAGCCACCTACATCTAACCAGTTAAGAAATAGGAACCCCTGGGGGACAAGGCATCACATTACAAGACAGGTCACATGAATCATCATCAGGAAGTGCTCTTTTTATTCATCCCTCCAGGTTAGCTATACCTAGATACCTCTATTTGTGCCCTACTGTGTATGCAGCTGTGCCGAGCATACTTGCTCAGCAGCTTAGTTCTGTTCCCTCCCACGCCGTTTGTTTCCTGGGGAATGCTCCCCAAAAAATCCACTGTTGGGAAAACAGAATGAGGAGTTACCCCTCTTCCTGAGCAGAGCTTAGCAACAGCAGGTCATATGATGTTTAAACAGGAAAAAYAGTTCTCTCTGCATGAACCTGGACAGTAGCATGGGAGAGTAAGAAGCAGGAGGAARAGAGATCAATCAAAGCTCGTATAGCAGTTAAATCCTGAGAGTTAGGTTCATGAGTAGTTAAATAACTATGTAGATTTGTGACAACATCCACATAGGGTGAATTTAATGTAGTGTAACACATGTATTTTGAATTATACCTTTAGGACCAAAATATTTACAACACTGTTTACTTGAGTATTTTACAGGGTTATTCCCCCCTCCCCCCAACTTTTCCCAGAGCAAATTTTTCAGATTTTCCAAGCATTTCTTCTCTTGATGTAAACATACTGACTGTAAGGAAAAAGTGTATCTACTAAATTTTAGTACAGATGCTATTTACTGCTCCTTTATCAGATGGAGGGCAGTGGTAACAAGAAAGATGCACAGATAGAGCAACAGCAGTACTGAGGCTATTGGTATCATCACAGAAACCACTTAATGGGCTGAAAGTCATCTTTGGGTCACTACATCAATTAATATAGGAATATGAATAACCTTCTTGTCCTTCCCCTCCCAATTTTAGAGCAGAGTTTCACAGTGGTTTCAAAGAAATGGACCTATGAATATCAACCACTACGCAAATAAGAAGAGTGCTGCTGAGAGCATGTTGGACATAGCCCTGCTGATGGCCAATGCGTCCCAGCTGAAAGCTGTGATGGAGCAAGGACCTTCCTTTTCTTTCTACGTTCCACTGATCGTTCTTATCAGTGTATCACTCACACTGCAAGTTGCAGTGGGAGTGCTCCTGATATTCCTTGGTATGTAGAAATAGCAAGAACCATTGATGTTTATTTTTCTTGTAGGATGGAACCTGGGTGTATGGATTCCCTCATGTATTTGTTTTTAAGAAGTATTATATTTGAAAGTCTGTCTCAATATTGGTTAAGGTTCTCYCTGAAGATAACAGGAAATATTGCAATAAAAAAAGGACAGCTTTATGTGTAGTCTTCAGTTTTGATTAACTTCCTCATATTAATTTTAAGAGCATGAATATTTTTTCTTTTCAAATGGTCTGAAGGAGGAAGGAACATGATGAAATACAGTAACAGAAATATTAATAGGGCAGATGTGATCATGTGGCATGTCCAGTTTCATAATACTGTTTCTGGCAAGACTTGTTACCTAATCCTATGACAGAAATTTGCTGCATATCAGTATTAATACAAGTATTACTATAAGAATATATTATCAACCTAGAATTGTCTTTAAAATGGAAAGTTGAAATGTTCATGTTGACATTGCATGTTGTCTTTGGTGAGTTTGTATTTCTGCAATTAAGTAAAGATTTGATAACATAGGCTTGACAGTCATTAAAAAAAAATCTTATTTTTAAATTTAGGAAATCACACAGAATCACAGAATGGTTGAGGTTGGATGGGACCACTGTAGATCTAGTCCAACTCCCTGCTCAAGCACATGGCACAGGATCACAACCAGGCAGGTTTTGAACATCTTCAGAAAAGGAGACTCCACAATCTCTCTGGGCAACCTGTTCCAGTGCTCTGTCACCCTCATAGTAAAGACGTTTTCCCCCCACCATGTTCAGATGGAAATTCCTGTGTTTCAATTTGTGCCTGTTGCCTCTTATCCTGTCACTGGGCACTACTGAAAAGAGYCTGGCACCATCCTCTTTACACCCTYCCTTCAGATATCTGTAGACATTGATAAGATCCCCAGATCCCCTCGCCATCTTCTTTTCTCCAGGCTACACAGGCCTAGCTCTCACAGCCTTTCCTCATACGAGAGGTTCCCTTCATCATCTTTGTAGCCCTACACTGGACTCTCTCCAGTAGCTCCATGTCTCTCTTGTACTGGGGAGCCCAGAACTGGGCACAGTACTCGAGATGAGGCCTCMCCAGGGCTGAGGAGAGGGGCAGGATCACCTCCCTCGACCTGCTGGCAACACTCTTCCTAATGCACCCCAAGATACCATTGACCTTCTTGGCCACAAGGTCACCTTGCTGGCTCACGGTCAACTTGTCCTCCACCAGCACTCCCAGGTCCTTCTCTGCAGAGCTGCTCTCCAGAAGGTCAACCCCCAGCTTGTACTGGTGCCTAGGGTTATTTTTCCCTAGGTGCAGGACTCTGCACTCGCCCTCATTGAACCTCATGAGGTTCCTCTCTGCTCAACTCTTCAGCCTGCCCAGGTCTCTCTGAACAGCAGCACAGCCTTCTCGTGCATCAGCCACCCCTCCCAGTTTGGTATCATCATCAGCAAACTTGCTGGGGGTGCACTCTGTCCCTTCCTCCAGATCACTGATGAATAAGTTGAACAAGACTGGACCCAGTACTGACTCCTACTGACACCACTAGCTGCAGGCCTCCTACTAGACTCTGAGCCACTGATTACAACCCTCYGGGCTTCTGAGCTCTGCCTTTCAGCCAGTTCTCAATCTACCTCACTGTCTGCTCATCTAACCCACACTTCTTGAGCTTGCCTGTGAGGATGTTGTGGGAGACAGTGTCCAAAGTGTTACTGAATTCAAGGCAGACAACATCCACTGCTCTGCCTTCATCTACCCAGCCAGTCATTCCATTATAGGAGGCTATCAGTTAGTTTAAACATGTTGTTTTCCCCTCGATAAATCCATACTGACTACTACTGATGACCTTCTTTTCTTCCACATGCTTAGAGATGACATCCAGSATGAGCTACTCCATCATCTTTCCAGGGAGGGAGGAGGCGGCTAACTGGCCTGTAGTTCCCTGAGTCCTCCTTCTTGCCCTTTTTGAAGACTGGAGTGACATTGGCTTTCTTCCACTCCTCAAGCACCTCTCCTGTTCTCCATGACCTTTCAAAATGGAGCGTGGCCTAGCAATAACATCCACSAGCTCCCTCAGCAAGGGAGRAATTAAYRACAAACAAGGAATTATTCAATGTAGCCTAAGTTTTTAGGTGAGAAGTGATAGAAGTGTACTGTTACAGCTGATTTTCAAACCTGTATTAAACAAACTTAAACTAAAAAGAAAGCAGCTTTAAAGAGACTGATGGATTAAAGGTGATGAGCTATTATGCAGTTGCTAGATAAAAGCAGATTTACATTCCCATCTGAAAAAAACAGACTTGTTGGTACAAGATCTCACTCTAAAAAACATACCAATATCCTATTCACATACTATTATTCTATATATATATATATATATATATATATATATAATGTCAAAATAGTCCAATTAGCTTCCTGGGCCTGCAAATGAATTGTCTCAAATTCTAGTAAAACTTGTATTATGGTAATGCTATTTAGTTTCCTTGATCTATTAGTGATCACATGATCTTGAAACTTGTCATTAGGGAAAGCATTTCTACTTTCTACTAGAAAAAAACAATACCTTTAAAATATGTCAGAATTCATTTCAAGAGAATAAATTCAAATAAAAACAGGGGAGAAGGAAAGACAGGGTGCAGGGAACCAATTCCACAGTGCTCATTAAATGTGTCCAAAGCACCTACAGCAGAACTTTTGTCTTACCTGTTGAATTACAGGACGCATATGTTTTTGGAACTGTAATGCAGTATCTTTGCTTTTCTCAAAAATAGAGGTTTCATCACTCAGTATTAATATGCRCTGTAAGGCAGAAGAAACAACTTTTAGTAAAAAAAAAGTTATTTTTAATTGATATTGCTAAATTAGTAGCACACTTATGTCCTGTACCAACTATAATAATGTTCATTTGTTCTTAAGTAGAATATTGATTTAAGTAACTACAGAACAAGGCTAAATGCTATAAAAATCATCACTATATATGTATGAATAACCAAAAATGGCCTAATAAAAACTGAGGAGAGTGGAGAGACAGCACTTCTGAAAATTCATGTTTTCCATTTTGGCATTAAATAGGTCTTTGATACTTCATTATCTTGACCTGCCCGGATCCCTTGGTCCCCTAACCTCCCTTATCCTAGGCAGGATTTAAAAGGAGACTGTTATTGCTTTTGCTAAGTTGCTAGGAGTCTGTGACATTGATTAGTAGATTCCCCTCCCCCCCCCCGCCAAAAAAAAAAAAAAAATCTGTATTATAACTTTGAAGAGGTTGTCAGAGATAGCCATGGAATCAGAGGAGGTGTTTAGCTTTTCAGCATCAGATGCACCCCATCATCCTCAGAAATAAATGAGGCCTTAACTAGTTGGAAACATCTGTGGATCAGTTCTTTTCTTACTGATACACAATCATCTATTCTCATAGCTTCTTTTCAAATCTTTCCCTTTAAATTAATGACTACTATGATATATCTTAAGCATATATTAAAAGAAAACTCTGGAAGAGGATAGCCAGGGTTCACCTATGGCACTTACTGCATTATAGGTGCCACCACTGGCATCTTTGTTACTCTGTTGATGTTTGYTTTTTGCAAAACTGAAAAACAGCTTTCTGTTCAAGGAGGAAGTTCCCAGGAAGCAAGGATACATTGTACTATTGATATGCAGCTGACGTCCAGCTTTTTCTTTCTTACAAAAGAGACAGAATATAGCTGTCTCTGCATTTCATACTGTTGGCATAAGGGCAAAATCCAGTTCCTGGCTCAAAACAGATTCCAGAGAAGGATTAGAGAAAGGAACCTGTTGATAATGAAGGATGTGAGGAGAGAGTGTTGGCATTATGGACAAGCCCCCCCCCCCATTTCTCAGTTGAAGGCATCTCCCTGTTGGTTGGGTGTTTATTAAAACAAACAAACAAAAAAACTAAGCCTATTTAGGTTCCTAGTTGTTGTTGGGYAATAATTTCTCATTACTTGCTGACAATTGCTTTCTAATGCTCCTTTCTGCCAGACACTGCCAAAGTGGCTTCCACCTCCATATATTCTATCTTCATCACGCAGAGTAACAAGAGTACCCCACAGCCCCAACAACTAAGTATATCTAAGATAAAGTTCTCAGATCACTTGGAAAATAACACAATTCATCAGGAGTTCTTCATGCACTCTGCAATCATCAGCTGTCTATTTGTAGTACTGAAAATGACAGAGCCTCYAGGTTGTAAGGATGTGCTGCTGGAGTGATTGGCTCTGAAACACGTTGTCTCATTGARCTCAAAGGTGCTAAAGGATATGAATGAAGATAAGGGCAACCCAGCAATAACTTGCTTTTCACAATGCAGATTTGTTAGTTTTTGCCTGCAGGAACAGTTTGCCTTTCTGTCCATTCAGAATAGACTACCACTTGTAAGATAACAAGAATCCAAATGGAAATCCATACTCTCAAGGCTTCAACCTTCATGTATTCAAGACTGCATTTTTTTAAATGCTAAATTTTGAAAGAAAAATGGAAATCCAGTTTTTCCTTTAAACACTTTTATCCCAGGAGCTACTAGTTCTCATCTTTCCTAGTAGATATTAAAGGCATTTCCTGCAAAAGAGCTTTTTGCAGTATTCAACCCAACCTTTGGGCCTTGACAGGTATTTTATCCGTCATCTAAGGTCCTTCTCCTCTCAGAGCATCCTGTCTCAGCCTATCGTTCCTGTGGTTCTCTTCTAGCTTTTCTAGAGGCTTCCTCCAGTTTTTATGGCTTATTTTGGGACAGCCCCCCAGAAAGCTTGTTTCTAACATACAAGACAGATTATACCTAACAAAGGAGATGCTCACACCTACTGGCAGACTTTTCTGTCTTTCTCAGTTACAACAATCTCCCAACTCTCATCAGCACCAGAAACTCTTGGATGTTCCCTCTCTTGGACTGGAGCAGCACCGGAACTCACCTAAAGAACTGCTGTGCCCTGCCAACATTACCTGTGCAGAATGAGTAGTTTTTAAAAAAATTATCTGAAGTATTTTGAGGAAGATGTTCAGCAAGCTTTGTCTTTGGAGCTGATTTACTAATCTTAACTTCTTGTAAGAAGAAAAGATAGTGTCTTTATATATTTTAAGGCAGCATGGAATGATAGTAATCTAATCTCACTGTAATAAAATACTTCAGGAAAATGTTCTTAAGAACATTTATTCCTAACAGCATCATCATCTTAAATACTATAATCATGAAGACAGGATTATTGCAATTCAACTTAAAAATTTAGAGCCCTGCCTAAATAGACAAGCAATACTGGTTTCCTCTAACTGTTATTTGGAAGGAGCGACAGCTTTGAAAGTACCAGTTCTCCTTCAAATATGATTTATTTTAATACACAAAACATGTTAGCCCACTTTTGCTTTTTTTGTGAATTAAGTCAAGCTAGTGTGAAATACTTCTTATATATTTTATTTATTCTGCTTCRTTGACATAGAATTATTAGAATTCTTGGTACCATTAGGATGCTAACATGCACATAGCTCCAAATGTTTTACAGAYGTGCATTTTCAGGGTTAAGTATTGCTGAGCCTTATTTTTTTTCATGCCAGCATAGCTGTGCAGTGGCTTATGCAGTTCAAGTAGTCTCAATACTATTCTTCAGTGCTTTGGCTGCCTGTGACATCTCAATACACTGCTTCAGCAAGGAGGACATGGACCAGGTGCCCAGAACTCCTTTAAACCAAAACAGCATTAGAGTTTCTAGTTAGGGCCCCCAAGTGAACCTGGTTTTTACTACTTCAGCATCATGAACACGTTTGCCACCACTTCTACTTAACTGATTCAAAGAGCAAGTTGTGGTTCTGTGGTAAGTTCTGCAGCATTGATGAGGTCATTACGTTAAGAATAAATAAGAAAGTTTTTATCTTAYGCAGCAGAGTTGTAAGCTACACATCTATATATGTACCTATCAGAAGCAGCTCAAATTTTTTACTTATGCTGCTGCAAGAACTTCTTTGGTATAAACTTTCTTCCACATAGCCTTTACATGCACACAAGCTCCAGTGATCTGTACATCTAAGAACTAAGTGTCTTAAAGACACCAAAACTGATCTCTTATCAGGATATCTCACTAGCATTAGTTCCAGCAGCTTCAGAGGAATTTAGTACAGGCTCCAAGTTGCAAAGCCCTTACTATAGAAGAAAATAGGCAGAAAAGAAATCCATGCCAAGCAAGCACTCCTAAACTTCTTACATGTACTAAAGTACATGTTTTAGTCTTTCATCAAGTCTAATATGAGCCTAATGCAACTCACTTATGTTTTCATAAGACCTAGAATCAAAGCTTAAACTAAATTAATATCTCCCTTGTGTGTTCCTCCTTCACTCCCATTAGCAGTTCAGCTGAAGAAGAACTACAAGAAACAAAAGAAAGTGTTTACACAGCTAATGGTTTCTGTAAAAATGACTGCAGCTGTACTGCTTTGAAATCTTCCATTAAACAGATATAATACCCTTGCTTTCTAAAAATGGTATCAGTACAAAAGCTGTACCAAGCAGGGAGTACAGCTAGGGAATGGCACAAGTACAGAAATCCAGCATAGATAAAGAGATATGGCTATCTGRCAAGAACCCGTAACATTTTAACTGTAGTAAGTTGAACTTCATCCCATACTCTCAGGGCTTCAACCTTCATGTATTCAAGACTGAATTTTTTTAAATGCTTAAATTTTGAAAGAAAACCGACATCTAACCAACCTAGCTTTCCAGAGACCTAGAAAACTGAATATTTCTACTAATGTTTATGTACCCACTATTTATTTGCATGGTCATCCACAGTAAATACAAATGCTAGCAGGCTGCTTGTGACTGAAGGTCTTTTCCCTAACACTTTTGCTGACACTGTAGAATCTAACTTCCCATTTAAGTATGACTAATAGAAATAGCTTAGTGTAAGAGAAGTTGTTGAACTACATGAATAAGGTACTTTTATTCTGGATTTTGAAATACACATATAATTAAAGCTTCCCCCCCTTTCTCTTTTGAAGTAAAAAATGACCTTAACAACCCTGCAAAACACAGTAAGCTGGATTTCCTCAACAACCTTGCAACTGGACTAGTATTCATTATAGTAGTTGTGAATATTTTTATCACTGCCTTTGGAGTGCAGAAGCCAGTGGCCGAGTCAGCTTCAAGACACTAAGTACAAGGTGAGTATGGTTTCCCTGCACCGTAAGATAGTAGGATGTAGCATACAAGCATGCAGTGCCCACTAAGGCATGACTTTAATGAGCTTATCTATACAGTTCTTGACTTCATAGATAAATGAATTTTCTTTAGACTGCTACAAAAGCAGAAGCTGCTAGGAACTATTAAGTTATTACACAGCAGTTTTGTAAATGCAGAGTTCAGAAGCTGATGACAGCCTCTTGGTTTGTCAGTGGCCCCTTGCATGTTTCATGTATAGGAAACAAAGATTATCATTCAGGGATACCCACATCTTTCGCTCAGTGTTGACAAATCCAGAAAGGGGAATAATACTGTTTTGCTTGCTCCACAAGTCTCTCTCTCTCTCTCTTTTTTTTTTTTAAAGTCTGTAATGTACTGCATCCAGTCTGTTACGAACACTGAAAATTTAATCTTTATCCAGATAACTACTAGGCCCATGGAGCTTCATGAACACGGTGTGGCTTTTCAGCCACCCCAAGCTGGAGGATTTTCCCTTTGTGGGAGGCTTAGCTCACAAAGATTGCACTCTTTATTTGATATATGTGGTCTTTTAGACCAGTATTATTTTCCTCCACCTGCATTTTAAAAAATACTATTTACTTAAACAGAAGGATAAATACAGGAATGGTGAGAATCAAAAACAGGTATCTTCCTAGCATCATAGCTCTGCAGAACAATTTGAGAGRAGATAAACCTAAAATGCAGGCTTGTAGCCTAAGGAGCAGGTCATTGCTGTGGTCCAAAATTTGCCTTTAAGACAACGCTGCTGAGTCTGTGTGCACCAGCATTGCTCTGACTCTTCGAATCTCAGATCACCTTCAGAAGACCTGGTAAAAAAGGAATTACTTAGCTTTCCTAAYAAGCTACAGTACACTAGCTACTACACAGACAGTCTGTATGTGTAACCTTATCTGAGTTAGCTTCCAGATGAAGTCGTCTCACAAAATTTTACATATTACAGAAATCAGTTCAAGATCTTGAACAGAGAAACTTTCAGAGTTTATTTTGCTTGCTTTAGCAGTGCTAGAGATTGAAGAGCAACTTGATTTTTATAGAAGTTACTTCATTAAAAAGAACAGGGCATCTAATCTGAAGAGGAACAGTGCAGCAGAAATCAGTAACAAACTGAAAGCAGGCATTAGTCTATTAGGACTCTAAAGAGGTGGTGGGGGGAAATCAGTGCAACAAGCTACCGGGGAAATGAAAAAATGAATTTCATTTCTTTCGGGGGGGGGGGGGTCTGTTTTAACCAAATACAAGTTTCGATGCAGTAAGATAGGCAAATGCCTGCAGTGTACAGACCTGTGAAATTCTGGCAGTGAAACAAAAATATATTGGTATCATCTAGCCATGTTCTYTACAAATAAACTAATATATTTTCATTTTTAACAGTAAAGAACAGACTCTGAGGGATTATCAAAATTACAGGTGAAGCATTTGTCTCAGCAGTACCTATAAAAAACAATACTGAGACACTAACTGAACAAAATTGCATTGKCATAAAGACCAAGAGAACTGAATGAAGAATTATTACAATTTGAGCTCTCTCTACAGGAAAATATGCACAATAGCCAGG
The DNA here is from genome assembly GCF_003343005.1 of Rhea americana. Classification (NCBI taxonomy): domain Eukaryota; kingdom Metazoa; phylum Chordata; class Aves; order Rheiformes; family Rheidae; genus Rhea; species Rhea americana. The sequence goes on along the minus strand of NW_028186038.1, from coordinate 2,795,973 downwards.
AACAGACAYAAGATTCTGATATAAGCTTCAGAAGTTTCAGATAATTTTGAACTCTGGACAAGGTGGCATTTCAGGATCCCAACCAATGCTCTTTCTGATATAGAGAAAGAAAAGCTTAAGACAGAAGAAAAAAAGAGTTTTGATTATCACACCAATGTATCCTGAGGAGAGAAGACAACTTGATGATTCAATCAAGCCAGTTAGTTCCCTGGAGAGTATAATATAACAGTCTATTCACAAGCAAGCTAATAACCAGAAAGCAGGTATCATACAGCAGGAGAGAACTGAGGCCAAGAGGCATGAAATGCAACTCCCTGCTCTTACTCTGGCGAGTAACTTCTCTTCTCGTTGGCCTGTTGGGCWATTACATGGGCGAGCTCACCTAGCATCGGATGCACAGCAGATGAAATGCTATCTCAGATCAGATGCTATTTCTGTAGCATTCCTTGTATTCTCCCTGATACCTTACTGATTCTCTCTTGTACCAGAGCCAGCCCTGCTGCCTTTTAGATTTTCTTACTGGCTTTTTAGGAGATACCACTTCTACAGTGTTTCCCAACATCATTCCTGTATTTCTCCACAATGCAACTCAGAACTGAATTGCTTTAAAGAAACTTACAGCTCTTACAGAGCCTKCAGGACATGTTTCGGGCACCACAAGCCAATTCAGCTTTGGGCAGCATTAATGTGCCAGGTTGGTTTCTGAACATTGTAGAAGGAAGCACTTTACTTGTTAAGCAGCAAATATATAGCAAATTCCTATCACCCATCTACGGACTTTGCCCTTTCCCTTGCCATTTACTTCTCCATGCTGCAYACACATGTGCCTAAGTTTATGAAAACAGCGGTGGTTTTCTGCAGTGTCTTACTGCCCAGCTGGCACCATCTGGCAAGGAAGGCTCCTCGCACCGCTTGTGTTGGAGTTTTTTCTGCACTGTTGCTTCTACAATCCATGAACTCTCAACCCAAAAGGTTTTGTGGTTTAATTATGGAGAGAATTTTGGAATCCCATGTCAGAAACCTGTGTCTTAGATGRAAAGTCAGAGTTTGCATGCAAATTCTCCAAGATCACCATGACAGCATAAAATAAAAGTTCTGCTCAGTGGACATTAATAACATACAGCTGTGCACAGCCAGTGTATTTGTTCACATAATCATGGTTGATATCTACTGCTGAAATTGCCATAATAAAAATGCAATGCCACAATAAAGGACAAAAAATAGCTGATTTGTACAACTTCAGGTAGAGGAAAGACAGAAGGCTATTTAAAGGAAGTTCACATCTGTACAAAACAGTATGTCTTGCAAAAACAARCAGCATGTTCCTCATATGCACAGTTTCCTAATAAAGCAGCTGAATGCGCTGCCTRGAACCTGTGTCTTTTTAATCTAGACTTGTTAAATTTGGAAGTTCCGAATGTCTTTGATCATTAAACCTATAGTTTGCTCATTTGTACATACCACCTGTGCTAGAAATATCTGTCYATAACGATTATCTGAATGGAATTTGAGAAGTCAGTCTTTTTTGCATTGAGCTTCAGCAAAAATGCGGCCCCTGCTGGCCAAGTGACAATTCCATATTAAATAATCTGTAACAGGAACCAGTCTGTTCAAGGATCAGTAATCTTCTTAAAGCCCTGAGAAAAGCGAGTGGCCATTTTCCAGCTTCACAGTGCACACTTTTCCAAAAAGAACTTAATTTCTGCTTTAAGGGAAATCTCTTATTTACTGTAATTGCTGAATCACTAACTTCAATATCTTTGTTTTGCATTTCAGAGATCTGAAGTATTCATTTTCCTCTAGATGCCATTTGCACTTGAACTGGTAACACTTGGACACAATAAAAATAATCAGAAGGAGCTGGACACAGAGCAGTTTCCCCAAGTTTCTGTCAACAGACATTTGTGTGCCTACAGCTTTGCAAGGTGTTAATATTTCAACCTTCTGCCATCTAATGAATGGTTCATTTTGACCCATTGACTTGACTTTTCTGGATTCTGTGATTTCAACTTTTATATGAACTAGTTGTTTTTCAGATAAGTAGTATAAATTCAAACAGGTAAAAATCAACTGATGGTATCTACTTCAGACTTCCAGGCTTGCCATTTTCTGTGCCTCTTGTTTTCTGCAGCAATTTGACATTTCCAATGTGGCAAGAAACTTCAGGCCCTCAGCTCTGGCAYGGTCACGTTGTCCTTAATTTCACTCGGTTGGCACCTAGCCTGTGGTAYTGCACAGCACAGCAGTGGTTTTCCTGCGCACTGCACCAAGATAGCTCTGCCTTGTTTTCTGTCCCTCTCCCAGTTCCTCTCTTCAACTAAACAAAGATAAGAAATAGAAACAGTAGACCAGCTTTGCTCACAGACAGTCATTTTTTCTGCTTCTTTGCCTCTGGACCACCATCAAAGCTTCCCTGTCCTTCATGCACTGACTCACAAATAACCTCAGCACTYGGTTTTTTACTCTTAACTGGTATACTCCATCTTCCATGCAATATTCATAGTTCTGGAAAGCCTGTTAAAACTATCACCATTTCAAGGCCCAACTGGAAAACTAGGGGGCACAGAACRAATTTTGCTTGCAAAACTGGTGAGAAGGGCATGACAGCAGTTCAAATGGCAAGTGAAAGGTTCATCCTTCTGTAGCCTATTTTCCTCTTCTTCTTAACACTGACTTCTGCAGTTGTGTTACACTCAAGAGTTATGGCTAATATCTTCATTAATTTATATAGATAGATACAGAGATATAGATATCTTCATAGATTCTTTATAGAGTCTTACCTGCTGGCTCAGGGACTGACACTTTCTCTAAATACACTGTTGCTAGCAACAACAGAAGCATTTCAGCCTTTTTATTTCCAAACTATCTGCTATCAAAAAAAAAAGTCATAGTTTTCTAGAGTGCACTTACTTGTAGATAAAAATTTGTACTAATACATTTCCTTMCTGTTATATTTTAAAATATTTCTTCCTTGTACATACTAACACAAATTGACTGACACTGTGCAAGTGTCTCGTCTCATTTACACTTTTTGATAACATTGCTCTCCATATCTTTATTTACTTCTCTCATACAAGATTAATTAGCAGAAAACAAGTCTGAAACTTGTGCAATTAATTTAAGGCATAGGCAACATTTTTTAATTTTGTATTTAACCTTTTAATGCTTGCTTTCCAACTTAACATATGTTTTTCAGTATCTGACAAACAATAGTTTTAATTGTGTGTTGTACAGTTTTAAACATACTACAAAACAGCTACTGGATGAGGTACTCTGGACAAGTGCTTTTTTTCCCCTTTTTTTTTAAAAAAAACAAAACAGTGAATTGTTGAAGGCCTATTCATCCATACTTGTGTTATAGCAGTTTCAATTCTCTACAGCAGTGAATTGACTGGTCAACTAGCAGTGCTGGAAACCTTAAGATTTTCTTCCCTTCTCAAAAATAGAWGACTGTAAGCAGAGCCATTCCAAGCACAAAAATTGTGTGGCTCCATGTCAGACAACGATCTTGGTAAGATCCTTGACTGTACCACCTTTGTTGTGTCAGCTTTTTACATACTGGGATTATTTGCCATGTCTGTGCATCTGACTTCGCCTGCATTAGGCTGAGAAATTCCCTCATCTGTTTCACTTTCCATTTCTCTTTCAGTGCTTTGTACACCCTCCCTCAGTTCCTTTCCTGTTTTGCTCTCCTTAAGTTTTTCAGGTCACTCAAGTGAACAAGYTGTTTCAATAGTTTTCTCCCCTCAGAAATATAATCACTATTCCTATATTGTTGTCCAGCAGAAGCTACCAAGGCTTGTGTGTTCCATCTCCCTGTTACTTAGGCTGTAGCAAAGGAAAAGAGCTAACTTGAGCCAGAAAACTAGGGTATGAAACATCAGCTAATGACATATCTGCTGCAGATTCGAATGGACTTTGAGATGTAGCTTGAAGACATTCTTAGCTACGTKGATCTGCACTAAGGGATAGGTGCCTGTTCTCCCTGAGGTCTGCCAGAGCCAGGCTCAGGACAACAAGAGCTTGAAWCCCACATCCCCGCTGCCTCCTGACCACCTGAAACCGTGACAGCAGCATCACAGCAGCAATACTCATGACTTCCAGAGACCTGGTTGCTACTGTCTACTCTAACCACATGAAAGACTGATCCTAAAGCCATCCATCTGGCTAGAAGAACATACTGTTCAACGCACATCTGAATGTCTTTATTTAAATAGAGAAGATACTGGTTTATTACAGTATTTATTGTGATTAAATAAAATTTGCAAAACATCTTCAGACATGCAATCTGTGCCTTAAGTCTCTGAAACCTTCAGAGATCATGCATTTTTTATCAGACAAAAGCATCTGCAAGTTAGTTTCTGGTATAAAAGAATAATAATGTGCTTAAATTATTTAAATCAGGTGTTTTTTTTTAAAAAAAATCTAGTGAATATCTCCTACCAGCAGCAAACAAATGCATCATTTTAAGTAGTTTAGTTTTCCCATGCTTTTCCAGAGTTCTTGGTTCTAGGCAAACRTTTCACTTACTTACAAACAAGTCATCAATAATGAAGCAAGATGAATTTTTACTAGCCATCTCAGGAACCAGTTCATACCAGGACATCTCTTTACTTCCATTTCATAAGCTGCTGAGCAATGTAATTACACGCATTGCTCTGGTTGTTTTTATTRGTGCCTTCAGCATCTAGAACTGTCTTCACTGAACTTTCAGCTTAGTTTTATTTACTTATAGTTTCACTAAACATAGTTGTTGTCATCTGCTTAAGTATGTCTTCTAAAACTAGTCACTAGCTGAAGTTATTCTCCTGGTGAATATTACTATAAAACAGACTGAACTGAAAAGTGTRATCCTGATTACTGTCTTCCCTTCAACTATCACTCAGATGGTTTTGGTTGCTCATTTTAGTTTTTCTAACAAAGCCTTTCTCCTGTTTTCTGCCATGCCTTCCTGCAAGTCATACAGAGCCCTGCMAAACACACTTCAGCATATGCACTGGTGGACTGGGGCATACCTCCCTCCAGCCAGGAGGGACAGTGCTCTGCTTTCATCCTACTGGTCCTGGATGCTGTGCTGCTCCCATGTCCTACAGGAAAGGTCTGCAATCTCTTTGTTAACAACAGCCATAAGAAATGTTTTCAATATCATTTGAATATTTGCAGGAGAGTAATCTGAAAAACAATGGTACCCAAACACTACATAAATTCAGGTTATTCTTTAGGTTACCAGGAATGCTGCCATTTCAAATTATGTGRTTCAGTAAATGCTACATGTGGTACCAATTTATGCAGCACTTTACTGCATACTTTGGCAAAAGCAAAAAACAAACAAAAAAAATCCTTGCACATTATCAAAAGCTAGTCATTGTGCTACAGTGTAATTCTGTCAAGCCACAGCAGAACAGGCTCTGCTGAGAGCATGCTGACTTCCTGCAGGCTAGTAGAACACCTACAAGAGAACTGATGCTGTATTTTCCATATGTATAACTCATATCTCAGGTTACTTGCACACATTCTTTGAATATAAATCCTCAGATCTCCCATAAGATCTGAGATGGAGTAGGACATATTAGAAGCACAGAGACTGAAAAGCAGCAGAGCCTCTTTTTCCTTATGTTACTTGCATACAGGGATAAGTAGCATTGCTGCTAAATGACAGTATTTGGTTTTTAAATAAGTGATTTACAGATTGTATAAATTAAAATAACATCAAAATGTGAAGAGTGAAGCCTTCTATATTTGCATAGCCAATCACAGACCCCACACTTCTATTAAGAGATTAAAAAAATAGTAATCCAAGAGTTTACAAATAATTCAATACAGGCCTCCTATGTTGTTTATAGAGAAGTGATCTAGCAGAACAGACAGTAGTTCTATTTAATTCTTCAGAAAAAGAAATCAGCATTATCCATATTAAAGCAATATCCAGGAAAAGATACTGCAGAAGAACAGCATTGATATCACGTTTTCCTTAGAGTAGGCCRGGAAACAACTGGCACCCCAGATATCACCAGATGGTAATTATTTGAAGATTATTAGCTTCCAGCAGCAATAGCTGTGACTAACAGCACTTAAATATACATAAATCCCTCCCTTGAATTATTCAAGTTCAGAGCATCTGCTCACACCCTCTGTGCGAATATAAGGTTTTTCCTTTGCACACCTGCCAGATCACCAGGTGTTTGAGTGACTGCAGCACAGAAACATAGACTGGACTGCAGCAATATTCCAGGAAGAGCTAACATTTGGATGGATGCTTGTCTGCAATTGCTCAGATATGCTGGCACCAGGGTGTTCATAACCAGCATCCTTCTCCCCTTCCTTCTGGACCCCCCTCCCACAGGGGCTGAAGAGCAGCTCTCACTGACTGAGCGTTGCTCTAGGCCTATGCTCTTCTCATTGTGTTTTCATGGCTTTTAATGGGTGTTCAGCACTTCCCATACGCAGCAGAGCTTCTGGAGTTGTGTCCCTGCAATAAYAAGTGTTCTTGCTCAGGATTATGTTTGTTATTATTTACAGCCCTCTGGCTGTTATCTTACCTTCTGCTTGTTGCTATGGAAGTTCACACATTGCAAAGACTGCAAAGTTGCTATGTTACCACACAAATCCYGCCCTGAGGAACTACCCTGGAGAGCAGGGCACAGATTTTGGAAAAGAGTTTACATGGTGCTGAAAACCAGCTCCCATTCTCGTTTGTGAAATAAGAGTTCAGCATTTCATTCTGATTCTAGAAATTTTCACATACAACTTCACAGCACAGCATGGTCAAAAGACCCCTCAAAAAAAAAAAAAAAAAGCAAGCAAGACCCACCTTTGGGCTACAAATAAGCAAATAAGCTAAAGCTAAATAACCACTTTGGAGCACACGGAAGATGAGAAAGTTCACTGTGCCCTCAAGCTCCCTGACTTCATCCGAACACGTGAGAAGCAGGCTCTGCCCCAGGGCTCCGAGGGGGAGCAGGGCAGTTTGGCCACGGCAGAGGAGCAGCCCTTGCTGTGCTCAGTCAGGGGGGGGGCAAGAGCTTCCCGTTGCAGCAGCAAGRGGAGACAGAGTTATCCTCCACCACCCTGATGCTTCTCCTTCTCGATATGGGACGTATTTTAATGCCTTACTTCCCACRCGCACACTGCTTGGTCCCATGCACCGAAGAAGGAAGGCAATAATAATAAAGAGAAACCCTTTCAGGAGAAGGGCGCTCTGCCCGCACGGTTAATGCCAAAGYGGGTCCAATGGCTGAAAACTGAAGTAGGAAACAGCACCGATGGCGACTTGCTGGAAGCTCTCAGTTCAGCAGCCAGCCCAGGGCCACTAGGCAGCTCACGGCACGAACCAGAGCACAGAACTAGCACAGCGCTTRCTTACTTTTATTAAAGTAACAAAGCTAAAGAGCTAACACGGCCTCCTACCTGCTCCCCCTCCCCACAGCTCCGTGGGCAGAGACCTACCTCACGGAGGGAAGGAGGCAGGCAGCCCACAGTGCCCACCTTGCCTCGCCGGCCRCGCACCTCCACACCTCAGCTTCTCGTGGGGTGCCAAAAGCCAGAGCTGCCRCCTGCCCACAGGAGAAAAAGTGTGTTTAGGCCTTTTCCTTCTAGGGGAGGACTCCCACAGCCCTCTTCCACCCTGAGCCACCTCCTTTTTATTGCTGCCCCCACCCCACCTGCCAGCCCCCGCCCAGCCGCTGCGCACCAGGGCGGTCCCAGCGCAGCTGGGGCTCGTGAAGGGCAGGAAGGGCACATCCCTGCCGTGCCGCACCATGCTGCAGCCTCCGCAGTGTTCGCAGGTGGTGGGTGAGCCCCTGGCAGTGCTGCAGCTCAGCCTCCGTGAGCGCGTTTCTGAGAAGCAAGCGTGGCCTTTCGCTGGTCGGTGCACGTTTGTGCGTCGCGTGTAGGGTCCTGGCGCACATCTGGACCTAACTGTGGATTCTGGTTTTTCCCTAAGCAGGAAAACATGTGAGGGTAGTGGGTGGTGGGGTTCCAGTTGGTTTCCCATGAAATGCGTTTTGAAATTGCTGCTCCGTAACGAACGGGGGTCGGGTTACCCCTTGCTGTACGCGGGAGCGCGGGTGGGTGGGAAGGCACCTCCTGGCTCTGCAGCCTCTGTATCTGTATTGTGAGGAGAAACGGGAGAATCAGGCGCTGAGCTGTGCCGGCCAGGAGCAGTCGTTGGTGCTGACACCTGCGAACCTGGGAAGTTTCCCTTGCTCCACACTAGGACGAGCCTCGCGACAGAACTGTTGGCGTGAAGAGGTCAGCGTTTTGCCTCTTCTCCCKCTCCAAAAAAGACTAGAATCTCCTCTGGCCTTGGCAAAAATCTTCCCCAACATCTTTATTAAAAGCAATATTAAATGCGCGGAGAAAGGTGTTAGTCCAGGGAATWAACATCCCGAGGTAGCCACGCGGCTCTGAGGAAGCGATGAGAGAGGCTGCGTGCGGTGCACCCACGCGGCCCGCGGGGCCCGGGGCCGCGGGAGAGCGCAAGGAGAGAGGAGAAGCGGCCTGGGGACGGGGCACGGCACCTGTCGGGCAGGGAGCCGCGACCCCTGTACGGGTCCCACAGTCAGGACCTGTAAGCTGCATTGCTTTGCATGAACCTGAACACACATGTTACAGAGTATATTGCTTCCTAAAAGTGAGAGGACTTGCAATAGTCTCCAAGGAACCTGTGGATAAATAGGTAGAAAATGGYCCAAAAAGTCAATGTATTTGTAGGTGTGCGGGGTCAGATACCACGTTGTGGACTGTGGCCGCAGCCGGCCCAACACCGAGGGGATCCCCGCCGTCCTGGCGGGCAGCAGGACCGTGTCYCCAGCAGCGCCGCAGGGTCGCCTTCCCGCCCCGAGCCCCAGCGCCGAACGCCAGCCCAGGGCGCTTGCTGCGCCCAGCCACCCCTCACCACCCGGAGCCCGGCCGACGCYGCGGGCAAACCCGCGGAGCCCCGGCAGCCTGCCGCTCCTGCCTGCGCAAACGCACTTTGCCAGTTATTTACTCGCGCTTCCCGGGGAGGCCGCGGCGCGCTGGGGCTGCGTGACGCTCTGGCTGCCATCCCACAGCAACTGCTCACCAAGCGCAAACCGAGTCTGAAAGGTTTGTGCTTTACTAGGCACGAGGTTATTAAAGATTTACGAACAGCAAAATGTAAGAAAGCTTTTCCTTGCAAGCGTGGCGTGTAATGGCTTGTGCTCCAAAATAGAAAGGGCAATTCAGGATTCACCTGAAATGCTCTTTTACACATGCACAYACGCACACACACACACACGCGCGGAGCAAGCCCARTCCCGGCTATGCTGGGTTGAACAGAGCTGTGCTGCTGCATACCCAGCCCTTCTTCAGCCACAGGTTTCTTCTGCATTTGCAGGAGCAGYGTACCTATGAAGCAGCCAAGTCATAAGCACAACTGAAAATACCCCTCTCCCCACATCCTACATTTTTGTAGCCTTGTGCTGAAATACTGTCTTACAATTTGCACATACGGTATGGGTTGCCTTCTGGCAGCTGCCACCCATGCCCAGATGGGCTGGTGCCTCTGCCTGAGCCTCTCCTCCCATGGGAGCAGCGCGTTGCTTTGGTGGGATCCTGAGCATCCTGTCACAGCCCCTGGCACRGGATGATTCTCATCACCTAAAGCCCATTTTCAGGTGGTCACAGTAACCCTTAAGACCACTCATGCGTGGAAGTCCGTGTGATGTAGGCCTCCAGGCAAGTCCAGACAGGCAATGGCTGATCCAATGATTACAAAGATACAAARTCAAGGCTTAGCAAAGGGACGCCCAGTCTTTGCACCAATGTTTAATTGCATTATATCACTGAACAGACTGATCAGAAAAAAATGCAAAGAACTTTGAAACCAAATGAAAAAGTTAGAAAGTCTTGCCAGAAATGCCAAAGACAAAATATTAACCATCACACGGCAGAGAACGGGAGGCTGTCAGCAGACTGCTGCCACAAGAGGGCCACGGGGCAAAGGCCACTTCTGGGAGTCAGTGCAAAGCATTTAATACAGGAAAAACTGTAGCAGTTTTCTCAGTCCAGATTTTATTATAATTTATTTTCCAGCTTCACCCCATTAAAAAAACACATTCCATTAACTTCTATAGAATTAAGACATACGCTAGGATAAATGATTATAAAACACAGGACCTGTTAAGTACAGCAATCTGCTTGCATTTGCGGCTGTAACAGCAGCACTGCTTACACAGATAAGGCATTGCATTTTTCTGGAATAGTCTGTGCATACAGAACACCTGCGAAAAGCATCCACAATGGTAAATCTTGACCAAATGTATTTTAAGTTTTCCTTTTATTACAGTATGAGAGAAAAGAGAGTCACAAAACAAAGAGCCAGAAAGGGTGGCTTAGCCCTGGCAGCTCCGCAGCGGCAGCCAGCAGCGCCGAAGCGGCCCGCTACGCTCCAGCCCGGACCGCCGCTCGCTTACAGCTCTCACTGGCCGGCACATCGTGCTGCTCCGAAGTGCTCCGAGTAGCAGTCTCGCTTTAAACGAGCTTGTGCAAATTCACTGTAGGAGCTGCCACTTCGCTCCGCAGCTCTCCTGGGCGCAGACGGAGCAGTCTGCTCCTGCGCCTTCCACAGGAGCAGGGCTGCATGCCTGCTCGCACCGGTCCGGGGGGTTACGGCCTCCGGCGGTCAACGCCGAGCTCTCCCCGACCCGACAGGGAAGTGGGAATTCTGCACTTAGGCAGATCCACCCAAGACTTCATTTATTTCAAAGCAAATAATACTGCCTCCCTCGAAGGACCTGACTTGCAAACGGGTACATGCAGTACAGAACTGCGTGTGCAGTTGTCACTGCAGCTGCTGGCGGCATTTGCTGCACAGACTCGCTTGGGGAGAAGTGTATTAAATCTTGGTACCCTGAAAGAAGGATCTTCAAAGAGGACGACTGTCTCCCAGCGGGCTTGCCTCCAACTCTCTGTTCTAGCCCAGAGAACCACGAAACATCCTCTGAACTTCTGCCCAATTTCTTTAAACTCTTTTTAAGGACTAGGAAAGTGCAAGGAAAGGGAAGGAAGGGAGCCTAGTCATTACTTTCCCCACAGTTTTGTTTTAGGTTATATTTACTTATATTTTAGGTTTGTATTACACAAACCTATGCAGTGCCAACTTTATAGTGAGCTTCACTTTTATTTTTTTTTTTATCAGTAAAAACTAGCACTAATAAAGGCACAAATCTGTTTTTTGTGATGCTGGGCTGAATCTATTTCCACTCTCCCTCCCTCTTCCCAGGCCAAACCAAATAGATCTCCCCAGAAGCCCTTTTTCCTGAGAGGCATCCTCATCTTGAGCACTTTCAGAAAGCACAGAAATACAGTCATAGCCCTTACTAAACTTTCCTATTTCAAAAGCTTGTGATAGCCATTTGGTTCAAGCATGGGGCAGACCATGGTGCTCCTGGGGCTGCTTGAGTGGCTCCACAGGGCAAGGCAAGACAAGGTGTCCCTGAACCTGCAAGCAYGGCCAGATGTGGCCTTCAGATTCAGTAAGGCACCGATAACTCCTGTAGGTTTCAGTAACAGCTCACAGAGGGCAACGCAGTGGATAATCTGAGCAGAAAGCATCTGCCTAGCAGCAGCAAGACCTCTGTATTCACTTTAAAATGAGACGCAACTGCTGAGATCGCTTGGRGCAGTGTTTCTGGTGTAAAATGAAACACTGTCCCTCTAATGAGGTTTCAAAGTTGGCTTCAAGGTGAAGATTTAAAGCCCCTTTAGATCTCAGAAATTTCTGCTGCCTTGAAAAAAAGGCTGTTGTAGGATTTAAGCAGCAGTGCAGAAAGTTGCATTTCATTTCAAATGTTAAAAATTGAGATAGCTTGCTGGAAAAAAATTGTTGTGACTTCAGACGTAGGGCAAGGCACAGAGAAAACACCATCCCTGGGCAGAGAGCCGCCCAAGGGCAGCCATCGTGCAGCGGGGGCAGAGCYGCAGGGTGCTCCACGTGGCACCACCACCCAGCTCTACGGGAAAGACTCATGGCCCTGCCATGGACTTCTCCCTGATAAGATTCCCTGCAGATACTAAATCRAAAGGACACAGGAGATGGTGGGGTGAAGGCAGGGGAAAAGACACCCAAACCGCTCTGCGGGGTGCTCTGGTGTTTGCACAGCACTTGCATCATTTCGCATTTTGCATTGCGCCAACCTGGCAGTGCAGCAGTTGATAACATCCCTTGGCCCGCTGCTGACTCGGGGTGCACCTGCGTGCACCATGAGCTACTCTGCGCAGGGGTGCCAGGACGGAAACGTCAGCCCTGCACGGTCGGAGGAGCCTCCGTGCTGCGCAGGGACCGCCAAGCTCACCTTAACTGCGTCAGTTCAGGCACCGCTGGYGATGCAAACCCTGTGCCAAGGAGCTCGTTCCTCCCCGCACCGCAGGCCTGCCACCCTCGCTAGTGAGCTTTGTCCTGGAAGGAAACACAGTCTTACAAGGTGATTTGCTTTGGAGAAGATGATGTCTTTTTTAAAATATGAATAAAATTTTAAGCTGGAAGATAATTTTCCAGCTGACTGTTTTGAGAAAACCACTTCAAATGACTTGGAGTTTTGCAGGGGACCTGTTACTGCATGGTGACGTAGCTGCAACTCGTCCAAGGGACCATCTCTCACAATGGCATTAAATTTGATCTGGAARCCACTTTCCAGTGAACAAACAGCCACGAGGATTCTTTCCCACCAGTTGCAGAGACACRGTCTCCCTCATTCCTCATGCACTTACGGGAACTGAAGAACTGTCCACCAAAAATGCCATTGCTCACAGACACTTCAGAAATACTCCTCCAAACTGGAGGTCCAAAGCCCGTCGTGCTGAGCTAGCCAGCAGCACAACCGGGCTCAYGAAGTCACGAACCCCCACACCACATCTGCAGTCCTGACTCCCTGAATCTCCCTCTCGTATTTCATTCTTACGCTGTGTGTTGAGYGTGGTTCCTGCAAGTTTTTCAGGTTTCAGCTCACAGAAGAAAACAGAACATGATCAAATGACATTACAAACAGCTACRGACTCTTCAAGTAAATATATGCATCTTTGGCCATAAAACACCTCCACATCACAGCACTTATGTCCATGCAAAATATGTCAGATTACTTCCATTACTTAGACACCCCAGAACACCTCACTGGAAAAGACTAAATAACCCTGAAAAGTCTCCCCAGCAGCTTCAAGCACTTCAGAGCAGCCAGTGCAGTCCCTGAGACAGGCCATGGGGCGGGCTATGGTCTGCACCCGTTCCAGCGCGTGAGCCACGGTGGATGGCTCAACGCGGGCACGAGCGAGGCAGGCCGGGCTGAGCCATCGACGCGAGGCACAGCAACCACGGCAAGGACACCGATAACATTTAGAGGCACCGGTGCCCACCTGAAGTCAGGTAGTAAGTGTAAAGGTTCTGGACAAAAACAGACAATCCTGAGATGGAGATCCACTTCTTACTAAGGCTTTGAGTGCATGTGGGCTTTTTAAGTGCTTTTTCTGAATTAATTATCACAAAAGACAGACTTGCATTCTTCTCTGTTCCTGTATAAAACACATATGCAAACATGGCTTAAGACCCACGATCACTTAGGATATCATTTTAAAGTTTGTATTAAAAATATTTTATCCAAATGATAAATATTTTAAAACAAGCATTTACAAAAATAAATGGTCCATTCCCATAAGGAAGGACATATATAGCTGAGCTTCTGAATACATCTTAAGGCAACACAATTATTGATGAAGCTAGTTAATAAAATCTTTGGTATGAGAGTATAGTACATTAATATTCATGCACCGTTGTCTTCCCTTGGCAGGTATATACTGTACAGACAAGCGAAGAGGCAGCTYTTCCTTAATTTCTTGATAAGTCTTCCAAATACAACATACAAATCTTTCTAACATGTCTTCCTATGATAATAGGAGAAAAGCCCAAGATTCTCCTGGCTCTTCCTAGGACTTTGGTATCTAAAAAATAGGTGGGAGAAAGAAAGAAAGAAAAGAAAGAAAATAAACACAGTAAGTTTTGTTCCAATAAATAATATCTGGAAAAAAACCTAATAAAAATGACTCTGGATGAAAGCCTGTTTCCTTCAACATTGTATACATCAACTGCCACAACGAGGTAGCAATGGATCTATCAGACCTGCTGCAATTTCAGACACCTAACGGGAGCTTACTGAGTTAGCAAAGGGGGCAGTTTTACACCTGTGTGTGGCACTGGTTAGTCTGAGCCAGGTCTGCAGGCCACAACTTACAAGAGACATTGAGACACTGCATGGGTTCAGGAAAGAGCAATAAAAACTTGGGGGGGGGGGAAGCATTGGCCTTCAAGAGCTCTAGCTGGTGATTTTAGCAAAAATAAAGATTGAGCACAGGCACAGGCACCTCCACTGGGAGAAAATGCCAAGTGTCAGCTGGCACAGACACGAGGGCCTAAGGGACTCCGCAGTCTGGTGGAAAATGGAGTAACAAAAATGAAAGGCTGCAGCTGAAACAGATTCACACTGAGAATACCACACATGCTTTAACACCATGGCCAATTAACTGGGGCAAATGACCAGGGAAAGTGATGGTGTCTGTTTTTTTGTATTGGGCCCCAAGTGCTTTCTGGAAATGCTTCTGTCAAAAGGTGGTGACTGAGCCTGGTGATGGGAGGTGAAGGCTGCTAAGGACACACATGGGTTGGCCTAAATGATTCCCTTTTAACCTTAAACCCCAACTCCACAGAAAGCCCAGCCAAGGGGCTCTGATGTGGGAATGAAGGGTAGCATGGCCCAGACTCCCACATCATGTGAGATGTCTGTGAACTGGTGGCTAAGCAAATGGCCTAGAGCTCTAGGAAAGAAAATAAAAAACATCACTGAGCTCTAAGTGGCATGACCAGGACACGAGAGCAGGAGGCACTCATCCAGAACAGAGTTCAGCTCCTGTCCCACTTCCCCTGCCCCACTGGTGCTTCTCGCGGCACTGGGGGAAGACCTGGGGCAAATGACCCCTTTGGATCAGCTGCCCTCTCCCCGGCTTGGCTCCCACCAGCGCTGACTYGCCAGTTCACTGAAGTTGGCTCACGTGGACGCATCCACTGCAGGCTGGGCAGGGCTGGGCAGTTATTTGAAAGCAAACGGAGATGCCATGCAGTAGACTGGGATCAGATATTAATGGGCCCATTTGCTCTTCGTGATTAAAGGCTCCAAGAGAGGTACCCAAGTGAGCCCTTCCRCAGTGGTTTAACATACCATTCCGCCCCCAGCTTTTGGCTTTGCCTTTCTTCAGAGAGTTGATAAGGGACGACCTGGAATTGGGGCAGCTCCTCGCTGTGCTGGGCAGGCGGCTGCGGAGCAAATCGTTACCTGTGTGCACCCACAGCCAGCACCAGGGACTTGTGCTGTAGCCGCTGGGCAAGTCCCAGGCCTTGCCCACGCTCCAACCACCCCCAAAAGGACATGCAGCCCCRAAGGTTTGGGACTGTTCTCCTGCCTTCGCCTTATGACTGCTGGGCATCATGACCCATTGCTATAGCAACAGGAGTTCACATGACTCCTCTCTTCAAAAAGAGCCTTATTTGTGGCAACTTCTGAAGGCAAACTATCCATTATTTATATCTCGGCATGTCTGAAGCGCAGAGTGTGTCCTAGCYTCATTAATGAATGATGACACCTTGACCTGCTCTGTCAAGTAAGTCACGTTAGATCAAGAAGCACAGTGCTCTCCCTAGGCACATGGGGAATAAGGCAATCCAGAGAAAAAATACTGGAATAGCTTACCTGAGTCACAGCAATACCAAAACAAGGCAAATCCTGCAGCAACGCTGAAACAAGCAAGGAAAAACACTGGACCTGGAGAAGACAGAAAAGGGAACGTATGAAGAGAGAACACACGAGCAGGAGTTCGCCCAAGTTAATAAAACAYCTACTGCTCTTCATGTGCACAGCTGAGTGTATTCAAACGAAGCCGGCACAGTCGCAATTATGTATGTTCTGGAGTTAATGTACTCTAAAGTACACTCACTATACTGTAACTAATTTCTGCTGCAGTTACTTCGACACCATTCACTATTCGACTCCGTCTAACTAGCTAAGCTATTAAATTCAAGTGAAAGCTTCCTTAGATGTTTTTACATAGTCTAAAACTTTGTGCAAAGAAAACCTTTAAATCCTATAACAAAATATTAATTAGATTACCGGGACCTTACCCRCACAAGGTAGCATTTTACCCCATAAGTAGCCCCCATTGGGTCAACGTAGATCCCGAGGGGGTGAGAATACATCATATGAGACTGCAGTCTCCTGGAAGGAGTTTTTTAGTGTTTGTCCCCCCCCTTTTAGCTTTGTGCCTGTCTCCCTTTTCCTGCTTGCCAGCCTGCGCTCCCAAGTCCCACCGGCTTCGCTTCCGTGCGGCCTCGCTCTGCAGGGAGCTGCAGGCTCCGGCCCCACAGAAGTAACTCGTGCCAGAGGAGCGAAACAGAGAGCCGAAGCCAGCAGCCAGACCAGCGCCGGCCGTCAGCTCGGCTGCTTCGCTTGCAGCTGGTACGTCGGATTTTCTTTATTTTCATTGGCTACACGTCTCAATTATTTAGATAGTGTCTATGTACACATTTAGATAAAATGGGGCAGAAAAGGACTTTATGGGATTATATACACAGATGCTCCACAAATCACACTTTCACGACAAAACCAAATATTCTTGTTCCTGTTTACAATACTGATGGAAGCTGAAATGCAGCGTGATTTGTACACCCACATACCTAAAGAAAAGGATTTCTTTAAAGGTGTCTGCCTGGAATGACACGCAGTGTAATGCGGATGTTCAATACTGGTGTTCAATAAAATCTTTCCAGATCGTACTTTTCCTCACACAAAAACCTCACAAAGATTTACACCTGCTCCTTTATTATCTAAAACACCATTTGCATTTACTCCTTCACTATGAATACAGCTACGATCTGCCAATTTAAGGACAGATGTGCTCCAGGCTGACAAACTGGCGGCTCCGACCGCATGAACAGGGATGTTAAAAACAGCAGTGGAGCGAGGGCTTAGCTGCTCCCGCAGACGCAACGTCCCAGGGAGGGCAGCACTGGCCTAAGCCCAGCTCTCAGCAGCATGAGAAAGAGTAGAAATTACATTTTYTCATTTCCAAGCACCTTATCTGCTGTTCCTGTGCTTTTATGCTRCAGTCAGCAACAGCGAGGTGAAATGTAATTTAGCTCAGTATTCAAAGTAACAACTACACAGGCAAAAAAATGTTAAAGGCAAAAAAAGTTAAACTGTGTTTCTGTCCCTCACTGCACTCTTCTTTCAAGTGACCCCCCCCCGCCCCAAAGGCATGCTTCATATATGGTGCTTTTATTCTCTCCTAATAGAWTCTAAATTTCTAAATGAATTATCAGTTAAAACTCAAATGATAAAATATTTCCTTATGAATTTTGAAAATTATTCAATTTTTCTTTAGGTAAAACTATTCATACATGCCAGTTCCAAATATCTTTCAGTGAATCAAATATTTAACCCTCTGTAATCCAGACACTGAGAAGACAAAGGGGGAAAAAAAGCTTAACAGTTTCTCCCAAGGAAAGCAGGTTTAAGTTCACTCTGCTCATCTTATTTTGTCTTAGTTTTGTRCTTAATTCGAAAATTTCAGTAATTTACAGTGTATTAAAAAAAATTCTTGAGGGCCTTGTGAAAAATCACAGCAGCAGCTGAATAATCCTTACTACTCCTTAAGAATTTAGCTAAAACAGAATAACTAAAAATATACTCTTGTAAATATTGCYTAGCCTCTACAGTCCCTTCAATTGCCTGGCACTGTTTTCCTCACCAGCAACTCAGCACTTTTTCCTCCATTATTTCCACTTAAACAGTGACAGTAAAGACACCGTGAAACAAACGACTTGTTACATGAAATGCAATTACATGATAAAATTAATTGCATCTTAATCTGAAAAGCCATTCCATCCAGCGACACGGTATGCATTTATTTACCCCTGTCATTTAGCATACATTTCTCCTTGTCAGTGTCTATCTCTGTGGAATCTGTGGTTTCTAGAAATAAAAGCAACACAGCAAAAGTTAGTACACAGCTCAGGCAAACATACATAATCAGCACACGCAAAATTGCATGAAGTACCACATTTCAGGAGAATACCCGGTTTTGATACGAAATGTTTGCTGCTCCTGAGAGTAAATTATTGCTATAGTTAAAYTGGGATATATGCTTATTAAAAGGCRTAGKCACATAATCATTTGAATGCAACTATAAACAGCTGTAGCGACAGGTCTCTGATCTGGTTAAACACCAACCACACGAGTAACGTTAAGCACGGCRTTACTCCGCCTCGGACCTAACGGGGAACTGCTGCAATCTCCTGGCACGCGCAACTCGTTTAGAGCAGTCAAACTGTTTCGTAGCGGAGGGAAGCAGGAGGTAATCCTGCCGTAACGCCAGAAATTTTCACTGCAATAAACATAAGACACTTCTGAATCAAAGCAAGTGCTAATCTGAAAACACTCCTCTGATTTAATGCATCATCATCCTTTGTATGCTTGAGTGAATCTCTGGGCATTAACGTAGCTGGCGGWCGAAGCACTCGCAGCACCCTGCTCGGCACACATTATCTACCCAAATTCTGCTCTCGGGCTACGCACGCGTGCGGCTGCTTTGGAAGGCTGTAGGCAGCTGGGAAGCGGTCCCTGCCCTTCCCTACGCTCGCCTGCCACCGCCGGACTTGGGCAAAGAGGAGAAATCTGGTTCTGGCGGAAATTTTAACAGGTTTTTTAAAAATGAAAAAAAAAAAATCCTCTGTAGAGGATACAGCTGTGCAGGCTCTGTTACAGACCTCTGCCCTGGCCACAGTTTGTCACCGAAATTATTTTCAGGTGTTTATAACCCTGCCCTTTCCCGTTCAATCTGCATTTAGAACACAGTACCCACGTGAGGAATTCCCCTTCTTTCTTCACTTCCGCAAAATCTAGTGTCAACCCAGTACGTGTTCTGTGCTGAATCTTRTAAAACTCCTCGTACGGGTAACATCCGAGTAACGTTAACATCGTACGTGCGAAAGGTCTGACGGATAATATTTAAAACGATTTGAATTCCCTTAAATGAGGAATAATGGCTTATGCTGAGAAGGAAGCTCTTCTTGAAGACCAAAACTCCGGGGTTTTAGTGTAAGAAGCTGAACGAACGCGTTTCAGGTTCGCGTTACTAAATGAAGCCAGGGATTCAACAGCTTAAAACCTACCWACAGCCCTACCTGCCACTTCTACTCCAGAAATAAAAATAAGACATTTAATTTTTCTAACCTATGTATTTCTGGCCTAACAGTTTGGCTCTCGCTGGAAGTTGACCTGCATGGGTAAAATTTCCCCCTGCATKTAACTGGGGAGCTTCTTCTAGCTACAGATCAGTTGCCTGGTGAAGCACTAGTGCTGTTAGACACTTTGTAAGGTCTCCTCAAACCGCAGTCCCTTTGCAGCATCATTAATTTAACTGCCAGAGCTCTCCCTCAACTTCTYGAGCCATTTCAGTATGCTGAATGCCTGAATATATTTACAGATTTCCCACCCCTTTGGCACATCATTTTTCTCTCCAGCTAAGTAAAAAATTAAAAATTAAAAATAATAATAATAAWAAAAAAATTCGAGCACTATCATCCCAAGAGGGCGATGTTACCCCAAGATGACAGGCTCGATGCTTTTCCCTTAACAGTCGAGCTGCTTTGCAGCACAGAGAGGGAGCCGAGCTCTCCCGCGGCGCGCATGCGAACCTGCACAAAACGTGCCCGAAGGGCGAAGCCGGTAGTATTGCAAGGGCCTGCGAACGATGAATGAGCTAACAACGTGTTCGCCCCATGTTAAACACGACACAGCTCGGCAATCTAAGGACTGGGGGAAAACGAAGCTTCTGGGCAACCAGGATTTTGAGAGTTTGTTTCACCAATTTGAGGTGATTTCCATGTAATGYTCTTATTTGCTACAAGTCAGAATAGCTGCAGAGAAAATAAACACGCTATTAAGGAGCAATGGTTAGTAAAAAGAAACTGCACTTCCTATGAGTTATTTTTCTGTGTCCTATGTGTGATATTTAAATTGTATTTTAAAGACACAGGCTGATATTTCAGGAGCATCAGACAAATTTGGACAGCCCCCACCAGTCACCAAATAACAAGAACTGTGCAGTTGAATCCCTCCACTGCTTTTCGAAATTTCTAGTCAGAAGGAATTAATGCATCAAAAAATTTTTAAGTAAAGTAAACAGGAATGTCTCTGAAATGATGTTTTGTAATACACAGACGAAGAAATCTGCAGGTGCCTCAACTTACTTAAGATTTTCCTGCTTGGCAGGTCGTTATACAGCTGTTCGGCATTGATCTGCAGAGCCCTGTAAAACTCCTGGCAGTGTCTCTCCCCTTTCTTCTGAAGGTGCTTTAGCAAACCTGAGAGCCGGGTGTGGAGCGACGCCTTCGGGTTCCTGAACTGTAAGGGAAAAGCGCTCATCAGGAGACAGACCACCACGGCTGGAGGCCAGCTCTGCGTCACTCGGCGGTGCGCCAGCGGCCGAAGATGCGGAGCTGCTTTTACGTTTGCTAAATGAATGTAAAAAGCACACGCACGGCCCGGCACCTTCGAGACACCGACCCCGGCGCCGGAGACGCTCCCCGACGGAGAGCGCGTTGCCTCTGCCCGCCCCGGACCGCGGTTTCTGCCCCAGGGAAGCGGCAGCTCCTCCACGCGCGGTGCTTTCTCTGCGTGCAAACTTGCTACTCTACAACTTGGTTCTGACAGCAAATAGAAAACATCAGTAAATACCACAGGGAATTCTAACGTTTTCAAGTTTTCCCTCAGGTTTTCCTACTAGTGATCACCCCAATAAAGTACTTCACGCCACTTATATCATCCCCAGTACAGGGAGCTGCATGTCCCACGGCCTCCAGCGCAGCTAACGACTGCACGCCGCACGCACGTACACAAATTACCCCGACTCAGGCAACGGGGCGAGCAGCAGCACAAGAAAGTACTTCTTCTATGGTCCAAGAAGGGATGAACACTAGGAGAGCTTACAGGGAGAATGAAAAGGTGCAGCTAGCCTTCCACACATCAAACTGATTCCAGCTGATTTGGAAAGTGCCCAAAAATATTCTCAGGAAAGCGTTGCCTTTCAGGCCAGCACAGTAGATAACATTAGCAGTGGACTTAGTTTGGATTAATTCCTTCTCAAGGGAGGGAACAATACAATATATCTGATATAACGCTCCTTATTCCAACAAAATTCCCACAAGATTGAGTGGGAATAGCGGATAGAGCTCACAGAAAGTTGTGCAGACCTGCAGGGAAGCAGCTGATTTCTGTCTGCAAAGTGTAGAATCACAAATTAGGTTTCACGAACTCCTGAYGCATTTCTTTTGAAGCTCTTAACAGGAAGAGACTTCCCTTAATTGTGCGCGTCACGCTATTTATCATATTTCTGTGGCTAGATCGGCTCAGCTGATGATCTAGCACAGATCTACACCACCAAATCACTGCTCAGCCCAGGGAGCTCTAATTCACATGGGATTATGACAGAATTTGGCCCGTTATTATTAATGCCAAAGTGCTGATTTGCCAAGACCCTGAGGCTTGAGCAGGCACTGAAAGCAGCAGAGGGCAAGCACAGATGGTTATAATGGAAACCTGGTGCAAAAGATCTTTTACACCGGTGTAAAAGATCTTTCTGCCTAAGAACAGCTTCATCTTTTTGCACGCTACATGCCAAGGAAAGAGGTCTTCTCCCAGGCAGAGCCGTGCCTCCTGGAGACATGACCGCCTTCGTCCCCCTCGCACGCTCCCACCCCCATCACTGGAGCGGCTTGGACAAACGCCCGCTTCTCCAGCACAACTTCTCGGCGGTATTAATCAGCAATCAGAACAGAGGAAGCCCAGAAAGGTGATTTTGCAGACGGGAGCGTAGGCAGCACGGGTCGTCTCCCACCCGCCGCTCCGCAGGGACTCACGGCGGAGGCAGGCGCGCTCGGCATTCGGCGCCCCAGTGAGGATGGTGGCGGTCAGAGGGGAGCGCGGCCGTGACCGCCCCGGACGGGCAGAGCCGGGCCGGCGACGTCTCCTCCGAGCCGAGACCCCGGATGCGACCCGTCCGCACGGAGCAGGCAGCAACGCGGGGCTGCAGGGCTGCTGGAGCAGCTCCCAGGAAAACACAGAAACGCACAGGGATGCAGCAAAATTCATTAAATTACCTTTTCCGCTTCTGCATTGGTGAGAATTTGGGGGTAGACTCTGTTGAGCTGAAGAATAATTTTATCCACCACTTGCTCATTCAGTCGGCTATTGCTTGTAAGAAAATACATGTCCTGTTGCAGCCGAACGCAGTATGACTGATCTAGGGGTAAAAACAACAGAGATTGGGTAACCACAGTAATTAAATTAGCAAACCCACTTTTAAGCTCTACAAATTTCACTTTTACTAACCACAGTTAAAAATTAAAAAATAAAATTGTTACCGTCACCTAAGTTTTGACAGCTGAACMATCGTTTAGGGCAATGCAATACAAGGACCCATCGCTCCAAGTTACAGCTATCCCAGCTCCTGGCTAGCCAGCAACGCGGCCTCGCGCTTTCTGAAGGGAGAGCGCTCTGCTCAACGCACACGTCTGGAGCACCGACGGATGCCGAAGCAAATACAGCCACAGCAGCCACTCGGTCCTAAAGTTGTCAAACCACCGGAGATAATTTTCCCGCTATTTATAAACATGAAGTCAGACTACAGAGGTTAAAACTAATGCGTTTTATACAATGTTTAATGTAAATATGTATTTCACAGAGTGACGCCCGCTCTTATCGGGAGCTGCAAGCGGACCGTGACTTGGCCTCAGGGTAGGTCAGCGACGAAGATGCAYGGCCGCCACCGTGCACAACCGCCACCAGCCAGCGGAAACCCTGGGAGCACAGCGCACCGCATCCAAGCAGCACGGGGAAAAATACCAGAATAGTCCCCCTGCGTAAAGCACGCCCAGGTTTTACGGTGTCTGGGCTACCAGAAAATACACAATCATCAGCACCTTTGCGCACTGCTGTTTACAGAAGACGAACAAGAAGATGAAGGAGAAAGCAAGAGAAGTTTGCACAGCACCTCGGCACAGCCCTTGCCCTTTCTGTACCGTGCCAGTTTTTTTTTAATCACACTGTCCTTTTTCTGCCTCTGCGCAGGAAAGGGTTTAGGAAGACTTCTGGATGTGCTCGTGCTGGAGTAGTAACTTCCCTAGCGCCTGAGTCGCTCCTACTCAACTAAAACCACACAGCTATGGACACTGCACAGACAGCGGCAACTTCACAGGCACCGCRGGGCTGCTGTTACAATCTTGCACTTTTTATATAGACATAGTTTTACTCCCATATGTTTCCAATTCCCTTTTTTTCACTGCTGTGTCTCAAGGCAACTTTTTAGTGTGTGGTTAGAAACATCCTGATGTATTTGCTGTGTAACTCCCTTGTGTTGCAAGGAGCTCCATGGTGTCTGAGTCAGGTCTGAAATCCAGCTTTCCTTCCTTAAATCAACCCATCTGGACAGATGAAAGGCTCAGTGGACGCTGACAGTGGGCTCCAGGCAGCAGGATATGGTGAAGTTGTCTTTCCATGCAAATGCCTCTTGGGGAGTGAAGCGCCACATCCTTGCTTCCTGCCTCCCTCCCTCTCCATGCAGAGGGATYTCTTCTTCCTCCTCCTAGTGATACCATTTGCAATGACTGAGTTGAAGACTGCATGGCACATACAATTCTGCACCTCCTGCAAGCTTACAATATATTACATATATTAAACCAGGTTCTTAGAGCTAGCAGAACAATTAAGCTTTAGGTAACACCTCAGCATTCAAATAAAAAAAAAAAAAAACCCTGCAGCAAGTGGTAAAAGTACTACGAGGACCTGAAAAAACGAGCATATAAAGTAAAATAAAAGCAAGCCTGAGGAGTCATCTCCGTCCCTCCTCCCCACTCTCCGATACTGCTCCCTGGTCACCACTAATGCCATACAGGCAACATGCAGAGGTGCTAGCTGCACTGTCACAGCCAAGTTAATGCAAGATTGCATTTCAGCTGCGATCGTTTTCCTGCCACGTAGGCATGGCCCTTTTCACTTACAGGCACTCACTACGCCGCTGCCAGCCTTACCGAGGGCCTCTCGCCGCAGGGGAAGCCTGCGTGCTCGTGCTCTGCAGATGGCATTAGGCAGCAGAAGCCTCGCTGAGGTTGCTGGGACGGCCCTGTTTTCTTCCTGTCTAAGCCAAAAGGCTGGAGAAAAGACTAGATGACATTTTTTTTTGCCTCTGTCAGAGGACACTGCTAGATTATGCGCACCACAGATAAAATGTACGCCTGGCTCAGACGTCAGCAAGAAGCTTTTCCTGCCCTATGGGATGGTCCATTTTTAAGAAGTATCTTTGGAGTTGCCTGCTCCCTGCTCCATTTCCACAGTGACATTTTACCTGCCTGGACCTACACCTACTCCAAGTTAGTTTCTTCCAGGATTTGGGATGGGATGCCAGGTTCAAAATTCCCTGAAGAGAGGTCATCAAGCTCAACTTTAGYTCAGTAAAAGTAGAGCAGAAGTAATTTCCAATATGACACACGTCTCTCCTGAAATCCTTTACCTTTCCCAGCGCCGAGAAATCTCTGCCCAAGCCACATGAGCAATGGCTGCATTCAAGCGTCAGGCAGGCTGGAGAAGGCAGCTTCCCACCGGAGCAGAACCATGCTCCAGCTCCTAAATTAAAAAGCCAACAGTCCCAGAGGCTGGGACTTGGCACCCTGCTTTGGGGCGATAAGGGTATCTGAACAGCACACATGTGTTTGAATTCCTCAGGCGCTGCTCTAGGAGCCACCAGGCCTGGCCAGCTCCTCTCACATCCCTCAGGGCCACCGCAGCACAAGGGGCCAAGAAGCCCCAGGGACACCGCAGCCCTGTGCTCCCCAACACCCCATGGGGCCAGCTGCCAGGAGTGGGCTCGGCGCTCCTCCCATCCCCCTGCACGACCAACGGCTTTACAACAGCAAAGACGTGCTGCCATGCAAGTCAGCCACTTCTAATGGCCCAGTTACGGGTGATTTACTGTACAAACATGGCTCAGGATGCAAAACAAATACGACAGAGTGCTGCACCTGGCCGGGAATAACYCCAGGCACCAGTGCAGCCTGGGGCCAACCCGCTGGAGAGCAGCTCTGCAGACAAGGACCAGGGGTCCTGGTGGACAGCAAGCTGAACGTGAGCCAGCAATGTGCCCTTGTGGCAAAGAAGGCCAATGGTGTCCAGGGCTGCACTGCCAGCAGGTTGGCGGAGGCAGTCCTTCCTCTCTGCTCAGCACTGGTGAGGGCACATCTGGAGTGCTAGGTCCAGTGCTCCCCAGGGCTCCCCAGTACATGCATCTGCTGGGATRAGCCAGCAAAAGGCCACAGAGATGACRAAGGGATCASAGTGTCTCTCATATGAGGAGAGGCTGTGAGAGCTGGACCTGTTCAGCCTGGAGAAGAGAAGGCTCAAGGGGATCTCATCAGCATGCATTAAGTATCTGAAGGAAGGCTATAAAGAAGATGGGGACAGACTTTATTCAGTAGTGCCCGGTGACAGGACAAGAGTCAACGGCCACAACCTGAAACGGAGGAAGTTCCGTCTGAATCTAAGGAAAAACTTCTCTACTGTGAGGGTGACTGAGCACTGGAGCAGSTTGCCCGGAGCAGTTGAGAAGTCTCCTCCTTCCTTGGAGACAGTCAAAAGCCATCTGGACACAGTCCTGGACAACCTGCTCTAGGTGATCCTGCTTCAGCAGAGGGCCAGACCAGATGATCTCCAGAGGTCCCTGCCAACCTCGACTCGCCTCTGATTCTGTGACTGTGCTATGAAGTTTTATAATCACCRTTCATGCAGTGCCAGCTCTTTAAAATTGAACACACCCATTATTTACATTTTAAAAGAAACCCCAGGCAAATAACTTCACAACTGTAGCTGATGTGTTTTGAAGTCTTGAGAATTTGGGGAGTGGCTGTTTGGGATATTTTGCATATCTATCTTCTATCTCACTGTCTCAAAAAGACTAGAGTTATTGTAAGGGAAATGTAAAGTATTTACACTAAGAAGACCTTGTTTTTAAGCAGAAGTCACACCTGTATTAAAAGGTACAGTTGCTCCACTAGCCAGCGCTGGCCTAGAGAGTTCAGAGTAGCAAAACTGGGAGACGAGGTCAATTAACCACAGTTTGGAGTACAGCCTTGGCATTGCCAGGCGTTTTAACACCCTCAGAATACACCTTCACAGCTTGCTGCTTCACTCCAACAGAAGTGAGGAATTAGCAGAAGACAGAAAGAGATTTGAAGGCCAAACCTTGCTAAGGTTTATTTGCAAAAGCAGGTCTACTGAAATCAGTAACAGAATTGCTGCTCTTTTGGATAAAACTACATGGACCTGTCACCCTTACACTGGCTTCTGGGTTACCACCTCATATTTATTGATCTCATTAAATTAATAAACCCAGCTGTATTTCAAATTTGTAGGCCCACGATCAGCAACTAATTAAAATATTTTTTGGAAAAAAAATCTAGGGGCGCTTGATACTTTCTCTGGCATCACTGTATCTTTATTACGATCTCATCTTCCTTTTGCTTCCCCCTTAAAAGACTCCTTCAATTTACCATGCAAACAGACAGGATAATGACAAGTGGATAAATTTAGATACAACAGGCACAAAACCCAATGCATCTCTCCTGGGTTTTCCACAGGAATCCACATAATGTGCAAACATCAGTTCTATAAACGTCAACGGTCCCTGATGCATAATGCAAACACAAGTTGCAACTTCCCTGTTAATGCTACTTGATGATTTTCATAAACTTTACAAAGGCAAGTTGACAAATAAAACCTGACAGCATGTGACCAATCATTTGTTTACGTCCATGCAAACTCCCTGCTGAAGGAGCTCAGGAAAAAAAGCTGAAAATATCTCCTTAAAGAAAATGCAAGCTTTTATACTAATTTAGTCTTCAGCTTTCTCCTTCCAAGAGCCCAAGACAGTCATGCCGCAGATTTTTTCAAAGAGAAAATCTGGTTGCAGAGGAATGGTCAAATTGCACTGGTTACTGAACAGGCCGCTGAGGAACAGGGTCTGTTTTGCTCCTCTGGGGTTTGGAAAAGATGATGCAGAGGCTAAAGACATGGTACCTCCCTTCCAAGCCTCAACCACACGCTAAGTGCTACTGCTCCTGGCATACGTTAGTAACCGGAAGTCAAGAGTCTTGACAAAAAATTCAGAAACTCATCTTTATCTGAAATATCTATTAAAAGTGAAAAAAGAAGTAAATAAAATAGTGAACAAAATATTACAATCCTCTCGGTACTTGAATATGGTGTAGATTATTCTATGYACGCTCCTGGGGCCCCTTGACTCTCACACGAAGGGCAAATAAAGCAGCTGGGCCTCTAGGTGCCCACAAGCCTCGGGCCGCAGGCGCAGAGGCGGAATCCCGGCGGACAAGAGCGCGAGCGGCGGCAGCGGCACACACTTCCCCCCGCCGCCGCATCCGCGGCCGTCCGCGCCAGGCGTGAGAGCTGGCGGGCAACGCGCAAGGCGCCGGGGCGTAGGCGTCGCACTCGAGCACCCCCCGGAGCAACGCCCACGCCGGGTGCCAGCCGAACGCCTCCCCCGGCCGGGCCCGTCTCGCCCCCGGAGCGCTCTCCCGAGCCGGGCGCACAAGCGCCGCCCGCGCGCCGCCCACGCGCGCCCCGCTGCCGAACC